>NC_137469.1:147338606-147938606 GCF_964235325.1 Thermobia domestica
ACATGTAATGGTCCCGGTTTTCAATGATCTTGAATAGGCGTGATTATTCAACATTTTTTACTAAATGTTGTCATAGTGTACAGGATACCCAAAAAGTACTCCTATACGATTTTCCTGATATAATGTATCCAAACCTGCCTAGAAATTACTTAACTGGAAGCCTCCTAAAGGCCCGTTTAAAAAATTTCATTAGCTGCAGGTCCGATTTGAACACCTTTTAAGTAAAATGGCTGATCTAATGTCATAACGCATGTGCTTTGTTCTCTCTTCTTGCACTTATTCACTTTATGGCGAACAGCAGAATATATAGTATTAGTACTTGATGTTGAAAATATTGAAGAAATAAAGAGGCAATACACTGCTTATATGAAAAGGACAGGTGTGTATCTCAGCATTACACAATCGTTGTGGCGAAGCTTTTACGAGATGAATAATTATTGAAAGGTTTGTTCGAAGATAAAAAATCGAGACGCGAGTTGCGAGTGAGGATTTGATTAAATCTTCGGAGTAAGACAGCATTCAAACACCAAGAAACGAATGTATTCCATTAAAGGGAATAGGATGTCAGAATGACGAAATGTGATGCGATATTCTTATCAAGACAATGCTATCGAGTTATCAGATAACATTTTTCAATCAAGAACTCAGATATGAAAGTTTTCATCAAAAGACTTCTAAAATAAATGACTTTTTCTGATCTACCAAATCTGTGGCACTGGAAAGATTATTGGTTAGCCCCCACTGGAACTGATTATACCGTAAATATTTTCCACCTACCCGTCTAAGGGAAGATCTCAAAAGAAACTTAAAATCGATTTTTTATTTGTCTCATTGATCAGATCACCGGGGTCAGATCCGAAAGTAAGGCTGCTTCGATGGTTAGAATATAATGGGTTTCATAAAAAGTTTGTCATTATGCAATCAGAAAAATATTAATGATATACCGGAACCTCGTGAATCCTACACAACTCTGTGTGTAAGCCCTAGTGAGTAGCATGGACGCTAAGTGGCAATGGAAAGTGCCGAAAGAGAAAAAAGAGCTTTGGGGTAATATCTGCAACGATCAAATTTAATTCTGCCATTGAAGCCACGACACTTCAATCACAGTCCTTGAGGAACTTGGAGATCAATACTAGAGAGGGGATCAAAAATTTACAAACAGTTTTCGAACGAATAAAGGTAGCTGTATATGGACAACAGTAATAGAAGAAACTAGAAAACGGGAAATCTGTAGCTGTTTTTGGGTGGATTCACATCTTTTAAGCAACTTGGTACAAGACTTGATGAGCCCTTGCTGATTGTCTTGTAGCCACATACAAGCAGAACTGAAAGGAAAATGCTACAAAATTAATAAATTTAAAGAAATTTTTAGCGTTCTTAAAAGATTACTTTCACGTTTTTCATGGAATGCAACATGCTGTGACACGAACTCCTGCTATACTCAGGGCTGAATAGTTTGCAGCCTTCAAGTTCCTTCAAAAAGAAAGGTTCTGAAAGTTAGTCTTCAACCAACCAAATGTGAATCCTGACAAAGTGGTGCCGTTAGAAATTCTTTATTCGCTTGTATGGAGATGGAATATTGCCCTCCTCTGGTATAAGCTATATCAGATATAACAAGAAAGTAGTAACAAAGCTTCAGTATGGCCACTTTTCCCATTACTAACACAGCAGCTGTGCAGCATTCAATTTGGAAAGTACCTCCAATTCCATGAGCGTAATTGTCTAAATATGAACCGAATCGAAGGAGTTGGTGGTGTGTTAAAGAGGATATGCAAATTCCAAGGGCTTATACAGCTACCATCAGCTCCAACCAGAAAATCTTACTTACCTGTAGATAAAAGGGAACTGCAAGATAGGACTGTCAACGAGCCACACGTTAGTGTAAAGAGCCGATATGATCTTATCAGTCGAACTCTGCATTCTGCCAAGAGAATTCGTGTACGAATAGCAGGTCGGAAGACAATCTGATATAGAAGGTAACGAACATCAGCTGTAAATATAAATATGTAATTGACAACGGGTTAATTGTTGATCCAATCATTTATGATTATTATTTTGTTGATATCGACTCTGTCTTATGGACCTAAAAAAATTGAGATGAAGACGATCATTGATGAAACTTTAAATGAAGGTGTAAGGACAATGTAAATTTTTTTGGAATCATTTAACACGAGCTGCTTTGGAATCATTTAACACGAGCATCTCCACGGCCGTTGACCAGAGCCATCGTAGGTCACCAAAGAAAATTCCTCTACAAAAATAGAAGCACCAAATCGTCTGTAGAATCTGCTTAGGTGTTAGCTGCATATAGCGTAAAATCATTGCTAGCCTAGTGTGCATTTTATTGAAGAGCCGTTAACATTGGCAAGAAAGTCGAAATACACAAATGTGTGCCTAGATCTATTTTTGAGACTGTTTTCAGAAAACGTAGTATTACTATGATACCGAAACGTTCAGATAACATTTTACGAAGAGGAGATGTCGAGTTACTTGTTGTTCTCTTATCATAACGAATGCAATCAGCACTACTACTAACCATACTTTGTAATATTTGATAACAAGCGAAGAGAGCAAGCAACCAGCCACAAATCGTCTGTAGAATTCTGCATAAATGATCGCTGCATAAAGCGGAATATTATGGCAAATGGCCTAGAGTACATTCCTTTCAGAGTCCAGCTAAGAGCCGTTAACATTGGCAAGAAGTTAGATGCAATCCTGAGATAGATCATCTAACTTCTTGATATATACTTCAGACTGTTTTCAGAGAACATTGTATGACGAAGGTACAGAAACAGTCAGATATTTTACTAAGAGCGTAGTTAGATTAGGATTTTTCAATTGCTACTTACAAGGTAATTTTAAAATTTTTGGAAAATTATTTTCATTTGCCAAAAGATTTAAAATTTATCTACACAGCTGCCGACTGTGGTTTTCTGCAGAAATAATGTATTATTAATTATAGATAAAATAATAATAAGGATAGATGTCGTGATCCCCCATGATACTTGCATTAGAACGAGTGGAATATGTTTGCATGCAGCACAACCGACGAGAGCAGGCGGATTGAGATGGGATAAGTGCGGCAGCTCATATTGTTCTAGACTTGCAAATTCGAAATATTCAAGTTTGAACCCAGTGACGTGCGAAACAAGAAGGCTTTGGCTGAGAAAGAATGAATATTACGGTGAGCTTATAAGATGTAGTAAAGAGAAAGCGCGTTAAAATGATGCTCAAGTTGGTGGGTCTCTTGCGATAGGACAAGCATCGCCGAGCTTGTAAAGCTTTTTGTAAAATGCATCCACTAGGTCAGAAATAGTCTTAAAATGAGAACATTAGCAGAGATGTAAATTGACTTCATTGTAATAGTATTCTACAATTTCTGAAAAGAGATGTTAATAAGAGATTATATCGATCCCTAAGTGATGTGGTGATTAAAGAAATAATTTTGAGGATCGACGGGGATGTTCTATTTTTAATTAGTGGGTCAGAGTGCAACAGGCGCGCATATAAATCGAGGGCTCCGGTAAGGCTAAACGGCTTATGCCGGCTTATGTTTTTCCAATACTGAGAAATTTAGTAGTCAGCAGTGGACATCGGCATCTATTACTTGATTCCTATTGGCTTACAGCAAGTAAAGAAATCCAAAAATGAATCCAAAGCTTTAAGATCTTGTGTTGTGTACCTAGGTATTAAAAACGAAGCGGTAGTGCTCTTAGAGCTCCTTCACTCTCATTACACAATGGCGTAGCATTTATAAAACCGTGGATTAACTTCTGCCTTTAATAATACGAGGGTATAACAGACGTATAGCTTTGGGAACGATGACCGGTTTTTTTTAGATGAGCCCTTGGGATTGAAAATGTTGGGATAACTAATGTATAAAAATTTAATATTAATTTATCAATTATAATCAAGTAATTGCTATACATCCCGTTAAAATGCAACTTGCAAATTAGAAATATTCGAGTTTAAACTTAGTAACGTGCGGACAAGAAGTATTTATGTGAGAAAGTTTGAATATCGAGGTGAGCTCATAAAATATAGTAAAAAGAAAGCGCATTATTTGATGGACAAGTTGATAGGTCACTTGCGAAAGGACAGGATCCCCGAGATTGTGAAGCTTTTTGTAATCTGCATCCACAACAATAGAAATCGCCTTAAAATAACAACATTAGCAGAGATACTAATTGAAGCAGAGATGATACTTGACTTCCTTATAATAGTATTCTAGAATTTCTGAAGTCAAATGTTAATCGATTTCTAAGTGATGCGGTGATTAAAGAAATAATTTTGAGGATGGACGGGGATGTTCGATTTTTAATTAATGGTTTAAAGAGCAACTGGTGTGTGCCAATAATTCGAGGGTTCTATTTCGAGGTGCTTGGTAAGGCTAAACGGCTTATGCCGGATTAACTCCTTCTTACAATGCTGTGTAATTTAAAAAAATATCAGTGGACATTGGCATGTATTCCTTAATTCCTATCTGCTTAGAGCTAGTAAAGAAATTCAACAATTAATCGGAGGCCGCAGTATTTTGTGTTGTGTACGTAGGTTTAAAAACAAAGTAGTAAAGCTTTTAAAGCTGCTTTACTCACATTAAACAATGGCGTACTATTTATAAACCGTGGATTTACTTCTCCCTATAATAAGACGAAGGTATCACAGTCATATAGCATTGAGATAATACAGCGGTTTTAGGTGAGCCCTTGGGATTGAAGAATGTTGTGATACCAAATGTAATAATCATAAGTATTAATTTATCAATGATTATCAAGCAATTGCTATACTTCCCGTTTATATGCAACTACAATACTATTTGAGAGTGCCTCCTGATGAAGAAATCTACCTAGCACGCGTAACGCACTCACCTTGTTCTTGATCGTTAGCCTAATAGAAATTGTTTAATCGAAAGAGTTGTGTTCTTACGGATATAATATTTATAGAAATTCTCCTGTGTGTTAAAACACGAGGCTACGAAGTATGTATTTATTAGCGTCGTTGCTGCTTACAAGGGCATAGATACAGAGCTGTGTAGTATTCACTAGGTTTCGGTCTATCTTTAATAATATTTTCACGATTGCATAATGATAAAAACTTGATATGGAACCCATTATATATAACTTCCGAAGCAGCCTTACTTTGGGTCTGAGACCGGTGATCTGACCGATGAGACAAATATAGAGTCGATTTTACGTTCTTTTGAGATCTTCCCTTAGACGGTTAGGTGGAAAATATTAACGGTAGTCCTGTGTTCGCTACCAAATTGTAACACTGGTCATCGGAAAGCAGCCAAACTGTGAGCTAATCAAATAATCTTTTCATATAATCTCATTGTATGCTTTGATTAATAATCTCATTGTATGCTTTGATTAGTAGAACCAAGTGACACCGTTATGGGTGCTAAGTAAATTTCTTCAGCAGGTAACACTCTCAAATAATATTGTAGTTGTATAAAAACGGGAAGTATACGGCTTTCCATGTATAATTGTAATTTATATCCATAACATATAAGGTGAAATAGAGTTTAACATGATTTAATTCGTACTTAACGCAGAATTGAGTTGCCACTTATAGTCCACATCATTGCGTGTGGAAGGACTCTTCCTTCTACGTGTGGGTTTTAAATACAATATAATACACACTCTGCAATATTTACCTCAGTCGAATTGACATTCTTGCGCATTCGGACATTATCACACAAGGAAGGTGCTTTTGCTCAACGTGTCGCTTTGATGATAAACTGATGCCCACAAAAGAACTGTAGAACTTTTTTATCGTAGGGTAACAGTATTTGTGAATGAAGGATTAATCTTGCTAACATTGTGTCTGACGTTGTGTTAATCCCCGTGAATATTTCGTGCCGATAATTAAGCTCTATTCGATAATCATATCACTTGGAACTTCGCTCAAGAGGGCTTCTTTTTCTGCGAATTTTGAATGTTCCTTGACTTGTTATTTTCTTGTGTACTCTGATACCGTATTTGCATTCACGCCTTGCATCTGGTGTGTATAGTGATGTGTAAATTTTTTATAAAAAGATGACCAGCTGAGTGAGAAAACGGAAGCATTAATTTAATTGCCTTCAAATGAAGGTTGGAGTCCCCTGTTCAATTTAGTCTTTTTGGATGATTTGGAATACCATTATGACCTTCTCTATATACAGCAGTCAATGTTCACGGTAATGTTAACAGTAACGGTACTTAACTGAACATATCCAATATGTAACTTAAGTACAAAAGAAATTCTGTCAATTGATAATTTTGGTGAAGATGTTCTACTCCTGTTCTACCAGGCCTGCCAACTATACACTGCTGAGTATATCTGAGGTCACAGCCTGTTGCATCATGAAGAAAGAGAAAGCAATCTTTTAATGAGGCTAGAGTTTCTTTAATTTTAATAATTTCGTAGCATATCTTTTCAGTTCTGCTTGTACGTGGCCTTAAAAGAATCAGTAGCTGCTCATGAAGTCTTCTAGTAAGAGTCTTAGAAACTCTGTATCAGACCCATCAACAGCTACAGATTTCACGTTTGTATTTTCTTCCACTATTCTTGTCCATATAAAGCCATTTACACACCAAGAACTTGAGATTATAGTATTAGAGGTGAAGCGGATGTCAGAATTTCGAAATGTGATACAATATTCTTAACAAGACAATTCTACCGTGATATCATTCTGGAACTTGGATATGGAGAATTTTCAACAAGAGACTTCTGAAATTATGACTATTTCTGCTCTGTGAAATGTGTCTCAGATACTAATCAAAGCATACAGTGAGTTTAGATGAAAAGCTTATTTGAGTAACTCACAGTTTAATTGCTTTCTGATGACCAGTGTTACTAAGTTGATAGCGAACACAGGACTGACTATACAGTAAATATTTTCCACCTGAAGCTACAGCTGGCTTTGCTCCTTCGAAAATTATTTGCATCATTGGAAGCCGACTAGTATTGATCTCCAAGTTTCTCAAGAACTGTGATGGAATCGTCGTGCCTTCAATGAAAGAATCAAATACGATCCTAATTTAATTTATATCCATTCAAAAAAAAAAAAAAAATGTATTTTTCGATTCAGTACGCAATTTAGCGGATGGTACGTGGATACATCAGTTAAGATCAGGATAGTCTATTTTGCTTGTGTAAAAGTGATAAATCTTGTGTAAAAGTGATAAATCAATATTTCTTCTCCTTAGTTCTAATGTTTCAAATTTAAAATTTTCAACAAATTTAATGTAGCTTTCAAATTTCGGGTAAAATTTTGATTTCTTAAGAAACCTTAAAAACTTATTTTGAGAACGCTCAATCAAGAATGTGTATTTCTGTATATTAGGGTTCCATATATTACTACAATATTCCAATTTCGACCTGACGTATGCATAATACAGTACAATTAAAGTTAGTTGATTATGGAAATCTTTACGGACAATAAATAGTATATCCAAAATTTTTGTAGACTTATTTGCAAGTAGTTTCAATATGTTGAATAAAGGATAGTTTTAAAGGAAAAAAAACTCCCAAGTCCCGACTTTCTCGTATGTTCTTTAGGAAATTACGGCTCAAGAATTAGTGGAATGAAGACAGTAGAGGAAAACGGGCTAATCCGAAAACTGCCACTCTCACGGTGTTTGTTTACCACAAATTTCACATAACACGAGGAGGGATCGATCCGACGACCTCTAGCATCAGATGTGAGTGCTTTACCTACTGAACCACCGATGCCCCTCGTCAAGCATCTGTTCGCATTCTACGCAGTCTGATTATAATAATTAGTATTTCTTTTATTTTTCCTGTACTTAGATTGTAAAGTATGTACCACCAGACATGTCAACTCTGAAGCGAAGTTGTAGCAGTTATACTAGCAGAAGTATTAGTAGTAGGAGTAATAGTAGTAATAGTATGAGTAATAATAATAATAATAGGAGTAGCAGTAATACTAATAATAAGGGTAGTAGCAAATCAGAACTTTACAGTTTTGAATAAAGAGTTAATTTCAGAAACACATTACGATTAACACTGGCTGCCAACATTAGTTTCTAATCCGTCTTTCACAGAGTTTGGGCAATGCCGGGCCGGCCCGGTTCGGCCGAATATGTTCCCGGCCCGGTTCGACCCGAAGGGAGCCCGGCCCGTTCCGGCCCGAAAGGTGCACCGCCCGATTCGGCCCGGAAATTGCCGGCCCGGTTAGAGCCCGGCTCGAGATTCGGACCGAGCGGCGCGGGGCCGGGCCGGGTCGTGCCGGGCAAAGAATTCAGATCTATCCGGACTAGGCCTAGGTTTGCTGGGGTTTGGCTTAAACACACTGACATGCAGAATTAATGTCTTTAGCTGAGAAAGAATGAATATCACGGTGAGTTCATAAGGTATAGTAAAGAGAAAGCGCGTTAAAATGATGGACAAGTTGATGGGTCACTTGGGATAGGGCAGGCATCCCCGACCTAGTGAACCTTTATGCATCTGCAAAATCAGAAATCAACTTAAAATGAGTACATTAGCTGAGATGTCACTTGTCCTCATTGTGATAGTATTCTACAATGTCTGAAAAGAAATATTAATGAGAGGCGAAGGTTAGAGAAATAATTTTGAAGATCGACGGGGATGTTCGATTATTAATTAATGGTTTAGTGTACAACAAGCGTGCCAATAATTCGAGGGTTCTATTTCGAGGTGTCCGGTAAGGCTCAACGTTTTAACCCGCCTTTTGTCCGGCGATGTAATGCAATGTAATGTAATGTAAGGTATATGGATAACGTAAAATAATGCATATTGTAATGTGATGGCTCCTTAACACGGTAGGAGACGTGTCCTTGGCTGTCTACTTAAGATCATTGAGAACTCATTTCTAGACTTGGTCGGCGACCTTTTCCATGTGGTTATAGACATTTACAACCGTCGGAGGAGATGACAAAATCTAAGATCTGTGATCTTAATCGACAATGTTTGGATGATCAAATCAATATGCAACATTTACTAGAAAATAAAACTGCAGGACAAAAACTATATGGAGGAAATCTAAAAATTAAGACGGTGACCTTTTCCCAACTGGTAAACTTTGGTTAAAGTAAAAAGGTCTGAATCTTATTGATAATCTTCCAAAGGGACTAGATCGAACGCGGGACTAGAAACTTGATTTGTAGTCAATTAAATTAATGCTTCCGTTTTCTCGCGCAGCTAGTTATCGTTTCTGTGCAAAATTTGCAAATCACTATTCTCAGCAGTTGGAAACCTTGGAAAAACCTACGGTATCAGTGGATTACAAGAAATGAACAATTTAAGGAACATTCACAATTCGCAGAATAAGTGGCCTTCTTGAGCGAAAGTCCAAGTGATATGATTATCGAAAAGTGCTTTATGAAAGGCACGAAATTTTCTTTGGGATTAACTCAACGTGAGACACAACTTTAGCAAGATTAATCCTTCAATCCCAAATACTGTTACGATAAGTTCTACAGGACTTTTGTGGGCATCAGTTTATCATCAGAGCGACACGTTGAGCTAATGCCACCTTCCTTGTGTGATAATGTATCAATGCGCAAGAATGTCAATTCGACTGCGGTGAATATTGCAGAGTCTCTACTGTCTTGTGTTTTAAAACCCACACTGAGAAGGAAGAGTCCTTCCACACGCAATGATGTGGACTAAAAATGGAACTCAATTCTGCGTTAAGTACGAATTAAATCAAGTTAAACTCTAATTCCACCTTATATTTAATGGATAAAAATTACAATCTATATATATAAAAGAGAACGTACAAATCCTTTGTCCGCTCATCACGCTAATACGGCTGAACCAATTTCTTTTATTTTTGGGGGGTTATTAGGATTTGGACCCTAGATGGTTTTTATCATATCACTTTAATTTTCAATTACCAGTGTCTTGAGATAATTGACCATTCAGGTGTCCATTACGTACAAATCCTTTGTTAGTTCATCATAGGTATAAAAATAAACGTATGTATATGCAACCCGCATGACCGTGTCACTCGGCGGGTTAACATAAATGACAGGCGTTATAATGGTTTTTATCATATCACTTGAAAGCGAAAAAGTAAAAATTATCTAAGTAACAAAGTTTATTGCGTTCGGGGGTGACCGCAGCGAAGCGGGGCGGGTTAACATAAATGACAGGCGATATAATGTTAACATTTACTGCAATCTTCTATGGTTTTTATCATATCACTTGAAAGCGAAAAAGTAAAAATTATCTAAGTAACAAAGTTTATTGCGTTCCGGGGTGACCGCAGCGAAGCGGGGTGAACGCTGCTAGTTATGGATATAAATTAAATTACGATCGTACTTAATTCTGCAATTGAAGCTACGACAATTCAATCAAAGTTCTTGAGAAAGTTTGAGATCAATAGTAGATGGCTTTCGAAGGAGCAAAGGCAGTTGTATATGGACAAGAGTATTAGAAGAAACTAGAAACGGCAAATCTGTCGCTGCTGGTTGGTGTGATTCAGATCTTTTAAGAATCTTGGTAGAAGACTTCATGAGCAGTTTCTGATTTTCTTATAGCAACAGACAATCAGAACTGAAAATAAATTCTACCAAATTATTAAATTTATTGAAACTTTATCGTCATTAAAATATTGCTTTCCCTTTTTTCATGATGCAGCAGGCTTTGACACGACCTCAGCTATACTCAGGATTGAATAGTTGGCTGCCTTCAAGTTCCATCAGAAAGAAAAAAAATATGGGTTGAATTAGCGTTCTTGCAGCTCACTAGTGTTTACATACATAGTTGTGTAGGATTGACTAGGTTCCGGTGTATCATTAAAAATATTTTCCTGATTGTATCCTGTATAACTTGCTATGGAACCCATTTTATTCTAACCTTTAAAGAAACGTTAATTTGGGCCTGAGACCGGTAAACTGATCTATGAGACAAATAAAGAATCGAGTTTTAGTTCTTTTGAGATCTTCTCATACACAGTTAGGTGGAAAATTTTTGCGGTATAGTTAGTCCTGTTTTTGCTAATTAGTTTGTGATACTGGTCATCACAAAGCAACCAAACTGTGGGCTTATCAAATAACTCTTTCATATAAGCTCACTGTATGCTTTGATTAGTAACAAATTGCTACACGTATCATAGAGCAGAAAAATAATTAATTTCAGAAGTCTCTTGATTAAAATTCTTGAATGATATCACGGTAGCATAGTCCTGATAAGAATATCGTAACACATTTCGTCATTCTGACATAATCTTCCCTCTATTGATATACTCTAATATTCTTGGTGTGTGAATGCTGTCTTACTCGGAAGATTTAATCAAATGTTCACTCGCATCTCGCGTCTCGATTTCCTAATTTCAAACAACCTTTGGATAGCTATTCATTCTGTGAAAGCTTCGCCACAACGATTGTGTAATGGTGAGATACAAACCTCTCCTTTTGATATAAGCAGTGTAGTCCCTCTGTATTTCTTCAATATATCAACATCAAGTAGTAATACTCTATATTCCACTCTGCTGCATAGAGTAAATAACTGCAAGAAAAGTGAAAAAAGCACTTTCGTTATGTCATTAGATCAGCCATTATACTGGAAAGGTGTTCAAATCGTACATCAACTGAAGAAATTTCTGTACGGTCCAAAGTTGTCCCGGTCTTAGGAGGTTAGCGTGTTGAGTAATTTCCAGGCTCCATTGGATACATTTTGTCAGGAAAAGGTATAGAAGAACTTTGGTGTATCCTGTACACTATTACAAATTTAGTGAATATGCTTAATGGCAATTCCTACACAAAATCATTGAATACTCACTTCTAGACTTTGCTTCGGGACCTCTACATGTGAAGTTGAATACATTTACAACCCTCGGAGGAGATAAAATCTAGGATCAGCTATCTTATTCAGCAACGCCTGGATGAGGAAATCTATATACAACATTTACAACCAAATGAATCTGCATCATAAAAACCATATTAGGTAATCTCAAAATTAAGAAGGTGACATTTTCCCAAAAACTAACTTTGTCTGCAGTATACGGTATCAGGAGATTTCCAAGAAATGAACAACATAAGGAACATTCACAATTAGCAGAAAAAGAGGCACTTTTGAGCGATGTTCCAATTGATATGATTATCGAAAGTGCTTAATGAGGGACTATTCTAGTTCTTCTATACCATTGGATACCTATACTAAGCATGTATCCAATCGTGCTAAGTATTTACTTAACTGCAAACCTCCTAAAAGCGTTACAACACTGGACCGTTCAGATTTTTCTTCAGCAGAAATATTGAAGAAATTCAGAGGAACCACAGTGCTTATATCAAAAGGAGAGATGTGTAACTCACCATTACACAATCGTTGTGGCGAAGCTTTCACAAGATGAAAAACTATTCAGTGGTTGTTGAGAATAGGAAATCGAGACGCGAGTGAAGACATGAATCTTCCGAGTAAGAAAGCATTGACACACCAAGAACATGAGTGTAAAGCATTAGAGGGAAAGTGGATGTCAGAGTGAAGAAATGTGATACGATATTCTTATCAAAAGAATGCTACCGTGATATAACACTACTTTTACACTCACGAAGTTGGATATAGAGAATTTTCATCAACACACATCTGAAATAAATGACCTTTTCTTCTCTATGAAATGTGTGGCACTTAGTTACTAATCAAAGCATAGAATGAGATTATATGAAGAGATTATTTCTTTAGCCCACAGTTTGGTTGCTTTGTGATGACAAGTGTTACTAATTTGGTAGTGAATACAGGACTACCGTAAATATTTTTTACCTAACAGTCTAAGGGAAGTTCTCAAAAGAACCTAAAGTCGATTCTATATTCCTCTCTTCTATCAGATCACCGGTCTCAGTCGCAAAAAAGGCTGCTTCAGAAGTTAGAATATAGTGGGTTCCATATGAAGTTTTTATTATTATGCATTCGTGAAAATGTTATTAATGATAGACCGGAACCTAGTGAATCCTACACAACTCTGTATGTAATCCGAAGTAAGCAGAAGGACGCTAATTAAATCCATAGTTGATAGCCTCGAGTTATAACACACAGGAAAATTTCTAAAATCTATTATATAAAAGAGAACGCACAAATCCTTTGTTAGCTCATCACGCTAATACGGCTGAACCAATTTCTTTCATTTTTGGGGGGTTATTAGGATTTGGACCCTAGATGGTTTTTATCATATCACTTTAATTTTTAATTACCAGTGTCTTGAGATAATTGACCATTCAAGTGTCCATAACGTACAAATCCTTTGTTAGTTCATCATAGGTATAAAAATAAACGTATTTATATGCAACCCGCATGACCGTGTCACTCGGCGGGTTAACATAAATGACAGGCGATATAATGTTAAGATTTACTGCAATCTACTATGGTTTTTATCATATCACTTGAAAGCGAAAAAGTAAAAATTATCTAAGTAACAAAGTTTATTGCGTTCGGGGGTGACCGCAGCGAAGCGGGGCGGGTTAACATAAATGACAGGCGATATAATGTTAACATTTACTGCAATCTTCTATGGTTTTTATCATATCACTTGAAAGCGAAAAAGTAAAAATTATCTAAGTAACAAAGTTTATTGCGTTCCGGGGTGACCGCAGCGAAGCGGGGTGAACGCTGCTAGTATTGTATAAGTAAGAAAAAATAATCTTTGGATTAAACAGTTTATATCATTCTCACGATCCAGAACAAGGTGGGAGCGTTATGGTAGCTAAGTAGATTTCTTCAGCAGGAAGCACTCTCAAATAGTATTGTAGTTGCATATAAACTTGAGTATAGTAATTGCTTGATTATCATTGATAAATTAATAATTAGGTTTTTTACATTGGTATCACAACATGTCATCATGTGTAAGGGAACTAGATATACTGCAGTGGTGGAAGCAACAAGAACAAACATTACCAAAATTGTGTAAATTTGCTCGTTAGTATCTCGTCATCCCTGCTTCTAGTGCGTCTACTGAAAGAGCTTTCAGTACTACAGGCTATATAGCTCAGGGACGGGGAAATTGATTTATTAATTTATTGAGATATCTCGCACAGGCCTAATTATAGTGTTATTTATTATATACGTTATACAGCTTATATAGAATAATAAAACTATTGGTAATAATTTCATTCGGCTTAAATTAGTAATAGAATTCTTAATACTACTTACACCCATTGCCAGTAAATCAACTTTGGAATTTTCTTTAACTAACTTGTTGTAGGTTGCACTAATTCTCCATATGGGAGATGTACTTAAGACGTTTTTTTTTTGATGTCAAAAAAAAATGTATTTTTCGAAGCAGTGCTCAATTTAGTGGATGGTACGTGGATACATATTTGGCATTTGGGATCAGGATAGAGCTTGTTTAAAAATAATAATTCAATATTTCTTCTAAGTTCTGATGTTTCAAATTTAAAATTTTCAACAAATTTTAATGTAGCTTTTGAAATTTCGTGCCTAATTTTGTTTTCTTATGTGTAAGAAGCCTTAAAGACTTATTTTGAGTACGCTTAATCAAAAATGAGTATTTCCGGATATTAGGGTTCCATATATTACTAGAATATTCTAATTTCTACCTGACGTATGCATAATACAGTAGAATTAAAGTACAGTACAATACATTTGGAAATTTTTACTGACTCAATAAATAGTATATCCAAGATTTTTGTAGGCTTGTTAGCAAATAGTTTCAATATGTTGAATAAAGGATAGTTTTGAATAAAAGATAGTTTCAATATGATCCCGGCCCGGTTTGACCTGAAAGGTGCCCGGCCCGATTCGGGCCGGAATGCGACCGGCCCGGTTAAAGCCCGGCTCGAGATTCGGGCCGGGTCGTGCCGGGCAAAGGAAACAGATCCACCCGGACTGGGCCTAGGTTTGCTGGGCTCTGGTTTAAACCCACTGACGTGCGGAATAGAAAGTCTTTAGCTGAGAAAGAATGAATATCACGGTTTGTTAATAATGTATAGTAAAGAGAAACCGCGTTAAAAAGATGGACAAGTTGATTGGTCATTTGCGATAGGGCAGTTTATCATCAGAGCGACACGTTGAGCTAAGGCCACATTCCTTGTGTGATAATGTCTCAATACACAAGAATGTCAATTCGGCTGCGGTGAATATTGCAGTCTCTCTATTGTCTTATGTTTTAAAACCCACACGTAGAAAGAACTGTCCTTCTACACGCAATGGTGTGGACTAAAAAAGGCAACTCAAATCTGCGTTAAGTCCGTATATAGTTTATGTTAAACTCTATTTTCACCTTATATTTTATGGATATAAATGGCAATTATGGATATAAATTAAATTACGATCGTACTTAATTTTGCAATTGAAGCCACGACAATTCAATCACAGTTCCTGACAAACTTGGAGTCAATACTAGACGGCTATCGAAGGAGCAAAGGCAGTTGTATATGGACAACAGTAATAGAAGAAACTAGAAACTGGAAAACTCTTGCTGCTGGTTGGTGTGATTCAGATCTTTAAGAATCTTAGTAGAAGACTTCATGAGCAGTTTCTGATTCTGTTATAGCCACTTACAAGCAGAACTGAAAGGAAATTCTATGAAATTATTAAATTTACTGAAACTCTAGCGTCATTATAAGATTGCTTTCACTTTTTTCATCATGCTGCAAGCTTTGACACGACCTCAGCTTTACTCAGGAGAGAATAGTTGGCTGCCTTCAAGTTCCTTCAAAAGGAAAAAAAAATGTGCAGTTAGTCAGTGTCTTCAATCTATTAAATGTGAATCCTGATAAATTATTAGGTTAGACATTTCTTTATGCACCTTTATGGAAAAGGAAAATTGTCTCCCTGCTATAAGCAATATCAGATAAATAAAGGAAGTAGTTACAAAGCTGTAATATGGCCACTTTTCCTTTTACTAATACAGCAGCTGGGCAGCACTCAATTCGGAAGTACTTCCAACTTCAGGAGCGAAATGGTTTAAGCCTAAACCCAATCGAAAGAGGTTGGTCTGTTGACCCATACACCTACCATCAGCTCCAGCCAGATAATCTTACTTACCTGTAGATAAAAAGTGACTGCAAGATACGATTGTGAACGAGCCAAATCTACGTGTAAAAGTGTCGATAAAAAGTATTCAAGGTTTTGTGCATTCTGCCAAGAAAATTCATGTAGAAATGTCAGATCGGAAGATAATCTGATATAGATGATAACGAACAACAGCTGTAAAAATCCAGTATGTCATCGACAACGGATTGACTGTTGATCCATTCAGTTATGTTTATTATTTTGTGATATCGTCCCTTATAGACCTAAAAAAATGGACATGAAAACTATCTTGATGAAACTTTAAATGAAGGTGTAAGGAAATATATAAAACATGAAGGTGATGTATTCTTCTGTTTAATTATTTTGGAATCTTTTAACACGAGCTGCTTTGGTACCCGAACTGAAAACGAAACCGTAGCAGGACACGTTTAAGTTATCGACTAAAAACCAATTCATTTAGATATCATTTTCGCGTACTAAAGTATCATTCAATTGTACGTTAATAACGATTGTTTATTGTTTGATTGTTTATATGTTAAGATGTTTAAAGCATACCTCTGACTCCGAGGATTCTGCCGTATGCGATGTCACTTAAAATTGTGTAACTGGCGTTTAGTATTCGACTCTCCTACAAGGAAGTAAAGTTTAACACTATAATAAAGAACAATGTTTGGATATTCCAATAATGCAAAGACTCCATGTACATTTTTATCCAAGAGGGAGTAAGAATGAAAGCTCTACTACACGTCGATTTCAGTTGGTTTATATTTATTGACCTAGGTTTTATACGACATAAGGATAATAAATCCTTACTGCTCAGCACCTTATTCATTTGCGACTATTCCAAGCTGCTTTTCAGACAGAAGGCCTAGAAAGCTTATCAATTTTCCGTAACTGTTATATTACACTTATGGTCGTAAGCTTATTAGGATTCACAGCCAGATTCTTGGCCTGAAAAGCTATTAGGAGATTCTTAGGTTATTAAGGACGTGATTACCTTGTAGACGCATGCCCGTTTCTCTTGGCCTGAGAGACAAGACCGGACGATGAATTTATGAAGCTAGCGGTTAAAGCAGTGATTCGCGATACAAAAAAGTTATACAGGCCTGGTAGAACATGTGTAGAACACAATCAACAAATTATTAAATGACATTTTTTTTTTGTAGTCAGGTCACATTTGGAGATTTTCACTTAGTACACCTGAAAGATATAAAACTTCCTATGCTCACTTTTCACATCCTGGACTAGAATCCCTGAATTTTCTCTCATAGTACTAGTGTTCTAGTACTTGCTCGTCTCGGTGGGCAAAGAAAGTAATAGATACTGCTATTAACTTTCGATTAGCCTGAGAGTTAATCTTGCGACTATAAAAAATTCAATGCGTTCTTTGCAACTTTAACTCACTTCGTTAAGATGCTATATTGGTAACGCTACGTATCGATCACACTAATCTTCAGGCTATAGAATCTTAAAGTCCCTTTGACTCGCACGGTTCAATTTGCACTACAGACTGCCATAACGCTTACTCTTATTAAGCTTACTGGAGGATTTCAATTTCTCCATCTTCTAAACGTTTTCTCACCGGTGAGTAAAGTTCTGGTAAGCTTCCTCTCTGTAGCAGGTTAGTGCACCAACTGTATTAGCTTTTTGACAACTTTCATATCTGAGACGGAATGATCAACTACAATTATTTCTGTAATGTTATTTTTTTAAATTCAAAACTACCTTAACTCGCTGACATGAATAGAGCTTGCGTGTTCTGTCCATCGAATCAAAGCTATCTTCTCAAGAGCAGAAAGCTAGTCCACAAAATGTACCAGATTAATCGCCTGCAGTTGGGGTTTACGAATTATACTCTTATCTAACACTGTACCTGAAAGTCTCTTGGCCTGGTTGTATGCGTGCATATCCATGGCCGTTGACCAGAGCCACCGCAGATCACCAAGTAAATTCCTTTACAAAAATAGTAGCACCAAATAGTCTGTACAATTCTGCATAGATGATAGCTGCATATAGTGGAATATCATGGCAAACTGCCAAGAGTACATTCCTTGCACAGTCCAGTTTGAGCAGTTAACATTGGCAAGAAGAAAGTCGAAAAACAAAGATATGTGCTTAGTTCTTATCTTCTTTACCAAATTATAGAAAGATTCAGATATTTTATTTAGAGGAAATGTCAAGATACATGTTGTTCTTTTACCATAACCAATGCAAGCAGTTAGCATGCACTACAACCAAGCATACATAGTAATATTGGAAAAGAAGCGTAGTGAGTTAGGGATTTTTCAATTGCAACTTACACGCTGTAATAATCTAAAATTTGTTGAAAAATTACTTTCATGAGGCAAATGATTAAGGTTTATCTACATGGTTTTCTGCAGAAATTATGGTACTAATTGTTTATATCAGGATGCATTTAGATAAAAAGATAATAAATGTCGTGATCCGCCATGATACTTGTATTAGAAAGAGTAGAATCAGTTTGCATGCAGTACAACCGACGAGAGAGCGTATATTGAAATGGGAAAAGTACGATAGCAGATATTGTCCTTAGGATTTGCATATTCGAAATATTCCAGTTTAAAAGTTGTGACGTAGGGAAAACGAAGTCTTTATCTGAGAAAGACTGAATATCACGGTGAGCACGTAAGGTATAGTAAATAGAAAGGGCGGTAAAATTGTGGACAAGTTGATGGGTCACTTCCAATTGGGCAGACATCCCCGAGCTTGTGAAGCTTTTTGTATTATTCATCTGCAACACCAGAAATCACCTGAACACTAGAACGGCGGCTGGATAATTTTTGACCCAATTCGAACTTTACGTTTTAACAACGTTTCTAGTTTCTTACGAAATGGATCGAATGTTTGTGACTTTTACTAGTTCTCTTAAAGAAATATTTGTACTAAGTAGCACTCTTATCCACACTTTGCCTTTTGAAATACCAAAGAATTATACTAGAACTGCTGCTTGGGTCAATTTTGACCAACTCCTTTTTTAGTGATATTTTGTTGCATTGTAGCAACACTCCTGGCTAGTGTCTTTATCTTGCGACCGTTCTTTCTCATAATACTGTCCCGTTCCACCTCGTGTTCGAGACCAGCTTCTCAGCAATTTTGTCAGTTTAGTTGGGGTTAGAAATACTTTAGAGAGCCTGTTGATTAGGAGAATCTCAATTATTTTCGGAATGATGTGCGATTTCAAACAAGCATTATGAGCAACAAACTGATGACACTGGATGAAATATTGGCAAATTTCGATGACATAAGCGAGGCCGAGTCCATCGCTGAATGCGTTGATATTTCTTCAGATGTAGAGTACCTGCCGAATAACAACAAATTGGATGAAATTCGATGATTTCGGATGAAATATCGGAAGAGTAAGAGATAAGCACCGAAAACTATACTTCTGCAAATAAGCGTCGTAAAATAAGTAAAACTATTATTATTATTATTATTATTATTATTATTATTATTATTATTATTATTATTATTATTATTATCAAACCACAGCCATATTCGATCCACTATTGGTTGAGGCCTCTGCCCGGAGGGAGCATTTGGTAGGCTGCTCCCACGCTGACCAGACGGGTTGGGACAAGGTTCCTGTATACCAGACGGGTTGGAAGAAGAAAGCCGAAGCTTTCGCTGTGATCGCCACTATATGACCGCCCCGCTGGCCTAGTGGTGAACGTTTCTGACTGCGGACTGAGGGTTCCCGAGTCGATTTCCTGCCCTGCCAAAAATTCTTAGACCACAGTACTAGCCTGTGGCCTAACCAGAAATTTCAAAGCTACTGAAACCAAAAATTTTAGAGGTCTAAATGCGGGAGAACTTACTTTCCGGTGTTTTGATAAATTATATTTCAAACAAAGAAGTAGAATCTGTAAAGGAGTTTTTCGAAAGAACAGGTAGTTTACCATTCTTATTATGTAAGAGCTTTCATGATTAGAACCTATCATATCTCATTTAGAAAACCATCACCCTATACTGACTTTTTCTGGTTTGAACTACTGCAAGTTGACAACTGTGTATGCTATTTTAGCTTCTGTCAGGTTATGTGTTTCCGCCAATTTTAAATAGGGAGAGGAAAGTTATAGAAATGCATAGATGCGTATTACAACCGTGTTAGTAAAATATTTTTTGTGAAATACGTCACGTTTTTATTTGTGAACAATATTTTTTTATGACCCTTCTCCTTGTAGAGGAGTGAATGGACTTTGTAAGACTGCAAGTTTAGATGTGTGTAGATTAGGTTAGTTTAGTTCGGTTAGGTCATGCACTTGAACAAACTATCTAAGAATAATAACTATCTAGGAATTAGAATGATATATAACATTACTATATAATAAACTGACATTGTATATTTTACATTTAATAATATCATTCTAACAAATTAAATTCATAAAAAATAGCATGTTTCTTAAATTTGTATATTGGCAAAAACCATATTGATCAATAAATATTAAGCTAGAGTTCAAAGAGAGTTTTTGTTTTATTGAATGAAAGTCACTTTTTATTATGCAATAAATATTAGTGGTTTAGAATACAAATATTTAATGGAATGGGTCATTTTTTACCCACCCCCACCGTTCTAGCGAGTATCAAAAACACCGCCGTTCTAGTGTTAAAATGAGAAAGTTAGTAGAAATGTCACGTGACTCCATTGTAATAGAATTCTTCAGTGTATGAAACAAAAGATAATAATTAGAGTTTAAATCGATTTCTAAGTGATGCGGTGATTAAAGAAATAATGTTGAGGATGGACGGGGAT
This sequence comes from Thermobia domestica, assembly GCF_964235325.1. Classification (NCBI taxonomy): domain Eukaryota; kingdom Metazoa; phylum Arthropoda; class Insecta; order Zygentoma; family Lepismatidae; genus Thermobia; species Thermobia domestica. The sequence goes on from NC_137469.1 coordinate 147,359,335, forward strand.
GTTCGACTTTTAATTAGTGGATCAGGGTGCAACAGGCGTGCCAATAATTCGAAGGTTCTATTTCGAGGTGTGCGGTAAGGCAAAAGGGCTTATGGAGGCCTATGTCATTCTAAAAATTTTGTGAAATTTAGAAATCAGGAATGGACGTCGCCATGTATTTCTTAATTCCTATTGGCTTAGAGCTAGTAAAGAAATTCAACAATGAATCGGTGGCCGCAGTATAAAGTGTTGCGTACCTAGGTCTTAAAAACAAAACAGCACTGCTTTTAGAGCAACTTAACTATCATTATACAATGGCGTACCATTTAAAAAACCGTCGATTTACTTCTCCCTTCAATAAGGCGATGGTATCACAATCATATACCTTTGGAATCGTACAGCGGTTTGTTTTAGGTGGGCCCTTGAGATTCAAAAATGTTGTGATACCAAATGTAAAAAACATAAATATTAATTTATCAATGATAATCAAGCAATTGCTATACTTCCCGTTTATATGCAACTACAATACTATTTGAGAGTGCTTCCTGCTGAAGAAATCTACTTAGCTCCCATAACGTTGTTCTTGATCGTGAGAATGATGTAAAGTGTTTAATCCAAAGATTTGTGTTCTTACGGATACAATATTTATAGAAATTCTAACTAACTAACTAACTCTATGGCCTATGGAACCCGGAGGTTCAGTGCCGCGTTCACAAAAGCTCTCCACTGACTTCTATCCTTAGCTAATTGCATCCAGTTTCTACTTTGTATTCCTATCTCTGCGAGATCCATCTTAATATTGTCCTCCCATGGGCGCCTAGGTCTTCCTAATGGTCGTTTTCCTATGGGTCTACCAGTCAAGACTTTGAAAGCGTGTCTACTTTCTTCCATTCTAGCTACATGACCTGCCCACCTAAGCCTCCTAGACTTGACGACCCTAACAATGTTAGGTAAACCGTATAAACTATGTAGTTCCTCGTTATGAAGTTTCTGCCATTCCCCATTCTCGTTCCTCTTGGGTCCGAATATTCTTCTCAGGATCCTGTTCTCAAATACTTTCAGTCTATGTTCTTTCCTCAGAGTAAGCGACCATGTTTCACAACCATACAGAACAACAGGCATGATTATCGTTTTATATATTTTAAGCTTCAAATTCCTCGACAGAATTCGCGACGACAAGAGATTTTGAACCGAATAGTAACACGAATTCCCTGCTTTTAGTCGACATTTAATTTCTGCGTGAATATGATTTTCGTCTGTTAATATTGATCCTAAATATTTGAAAGTATCCACTTTATCAAAAGCATTATTTAATATTTTAACGCCTCCACAATTTGCCGTATTACGGTCCCGACGCACTTCCATGTATTTAGTTTTTTCTGCATTTACTTCTAAACCCATGTCCCTGCAAGCGTTTAATAAGATCTCTGCATTTATTTCTACTGTTCTCCTATCATCCCCTATTAAATTTACATCATCAGGATATGCCATAACCTGGTGAATGCCGTTCAACTCTAGGCCCTGGTTGCTATCTTTGATTTTCCTTATGGCGTATTCCAGCACAAAGTTAAATAATAATGGCGACAACGCATCTCCTTGTTTCAGGCCATTTTCGACGTGGAAGCTCGTGGACAAAAATTTTCTTACCCGGACTTTACTTTGGGATTCACTTAAACATATCTTAATTTTGTAGAAATTCTCCTGTGTGTTAAAACTCGAGACTATCAACTATGGATTTAATTAGCGTCCTTCTGCTTATTAGGGCTTACATACAGAGCTGTGTAAGATTCACTACGTTGCGGACTATGGTTAATAATATTTTCAGGATTGCATAATGATAAAAACTTGATATGGAACCCATTAGGTTCAAACTTCCGAAGCAGCCTTACTTTGGGACTGGCACTGATCGATGGGACAAATGTAGAATCGATTTTAGGTTCTTTTGAGATCTTTCCTTAGACGGTTAGGGAAAAAATATTTACGGTAATCCAGTGTTCGCTACCAAATTAGTAACACTGATCTTCACAACGCAACCAAACTGTGGGCTAATGAAATAATCTCTTCATATAATCTCATCGTATGCTTTGATTAGAAACTAAGTGCCACACAATATTCGCAACATTTAATCAAGTCTTCACTCGCGTGTCGCGTCTCGATTTCCTGTTCTCAAACAACCTTTGGATAGCTATTCATTTTGTAAAAGCTTCGGCACAACGATTGTGTAATGGTGAGATACAGAAAATCTTCTTTTGATATAAGCAATGTAGTGCATCAGTATTTCTTTAATATTACAACATCAAGTACTAATACTATTAATTCTACTCTCCTTCATACAGTAAATAACTGCAAGAAAAGTGAACAATCCACATGCGTTATGATATTAGATCATCCATTACTGGTAAGGTGTTAATATGGTACCTCAGCTGAAGAAATTTATGATCGGTCCTAAGTTGTACCCCCTTTAGACGTTTGCAGTTAAGTAATTTTTAGGCACGAATGAATGCACTATGTCAGGAAATGGTATAGAAGAAAGTTGGTGTATCCTGTACACCATGACAACTTTAGTGAAAAAGTTGAATGGCCATGCCTACTCATGATCATTGAGAACTCACTTCTAGACTTTGCGCGGTGTACATGTGGTTATGAAGACATTTGCAACCGTGGATGATGTAAATGAAAATGCATGACCTAAACCATATTAGCAAATCTCAAAATTACGACTGTGACTTTTTCCGAACATTTAATTTTGGCTGCAGTATTTAGAGAAGGTCATAATCGTATTGCAATCGTAAGTGACTAGATTGAACAGGGGACAAGAACCTCATTTGAAGGCAATTAAATTAATGCTTCCGGTTTGTCACGCAGCTGGACATCTTTTCTATGAAAAATTTGCACATCACTATACTCAGATGGAAGCCCTGGAGGCAAGTACGGTATCAGAGAATTACAAGAAATTAACAACTCAAGGAACATTCACAATTCGCAAATAACATTCCTTCTTGACTAAAGTTCCAATTGATATGATTATCGCACAGTGCTTAATAAAGGGCACGAAATTTTCTCGGGGATTAACTCAACGTCAGATACAATGTTAGCAAAATTAATCCTTGATTCCCAGACACCGTTACGCCAAATAGTGGAGCCCTCGAATTATTGGCGCGCCTGTTGCACTCTAAACCACTAATTAAAAATCTAACATCCACGTCTATCCTCAAAATTATTTCTTTAATCACCGCATCACTTTGAGATCGATTTAATCTCTTTTTAATATCTCTTTTCAGAATTGCAGAACAGTTTTACAAAAAGTCAAGTGACATCTGTGCTATTTTACTCAATGTAAGGTGGTAACTCACGTAGTGGATGCATATTACTGGGTCTCGTTCACAATCCTACCTTGCAATCACTTTTTATCTACAGATAAGTAGGCTTATCCGGCTGAAGCCTATGGTAGCTGTGTGTATGCTGGATTTCGGATATCCTCATTCACACACCAACGTCCATCGACTGGGTTCCTGCTTAGACCATTTTTAGTCCACACCATTGCGTGTAGAAAGACTCATCCTTCAACGTGTGGGTTTTAAAAAACAAGACTGCAGTATTCACCGCAGTGTAATTGACATTCTTGCGCATTGAGACATTATCACACAAGGAAGGTGGCATTATCTCAACCTGTCGCTCTGATGATAAGCTGATGTCCACAAAAGTACTGTAGAACTTTTTTTTATCGTAACAGTGTTTGGGAATGAAGAATTAATTTTGCTAACGTTGTGTCTCATATTGAGTTAATCCTCCAGAAAAATTTGTGGCTATCGTTAAGTACTGTTCGATTATCAAATCACTTGGAACTTTACTCAAAAACGCCCTTCTTTCTGCTAAATGTGAATGTTCCTTGTGTTGTTAATTTCTTGTAATCTTCTCATACCTTTATACTGCAACCAAAATTAACGGTTCGGAAAATGTCACCGTCTTAATTTTGAGATTTCCTGATATTGTTTTGTCATGCAGTTTCATTTGGTTGAAAATGTTGCTTAGAGATTTCCTCATCCAGACTTTGCTGAATAAGATCGCAGATCCTAGAATTTTTCAACTCCTCCGACGGTTCTAAGTGTCTACATAACCCCAAGTAGAGATCCCCGAGCTAAGTCTAGAAGTGAGTTCTCAATGATGGTGAGTTGGCATGGCCAATCAGCATTTTCAGTAAAGATGTCATAGTGTACAGGATACACCAAAGTTCTTCTCCAACTTATCCTGACTTAATGTATCCAATCGTGCTTACAAATTAGTTATCTGCAAACCTCCTCAAAGCGTTACAACACTGGACCGTTCAGAAATTTCTTCAGCTGTGGTTCAATTTGAACACCTTTCCAGTATAATGGCTGATGTAACGTCATAACGCATGTGCTTTTTTCTATTTTCTTGCAGTTTTTTCCTGTATGCAGAAGACTAGAATGTTTAGTATTAGCACTTAATGTTGAAATATTGAAGAAATTCAGATGAACCATACTGCTTATATCAAACGCAGTGGTGTGTATCTCGCCATTACACAATCGTTGAGGCGAAGCTTTCACAAGATGAATAACTATCCAAAGGTTGTTTGAGAATAGGAAATCGAGACGCGAGACGCGAGTGAAGACTTCATTTTATCTTCCGAGTTAGACAGCATTCATACACCAAGAACATGAGTGTATTGCATTAGAAATAAAGAGGATGTCAGAGTGAAGAAATGTGATACGATATTCTTATCAAGACGATGCTACGGTGATATAATATTACTTCTTCCTTCATAAACTTGGATATGAAAAATTTTCATAAAGCGACATCTGAAATAAATGACTTTTTCTTCTCTATGAAATGTTTGGCATTTTTTTATTAATCAAAGCATAGAGTGAAATTATATGAAAAGATTATTTGATTAACCCACAGTTTGGTTCCTTTGTGATGATCAGTGTTACTAAGTTGGTAGCGAACACAGACCTGACAATACCGTAAATAATTTCCACCTAACCGTCTAAGGGAAGATCTCAAAGGAAACTAAAATCGATTCTTTATTTGTCTCATCATTCAGATCACCGTTCTCAGACCCAAAATAAGTTTACTTCGGGGGTTAGAACTGATGAAAACATGCAGTCGTGAAAATATTAATGATACACCGGAACCTAGTTAATCGTATACAACTCAGTAAGAACACAAGTCTTTGGATTAAACAGTTTCTATTAGGCTAACTATCAAGAACAAGGTGAGAGCGTTATGCGTGCTAGGCAGATTTCTTCAGCAGGAAGCAGCAATCTGAAATAGTATTATAGTTGCATATAAACAGGAAGTATAGCATTTGCTAGATTTTCATTGATAAATTAATAATTATGTTTTTTACAATTGGTATCACAAAATTTTTCAATCCCAGGGGCCCACCTAAAGCAAACCGCTATACATTCCCAATACTATATGACTGTGATACCCTTGTCTTATTAAAGGGAGAAGTAAATCCACGGTTTTTCAAATGGTACGCCATTGTATGATGTCAGTTAAGTAACTCGAAAAGCACTACTGCTTCGTTTTTAAGATTCATTGTTGAATTTTTTTATTAGCTCTAAGCCAGTACGAATTAAGGAATACATGCTGATGTCCACTGCTGATTTATGATTTTCACAGCATTGTAAGAACGACTTAAGCCGGCATAAGCCGTTTAGCCTTACCGGACACCTCAAAATAGGATCCTCGAATTATTGGAACGCCTGTTGTACCCTAAACTAGTAACTAAAAATCGAAGATTCCAGTCCAACCTCAAAATTATTTCTTTAATGACCGCATCACTTAGAGATCGATTTAATTTCATATTAATATCTTTTTTCATACATAGTAGAATACTATTCCAATGAAGTCACGTGACATTTCTGTTAATGTTCTCATTTTAAGGCGATTTCTGACGTTGTAGATGCATAACACAAAAAGGTTCACCAGCTCGGGGATGCCTGTCATATCGCAAATTACCCATCAACTTGAAGATCATTTTAACGAGCTTTCTCTTCACTATATCTTAGTGGTTTAGGATGCAACAGGCGTGCCAATAATTCCAGGGTTCTATTTCAAGGTGTCCGGTAAGGCTAAAAAGATTATGGCAGTTTAATTCTTTCTAAAAATGCTGTGACTTTTAGAAATCAGCAGTGGATATCGCCATTTATTCTTTAATTCCTATTGGCCTAGATCTAGTAAAGAAATTCAGCTTACCATAATTTACTTACCTGTGAGAAAACGTTGAGAAGTTTAGAAATTCAAATAGTCCAATAAGCTTAATAAGAGTGTTCGATAAGGCACTCTGTGAAGCAAGATTGTAGCCGAAGCCCTGAATTTACTGCCTTAGTAACAGAGTTCAGGTTCTTGCTTGTCTCGATGCCCAACGAAAGTAATAGATACTGCTATTAACTTTCGATTAGCCTGAAAGTTAAACTTGCGTCTATAAAAAATTCCGTCGCGTCTTTTGCAACCTTGATCCACTTCATCAAGATGCTATATGGATAACGTTACGTATCTATCACACCAATCTTCAGGTTACAGATTTTTAAAATCTTTCTGTCTCGCACGGTTTATCTTGCACTACAGACTACCATCAGGGCCCGGCAAACCCATGATAGAGGACCAAAAGGGTTCTGAAATCTGTGCCCGGCTCGACCCGGCCCGGTCCGAATCTCGAGCCGGGCTCTGACCGGGCCAGGCACATTTTGGGCCGAGCCGGGCCGAAACGGGCCGAGGACTGTAAAAGACGGATCGGAAACTAATGTTGGCAGCCTCTGTTAATCGTAATGTTCTTGGGAAATTAACTCTTTATTCAAGACTGTAAAGTACTGAACTTCTACCGCTCTTATTATTACTACTACTGTTACTGCTATTATTATTATTATTATTATTATTATTATTATTATTATTATTATTATTATTATTATTATTATTATTATTACTTCTACTACTACAACTGCTATGACTTCGCGTCAGAGTTGACATGTCTGGTGTTACATACTTTACAATCTAAGTACAGAAAAAATCGAACAAATACTAGTTATTATGGCCAGTCTGCGTAGAATGCGAACAGATGCTTGACGTGGGGCAATGCTGTCTCAGTGCGTAAATCATTCACATCTGGTGCTAGAGGTCTTCGGATCGATCCCTCGTCGTGTTATGTGAGCTTTGTGTTGGACAAACATCGTGAGCGTGGTAGTTTTTTGATTAGCCCGTTTTCGTCCACTCCCTTCATTCTACCACTTCATCCATCATTATCCATACGTTTTGAGCACTTATTGCCTAAAGAACATATGAGAAAGTCAAGTACTTGACCTACTAACTAGAGTTATTTCCGCTACCACTAGACCACGGAGGGCGAAACCATGAGCTGGCGTGTTCATAAGATTAGCGCAATTTGTAGTAATATTCAATTAGCACGGCAGATTCCAAATCATATTACGTGTTCCTGTATTCTTTATAATTTGATAGTACAATAATAATAATAAAAAAAAATGATGAAATAAATTATCCGGAACCCAGGATCGATGAAGTGTTCCTGGAACGGCACAACGACTGTGTAATGGTGAGATAGAGAACCTCATATTTGAATAAGCAGTGTAGTGATCCGTATTTCTTTAATATTTCAACATTAAATACTAATACTATATATTCTACTCTTCTGCATACAGTAAATAAGTGCAAGAAAAGTGAAAAATCCACATTCGTTATGACATTAGATCAGCCATTATACTGGAAAGGTGTTCAAATCGTACCACTGCAGAAGAAATTTCTGAACGGTCCAGTGTTGTAACGCTTTTAGGAGGTTTGCAGTTAAGTAATTACTAAGCACGATTGGATACATGAAGTCAGGAAATGGTATAAGAGAACTTTGGTGTATCCTGTACCCTATCAAAACTTTACTGAAAATGCTGAATGGCCATGCCTACTCAAGATCATTGAGAACTCACTTCTAGACTTTGCTCGGGGACCTCTACATGGGGTTATGAAGACATTTACAACCGTCGGAGATGAGAAAATCTAGGATCTGCGATCTTATAGAACAACGTCTGGATGAGGAAATCTATATGCAACACTTACTACAAAATGAAACTGCATGACAAAAACCATATTAGGAAATCTCAAAATTAAGACGGTGACATTTTCCGAATGGTTAACTTTGGCTGCAGTATACGGTATCAGAAGATTACAAGAAATTAACAACACAACGAACATTCACAATTAGCAGAAAAAGAGGCCTTATTGAGCGAAGTTCCAAGTGATACGCTTATCGAATAGTGCTTAATGAATTGTCGTTGCTTCAATAGCAGAATTAAGTACGATCATAATTAAATTTATATCCATAATTGTAATTTATATCCATAATATATAAGGTGAAAATAGAGTTTAGCATTAATTATATACGTACTTAACGCAGATTTGAGTTGCCATTTCGTGTAGAAGGATTCTTGTCCACACCACTGCGTGTAGAAGGACTCTTCTTTCTACGTGTGGGTTTTAAAACGCAAGACAATAAAGACTCTGTAATATTCACCGCAGTCGTATTGACATTCTTGCGCATATACACATTATCACACAAGGAAGGTGTCATTAGCTCAACGTGTCGCTCTGATGATAAACTGCCCTATCGCAAATGACCCAACAACTTGTTCATCTTTTTAACGCGATTTCTTTTTACTATACATTATGAACAAACCGTGATATTCATTCTTTCTCAGCTAAAGACTTTTTTATTCCGCACGTCAGTTGGTTTAAACCAGAGCCCAGCAAACCTGGCCCAGTCCGGGGGATCTGAATTCTTTGCCCGGCACGACCGGGCCCGGCCCGAATCTCGAACCGGGCTCTAACCGGGCAGGGCACATTCCGGGCCGAATCGGGCCGGGCACCTTTAGGGTCGAACCGGGCCGGGAACATATTGAAACTATCCTTCATTCAAAACTATCCTTTATTCAACATGTTGAAACTATTTGCAAAGAAGCCTACAAAAATCTTGAATATACTATTTATTGTCAGTAAAGATTTCCAAAAGGACCAAATTTTAATTGTACTGTAGTATGCATACGTTAGGTCGAAATTAGAATATTTTAGTAATATATGGAACCCTAATATACAGAAATACTCAAAATTGATTGAGCGTACTCAAAATAAGTTTTAAAGGCTTCTAACACTTAAAGAAACTAAATTTTACCCGAAATTTGAAAGCTACATTAAAATTGTTGAAAATTTTAAATTTGAAACATTAGAACTTAGAAGAAATATTGATTTATTATTTTAACACAAGCTCTTTCATGGCAAAGTAGACTATCCTGATCTAACTACGAAATTTGTATCCACGTACCATCCACTAAATTGCGCACTGCTTCGACAAAATACATTTTTTTTGACAGCAAAAACAAACGTTTAAGCAGATCTGTATGGAGAACTGATGCAACCTACAACAAGTTAGTTAGAGAAAATTTCAACATTGATGTACTGGCAACGGGTGTAAGTAGTTTTAACAATTCTATTAATAATGTAAGCAGAATATAATTATTACCAATAGTTTTATTATCCTATATAATCTGTATTACGTATGTACTAAGTAACACTGTAATTAGGCCTGTGCCTGATATGTCAATAAATCAATAAATCAATTTCTTCGTTCCTGAGCTATATAGCCTGTAGAACTGAAAGCTCTTTCAGTAGACGCAGTAGAAGCAGGGATGACGAGATACTGACGAGCTAATTTACACAATTTTGGTAATGTTTGTTCTTGTTGCTTCCACCACTGCCGTATATCTAGTTCTCTTACACATGATGACATGTGATACCAAATGTAAAAAAACTAATTATTAATTTATCAATGATAATCAAGCAATTACTATACTCAAGTTTATATCCAACTACAATACTATTTGAGAGTGCTTCCTGCTGAAGAAATGTACTTGCTCCCATAACGCTCTCATTTTGTTCTTAGTCATGGGCCTCATAGAAACTGTTTAATCCAAAGATTTGTGTTCTTACGGATACAATATTTATAGAAATTCTCCTGTGCGGTAATACTCGAGGCTATCAAGTATCCACTTAATTAGCATCCTTCTGCTAACTACGGCTTACATACAGAGCTGTGTAGGATTCACTAGGTTCCGGTCCATCATTAATAATATTTTCACGAATGCATAATAATAAAAACTTGATATTGAACCCACTATATTCTAACTTCCGAAGTAACCTTACTTTGGAACTGATACCGGTGAACTGATAACAGTTACTGTAAGAGAAGTTCTGCACGATTTTTGGTGTCATCAGTTTATCCTCAGGGCGACACGTTAAGCTAATGCCACCTTCCTTCTGTGATAATATCTTAATGAGGAATGTCAATTTGACAACGTTGAATATTGCAGAGACAGTAGTGTTGTATTGTGTAATAAATCCCACACGTAGAAGGAAGAGCTCTTATACACGCAATGGTGTGAACTAAAAATGCGTTAAGTACGTATATAAATTATGTTAAGCGCTTTTTCACCTAATAATTTATGGGCATAAATTACAATTTGACACGGAAAGAGCCGAAAGACAAAAATAGCTTTCGGGGAATATCTCAACGATCGAAATTAATTGTGCCTTTGAAGCTATGACAATTCACTCACGGTCCTTGAGAATCCTGGAGATCAAAACTAGACTGCTTCAAATGATGCAAAGAGTTTTCGAAAGAGCAAATGTAACTGTATATTGACAACAGTAATAGGAGAAACTAGAAACGGGGTATCTGTAATTATAGATGGGTGTGATTCAGATCTCTTAAGAATCTTTGTAGATAAGTTCATGAGCTGTTGCTGATTCTTTTAATGCCACATACGAACAGAGCCGAAAGGAAATGCTACGAAATTATTAAATTTCAAGAAACAGCGTCATTAAAAGTTTGCTTTTACTTTTTTTTATATTGCAACAGGCTGTGACGCGACCTCAGCTATACTCAGGAGAGAATAGTTGCAAGCCGTCAAGATTCTTCAAAAAGAAAAACCACTGTGCAAGTTAGTCAGAGTTTTCAACGGAGTTAGGAGTCAAATTCAATCCTAACGAAATGTTCAATATTACACATTTCTTATTTCCCTGTATGGAGAAGGAAACATGTCTTCCCTAGTATAAGCCTATCAGTTTGCAAAAGACGCCTCGAATTTTTTATAGCAGTATCTATTCCTTTATTTGGGTTCCGGGACAAAAAAGTACTCGAACACTATTACTATATAGCCTAGGAAGCTTTATATGTTTCAGGTGTTCTTAATTGAAACTCTCCTAATGAAACCTAAGTATAAGAAAAGAATTATATCAATTGATAATTTTGTTGATCTCTGTTTTACACCTGTTCTACCTGGCCTGTATAACTACTTGTATCAAGAATCAGTGCTTTAAACTTCTAACTTTATAAATACATTTTCCGGACTTTTCTCGCAAGCCAAGAGAAGCGGGCCTGGGTTTACAAGATAATCAACAACCTAATTACCTTGAAATCTGCTATTAGAGTTTAATACCAATAACCTGCATGTGACTCTTTTACAAGCTTACAACCATAATTGTAATGTAACGGTTACGGAAAGTTGTTAAGCTTTGTAGCCTTCTGATTGTAAAAGAGACGGTTACACTTTCCGAACCGTTTACTTTGGCTGCAGTTAAACCTGAAAGATATAAAACTTCCTAGGCTCACTTTCCACATCTTAGAGCAGAATCAATAAATTTTCTTTCTTAGTAATCGAGCTCGAGTACTTCCTCGTCTCGGTGCCCAAAGAAAGCAATCTGGGCGTCTTTTGCAACCTTGAATCACTTCATCAAGCTGCTTTATTGATAACGCTACGTATCTATCACACTAATCTTAAGGCTATAGAACCTTAAAGTCTTTCTGACTCGCACGGTTCATCTTGCACTACAGACTTCCATATTGCGCACTCTTATTAAGCTTATTTTAGGATTTGAATTACTCAATCCTCTAAACGTATTTTTGATAGCTGATATCTATACATTTTTCATTCAGGGGACTTTTGAGGTATTTTTCGTTCAACAATGATGTGTGTGGATTTTGTTTTTATTTACGGCCTCGCATTCCAGTCATATATCTCTGTTATTTACTTGTTACGTACCGTTCCAGGAACACTTCATCGATCCTGGGGTCCGATGATTTATTTCATCAGTATTTTTTATTATTATTGTAGTATCGAATTATAAACAATACAGGAACATTTAATATGATTTGGAATCTGCCGTGCTAATTGAACATTATTACAATTGCGCTAATCTTATGAACACGCCAGTTCTTGTTTTCGCCCTCAGTGGTCTAGTGGTAGCGGAACAAATTCTAGTTCGTAGGTCAAGTACTTGACTTTCTCAAATGTTCTTTAGGCAATTACGGCTCAAAACGTATGGATGATGATGGATGAATTGGTAGAATGAAGACAGTGGACGAAAAACGGGCTAATCAAAAAACTCCCACGCTCACGATGTTTGTCCCCCACAAAGCTCACATAACACGAGGAGGGATCGATCCGACGACCTCTAGCTCCAGATGTGAATGCTTTACGTACTCAGCCACCATTGCCCCTCGTCAAGCATCTGTTCGCTTTCTACGCAGACTGGCCATAATTACAATTATTTCTTCGATTTTTTCTGTACTTAGACTGTAAAGTATATACCACCAGACATGTCAACTCTGACGCGAAGACGTTGCAGTTGTAGTAGTAGAAGTAATAATAATAATAATAATAATAATAATAATAATAATAATAATAATAATAATAATAATAAGAAGAAGAAGAAGAAGAAGAAGAAGAATAAGAATAAGAATAATAGTAGTAACAGTAGTATTAATAATAAAACTAGTAGAAGTACAGTACTTTACAGTCTAGAATAAAGAGTTAATTTCCCAAACACATTACGATTAACAGAGGCTGCCAACATTAGTTTCCGATCCGTCTTTTACTGTGCTCGGCCCGTTTCGGGCCGGCCCGATCAGAGCTCTGCTCGAGATTCGGGCCGGGCCGGGTCGAGCCGGGCATAGAATTCAGAACCATTTGGTCGGGCCGGGCCGTCTTTTACCATGGGTTTGCATGGCTCTGACGATAGTCCGTAGTGCAAGATAAACCGTGCGAGTCAGAAAGACTTTAAGGATCTGTAGCCTGAAGATTACTGTGATAGGTACGTAACGTTATCCATATAGCATCTTGATCAAGTGAATCAAGGTAGCAAAAGACGCCTCGGAAATTTTATAGACGCAAGTTTAACTTTCAGGCTAATCGAAAGTTAATAGAAGAATCTATTAGTTTCTTTGGGCATCGAGACAAGCAAGAACTTGAACACTATTACTAAGGGAGAAAATTAATGGCTTCTGCTCCAATCTTGCACCACAGAGTGCCTTATCGAACACTCTTATTAAGCTTATTGGACTATTTGAATTTCTAAATATCTCAACGTTTTCTCACCGGTAAGTAAATTCTGGTAAGCTGAATTTCTTTACTAGCTCTAGGCCAATAGGAATTATAGATAAATGGCGACGTCCACTGCTGATCTCTAAATTTCTCAGCATTTTTAGATAGAATTAAACTGCCATAAGCTTTTTAGCCTTACCGGACACCTTGAAATAAAACCCTGGAATTATTGGCACGCCTGTTGTACCCTAAACCACTAAGGTATAGTAAAGAGAAAGCTCGTTAAAATGATGTTCAAGTTGATGGGTAACTTGCGATACAACAGGCATCCCCGAGCTGGTGAACCTTCTTGTGTTATGCATCTACAACGTCAGAAATCGCCTTAAAATGAGAACATTAACAGAGATGTCACGTGACTTCATTGGAGTAGTATTCTACAATGTATTAAAATAGATAATAATATGAGATTAAATCGATCTCTATGTGATGTGGTAATTAAAGAAATAATTTTGAGGATGGACGGGAATCTTCGATTTTTAATTAGTGGTTTAGAGTGTAACAGGCGTTCCAATAATTCGAGGGTCCTATTTTGAGGTGTCCGGTAAGGCTAAACGGCTTATGCAGGCTTATGTCCTTACAATGCTGTGAAAATCATAAATCAGCAGTGGACATCAGCATGTATTCCTTAATTCGTATTGGCTTAGAGCTAATAAAAAAATTCAACAATGAATCTTAAAAACGAAGCAGTAGTGCTTTTAGAGCTACTTAACTGACATCATACAATGGCGTACCATTTGAAAAACCGTGCATTTACTTCTCCCTTTATTAAGACAAGGGTATCACAGTCATATAGTATTGGGAAGGTACAGCAGTTTGTTTTAGGTGGGCCCCTGGGATTGAAAAATTTTGTGATACCAATTGTAAAAAACATAAGTATAAATTTATCAATGATAATCGAGCTGCTGTACTTTCCCCTTTTCAACCCGCCCGCTCACATCGGTTGTACTGCATGCAAACTCATTCCACTCGTTCTAATGCAAGTATCATGACGGATCTCGACATCTACTGTTATCATTTTATCTAAATGCATCCTGATATCTACAATTAGTAATACCATTATTTCTGCAGAAAGCCACAGTCGGCAGCCTTGTAGATGAAACTTAAATCTTTTGCTATATGAAAAAAATTTTCATCTGGTTTTAGTCAATTACAGCGTGTAAGTTTCAATTGAAAAATCCTAATCTCACTGCGGTTCTTATCAAATATTACAATGTCTGGTTGATTGTAGTGCATGCTAACTGATTGCATACTTTTTTGAAAAGAGAACAACACGTATCTCGACATTTCTTCTTACTGTAGTATATGAATATTTCTGTATCTTGGTAACACAATTTTTCTGAAAACAGTCTGAAGTAAAGATCTATGCACATATCTGTGTGCTTCGACTTTCTTCTTGAACATGATACGGCTCTTAGCTGGACTGTGCAACGAATGTACTCTAGGCTGTATGCAATTATATTCCGCTATATGCAGCGATCATCAATGCAGAATACTACAGACGATTTGGTGCCTCTATTTTTGTATAAATATTTACTTGAAGATATCGGATGGTTCTGGTCAACGGCCATGGTTATGCTCGCCTACATACCAAGCCAAATGACAGTCTGCTTCAGTGTTAGTGATGAATACACTTCGTAAGCCTCAAATGCTGCGATTAATCGGGTAAATTTTGTGGTGTAGCTTTCAACTCATGAGAAGATACCTTTGAGTCCATGCACAGGACACGGAAACTCTATTCACGTCAGCTAAATGAGTTAGTGTTGAATTTAATAAATATGATTACAGAAATTCTTCTTGTTGATCATTCTCTCACAGATATGAAATGTGTCAAATACCTAATACTGTTGGTGAACTAATCTGCTAGACGGGGGATACTATGCAGAACTTTACTCTTCGGTGAGAAAACGTTTAGAAAATCGAGAAATTCAAATACTCCAATAAGCTTAATAAGAGTATGCGATAAGGCAGTCTGTAGTGCAAAATTAACCGTGCGAGTCAAAAAACTTTAAGATATTTTAGCCTGAAGATTAGAGTGATAGATACGTTGCGTTCTCAATATAGACACTTGATTAAGTGAGTCAAAGTTGAAAACACGCCCCGACATTTTTTATACACGCAAGTTAAACTTTCAGGCTAAGCGAAAGTTCAAAGCAGTATCTATTACTTTCTCTGGGCAGTGGGACGAGCAAGTACTCGAACACTATTCCTCTGGGTGAAAATTGAGGGCTTCTGCTTTAAGTTGTGAAATGTGAGCCTAGGAAGTTTTATATCTTTCAGGTCTACTTAACTAAAAATCTCCCAATGTGACCTAAATTTTAAAACAAATTCTGTCAATTGATAATTTTGTTGATATCTGTGTTCTACACCTGTTCTACCATGCCTGTATAACTACTTTGTATCGCGAATCAGTTGTTTAAACCGTTAGCTTTATAAATTTATCGGCCGGACTTGCCTCACAGCCAAGAGAAGCGTGCCTGGCTCTACAAGTTATTCTTGTACTTAATTACCTAAAAATATGCTAATAGAGTTTCTTGCGTATAACCTGTACGTGATTGTTTTACAAGCTTACGACCATAAGTGTAATATAACTGTTACGGAAAACTATAAAGCTTCGTGGCCTTCTGACTGAAATCCAGCATGGTACAGTCGCAAATGAACAAGATGCTGAGCAGTACGCTTTGATTGTCGTTATGTCGTATAAAACCTAGGGCAATATGTTGAGAGCAACAGGGTTTACGTGTACTAGAGCTTTCATTCTCTTGGATAAAAATTTACATGGAATCTTTGCTTGTGCCGCATATCGAAACATCGTTTTTCTATTATCGTTAAACTTGGCTTCTTTGTAGGAGATTTGAATACTAAACGGTACCTACACAATTTTAAGTGTCCTTGAGGATGTCAGATTCATTGGAGTCAATCGTTTGCAGTCGAAATGACATTCTTGCGCATTGAGATAGTATCACACAAGGAAGGTGGTATTAGCTCAACTTGTCTAATGATAAACTTTTGCCCACAAAATCCTGTAGAACTTCTGTTATCGTAACAGTATTTGGGAATGAAGGATTAATCTTGCTAACGTTGTGTCTGACGTTGAGTCAATCCCCGCGAAATTTTTGTGGCCTACATTAAGCATTGTTCGATAATCATATCACTTGGATCTTCGCTGTGAATTTTCCTTGAATTGCTAATTTCTTGTAATTCTCTGATACCCTATTAGCCGCCAGGGCTTGCATCTGCAGAGTATAGTGATGTGCAAATTTTTCATAGAAAAGATGACCTGCTGCGTTAGAAAACGGAAGCAATAATTTAATTAAATACAAATGATGTTTCTAGTCCCTGTTCAATCAAGTTTTTTTGGAACGTCCGAGAACTTGCCCCCCCCTCCATTGAAGCACTAATGATCTCTTCTAGTGCAATCGTTAGTGCTTAGTGCTTCTTAGAACACCAACTCCCAACATTAGTGATTTAATAGTTTGGATTCTAGAAGCAAAAAACTTTGGGGCGGGCCAACTTGACGTTAGCACCCCCAGAAAGCACTAACAACTAAACCTAGCGCAATCGTTAGTGCTTTCAGAAAACACTAAGAGTTTCGTTTGTGCTTTAAAATTAGTGTGGCTATGGCCAGTTATATGGTACGAAATTCCCATAAGGAATACATGGGAATTTTAAATTGGTTCAAATTCCCGCCAAATTCAATGGCGCTAATGACTTCTTCTAGTGCAATCGTTAGTGCTTCTTTAGTGCTTCTGAGAACACCAACCCCAACATTAGTACTTCAATAATTTGGACACTAGAAGCAAAAAAGTTTGGGGGGGGCAATTTCAAGTTAGCCCCCTCCCAGAAAGCACTAACTATTAAGTCTATTGCAATCGATTGTTCATTTTTAGTGCATGCGGAAAACACTAATAGTTTCGTTAGTGCTTCAAAAATAGTGTGACTACGACCAGTTATATGTCAGGAAATTACTGTAAGAAATACATGGGGAATTTTTAATTGGCTCAAATTCCCGCCAAATTCAAAAGCGCTTAAGCTCTCTTCTAGTGCAATGGTTAGCGCTTCTTGTGTGCTCCATAGAACACCAACTCCCAACATTAGTGCTTTAATAGTTTAGACCCTAGAGGCAAAAAACTTTGGGGGCCAACTTCTCGTTAGACCCCCCAGAAAGCACTGATGATTAAACCTAGTGCAATCGTTAGTGCATCGTTAGTGCTTTTAGAAAACGCTGATTAGTGTGGCTATTACCAGTTATATGTCTCGAAATTCCCATAAGGAATACATGGGGAATTTTAATAGGCTCAAATTCCCGCCAAATTCAAAAGCGCTAATGAACTTTTTAGTGCAATCGTTAGTGCTTTGTTAGTGCTTCTCAAAACACCAAGTCAAAACATTATTGCTGCAATAGTTTGGACGCTACAAGCTAAAAGCTTTGGGAGTGCAACTTCACGTTAGACCCCCAGGAAACACTAACATTAAAACCTTGTGGAATCGTTAGTGCATCGTTAGTGCTTCCAGGAAACACTAATGGTTTTGTTTTGCTTTACTATTATTATAGATGTGCGCACTTATATATTACACAGATGTCCAAACTCACGAGATCGGCGCTCACGAGTTCGAAACTCACTCGACCTCAATCTCACGAAGTGAGCGTGAGATAAGGCTGGTGATGTGAGCCTGTGGTTGAGTGAGCGTGAGGTCAGACTAGTGATGCGAACGTGAGGTTGAGTGAGCGTGAGGTCACGTTGGTTATTTGAGCGTGAGGTCAGACTGGTGATGTGAGCGTGAGGTTGTGTGAGCTTGAAGTCGAAATGAGTTCGTGAGTTCAGGTAGAAGTTAGTTTTTGAGCGTGAGGTTGAGTGAGGTTATGTCAAAGTGTCACCTCTGGTTACGAAACTCCCATAAATACATGGAGAGAATATCACTGGGACAAAATCCCGACAAATTCAAAACAGCTAATGATGATATCTTTTTTACAATCGTTAGTGCTTCGTTAGTGCTTCCTAGAGCAGTTACTCTTAACACTAGTGCTGCAATAGTTTGGACAACAGAAGCAAATAAAAACTTTGAAAGACAAGCGTGAAGTTAGCCCCCCAGGAAGCACTAACAATCAAACCTAGTGCAATTGATAGTACAATGTTGGTGGTCCTAGATAACACTAAGGGTGGAAGAGAATGTGAATAATGAGTTTTTATTCACACATACTCTCTCTTTCACTCTTCTCCAAAACCCATTCCAGAGTTTGGAGCTCTTAAAAGTAGCTCTAAGTAGGAGTATTAATAACCACCAAGCCCCCAGAAGTCCATCGTAGATCCGCCTCTCGAGAAGAGAAAGCGTGAATAAACTCTTATTATTCACATTCAGTTTGCACATCTCAACAAACAACCATTATTTTCATTCACTTCCATCTACTACTGCATTCTACTGAACTGTAACGCCTTTTTATGTTTAAAAATAATTATTCATTTTTCAATAATTGTAAATGTTTAGTTCAGTAATTCACCATGAATAGAGTCAACTAGAAATGTTTTAGTAACGAAGAAAAAACATGAACAGTGGAATATCTTTTCACAAACTGTCGAGGGTTGAGTCCCTAAACCGCGGTAGCCAGAATTAGCCCAGGGTAGGGGACTTATATTAACAAATGAAAAGATCAGAAAAATCCATAAGTCTTTTAGTCTTGTAGCTCTTAGTTCGAATGAAAGTACTAATAGAAATATGGCCAATGAATTATGACTATTTTGTAGAACATTCTACTTTAATATCACAGGAAATTCATCTTCCGGCTTTCTTGGTTGTGAAAAGTTATAGTGTATTGGTATACTGTGTAAAGTATGTGTATTGTCGCTGATTTGTGATAACAATCGCAAACAGATGTAAAAGGTAAATTACAGTAACAGTTTTCTCTTAATAGTTTTGTATTGGAGGGGAAACGGAAAACCTACTTTTATCTTAACATTTTCTTTCTTAAACTTTCTATTCGGGTTCACGTTCTTCCCTTCAACATTGAATACGGAAATGGAGAAAATTAAAATTTGACTTTTCTTTCCAATATATTTCAAGCATCACTTCTCGGACATAGGCCTGTGTTATGTCGATAACGTTAACGTCGATATCTATATTATCATATATCAACATTCGATATCGCAAATATATGGTCATGAATATATGATTCAACATTTTCGATATCGATATTCGGGGGGGGCGACGAGATACAAGGAGCCCCTAAGACTTGATGAAGGAGCCCCCAGGATAAAGAAATTAAAGTTAGTTTTTACAATCGTTATTACCACAAATTGCAATGTACATACATCCACTTGCAAAGTTGCAATATTATATGATATAATTTCTTAGACGCCAGAACGTATCTGTTCCCTGAAAAAAAGAAACAAAGCATCACGTCCAAAAGCAAGTGCTACGAACTTTGAACTAGAATTTACCATAAGAAAGTTTTTTTAGTTCTTTCTTATTTGCAGTTTGCCACACTGATATATTTCTGACAAAATTGAGGTTTAGTTCAACGTCTTTCGAATTGCAACCAACCCAACCGCCGAGTTGTTTGGGTTGCCTGCTATTTTAGGAAAAGGAGAATTGCAGGTGGTAATGCACTTTAGGAGTCGTGTATACATATCACCGTTGAGTTGATACATTTATAATTATTGAAGCCTTCTTTGCTTTTATTTGGTTTGTGTATATTGAATAATTAGTAGAACACTGTATGGTATTAAATTTCGTATGTTGCTGGTAACCCTGTTAACAATTTGTATTTAACGTAGGAGATGTCTGCTAGGGTTACCGGAGTGACAACAGGAATCTCTATAGAAGAACTGTTCAAGGTAAAGGTTAATCAGTAACAGTTACTTCACATTAATTAATTACTCCCCATTAGTTAACTGTAAAGACACTTACATTGTTTTAATTACAGTGTTCTTAGCATTTTCATCTTCGTATACAACTTTGAATCATGAAGCCTAAGGTTACAAAAAAATAATACTATTGTAAAAGATCTTTTAACGTTGTTCCAAAACCAGTAAACATTATTTTACGTACTCAACAAACAGAATTAAACATACTAAAATTAGCAAAAGATTGCAGTTAATTTTTATCGTATCGTAAAACAATGCAGAAAAAAATAATAAAATGACGGTTTATATATGAACCAACCCAAAACAGAACTAATAGGGAAACAAAGAAAACTATTACGGTTTTCTACAAGTCATAACAATGAACAATGGATTGCTCTAGATTTTGTTGTTAGTGCTTTCTGGGGAACTAACGTGAAGTTAGCTCGTTTTTTTTCTTTGTGCCCCTAGCATCCAAACTAATGAAGCATTAATGATCGGATTTGGTGCTCTAAGAAGTAGTTAACGATTGCACAGGAAATCATTAGTGCTTTTTAATTTGGCGGAAGTTTAACTCAGCGAAAAATTCCCAATGTTTTTCTTACGTGAGATTCGTCACTAATAATGAAACACTAACGAAACTATTAGTGTTTTCTAGGACCAGCAAAAATGTACTATCAATTGCACTAGGTTTGATTGTTAGTGCTTCGTTGGGGGACTGTTTTTTTGCTTCTAGTGTACTATTGTTAAGCCTATTGCAGCCCTAATGTTAAGAGTCACTGCTCTAGGAAGCACTAAGAAAGCACTAACGATTGTATTAAAGTTATCATTAGCTGTTTCGAATTTGTCGGAAATTTGTCCCAGTGAAATATTCTCCATGTATTTATGGGAGTTTTGTAACCAGAGTTGACCACTTTGGCCCAACCTCACTCAACCTCACGCTCAAAAACTAATTTCGACCTGAAATCACGAACTCTTTTCGACCTCCACGTCACCAGTTTGACCTCACGTTTACCTTACCAGTCTCACCAAGAGCTCACTCAACCTCACGCTCACATCACCAGCCTTATCTCAGGCTCACTTCCTGAGTTTGAGGTCGACTGAGCGTAAGTTTCGAACTCGTGAGCGAAGATCTCGTGAGTTTGGACATCTTTATCACTTATAAGTGCGCAGATCTACAATAAGAGCAAAGCAAAACTAAACCATTAGTGTTCCCTGAAAGCACTAACGAAGCACTAACGATCGCACTAGAAGAGGTCATTAGCGCTTTTGGCGAGAATTTCAGCCAATTAAAAATTCCCCATGTATTCCTTATTGGAATTCCGTGACATATAACTAAGCATAGCCACACTAATTGTGAAGCACTAACGAAACTAATAGTGTTTTTTGGAAGCACTAACGATGCACTAGCGATTGCAATAGTTTTAGTCGTTAGTGCTTTCCGGAAGGGCTAAAGTGAAGTTAGCCTACTCCCAAATTCTTGGCTTCTAGCGTAAAAAACTCTGGGAGTTGGTGTTCTAAAAAGCACTAACCAAGCACTGACAATTGCACTGGAAGAGATCATTAGTGCTTCAATGGTGTGGGCCCATTTTTCGGACGACCGTTTGGATGAATTGCAATACGATTATGACCTTCTGTATATACCGCACTCAAAGTTAACGATTCGGAAAATGTCACCGTCTTAATTTTGGGATTTCCTAATATGCTTTTTGTCATGCAGTTTCATTTTCTTGTAAATGTTGCATATTGATTTCATCATCCAGACATTGTTGAATAAGATAGCAGATCCTAGATTTTATCTCCTCCGAGGGTTGTAAATGTCTTCAAAACCACATGTAGAGGTCCCGAAGCAAAGTCTAGAAGTGAGTTCTCAATGATTTTGAATAGACATATCCATTGAGCATTTTCACTAAATTTGTTATAGTGTAGAGGATACATCGAAGTTCTTCTATACCTTTTCCTGACAAGATGCATCCAATGGAGCCTTGTGAATCCTTGTGAAACTAGTGAATCCTACACAAATTTGTATGTAAACCCTAGTGAGCATCAAGGACGCTAATTAAATACCTATTTAATAGCCTCGATTGTTAACACACACGAGACTTTCTATAAATAATATATCCGTAAGAACAAAATTCGTTGGATTAAATAGTTTTCATGAGGCTAAAGATCAACAACCAGGTGAAAGCGTTATGGGTGTCAGAATAACAATTAAGAAATATGTGAGAGTGAATGAGTCCTAAGTAGATTTCTTCAGCAGGAGCACTCTCAAATAATTTTGTAGTTGAATATAGACGGGAAGTATTGCTTGAATATCATTGATAAATTAATACTTGTTTTTTACATTTGGTATCCCAACATTTTTCAATTCCCAGGGCCCACCTAAAACAAAACGCTGTTTGTACCCAACGCTATACGTCTTTGATACCCTCGTCTTAAAAAGGCAGAAGTAAATCCACGGATTTTTACATGGTATGCCATTGTATAATGTGAGTTAGAGAGCTCTAAAAGCACTATTGCTTCGTCTTAACACCTAGGTACACAACACAAGATTTTACGGCTTCGGATTCATTGTTGACTTCCTTTACTAGCTTTAAGCCATTACGAATTAAGGAATAGATGCCGATGTCCACTGTTGACTTCTAAATTTCAGAGCATTGTAAGAAGGACGTAACCCGGCATAATCAGTTTAGCCTCCATACGAAACCCTCGAATTATTGGTGCGCTTCCTGCACTCTAAACCACTAATTAAATATCGAACATCCCGTTCGTACTCAAAATTATTTCTTTAATCACCGCATTACTTAGAGATCGATTTAATCTCTTATCAATATCTCTTTTCACACATTGTAGAATACTTTTACAATGAAGAAAAAGCTTCACAAGCTCGGGGATGCTTATCCTATCGCTAGAGTCCCATCAACTTGTGAATTTTTCAACGCGCTTTCTCTGCACTATACCTTATGAGCTCACTGTGATATTCATTCTTTCTCAGCTAAAGATTTTTTGCTCAGCACGTCACAGGGTTTAAACTCGAATATTTCGAATTAGCAAATCTTCGTATCATGGCGTATCTGGACATCTGCTGTTATTATCATTTTACCTAAATGCATCCTGATATCTACAATTAGTAATACCATTATTTCTGCAGAAAGCCACAGTCGGCAACCTTGTAGATGAACCTTAAATCTTTTGCAATATGAAAGTAATTTTCCATCAGATTTTATTCAATTACAGCTTGTAAGTTGCAATTGAAATATCCTAATCTCACTGCGCTTCTTATCAAATATTACTATGTCTGGTTGATTGTAGTGCATGCTAACTGATTGCATTCTTTTTTTATAAGAGAACAACACGTATCTCGACATTTCTTCTTACTATATTATATGAAGTTTCTGTATCTTGGTAACACAATGTTATCTGAAAACATTCTGAAGTAAAGATCTATCGATTTTATCCTTGCCAATGTTACGGCTCTTAGCTGGACTGTGCAACGATTGTACTCTAGGCAGTTTTACAGACTATTTGGTGCCTCTATTTTTGTAAAAAAAAAATTACTTGAAGATCTCGGATGGCTCTGGTCAACGGCCATGGATATGCTCGCATACATACCAGGCCAAATGACAGTCTGGTTCAGTGTTAGAGATGACTACACTTCGTAAGCTTCAAATCCTGCGATTAATCGGGTACATTTTGTGGTGTAGCTTTCTGCTCTTAAAAAGATACCTTTGAGTCCATGGACAGGACTCGCATACTCTAGTCACGTCTGCTAAATGAGGTAGTGTTCAATTTAATAAATATGATTACAGAAATTCTTCTTGTTAATCATTCCGTCTCAGATATGAAATGTGTCAAAAACCTAATACAGTTGGTTAACTAATCTGCTACAGGGGGGAAGCTTAGCAGAACTCTCCTCATCGGAGAGAAAGCGTTTAAAAGTTCGAGAAATTCAAATCCTCCAATAAAAAGTTACTGCTACATAGGATTGTGAACGAACCACATGTAAGTTTAAAAGAGTTCTACATTCTGCCTAGATAGTTCATTTACAAATGGCAGATCGGAAGACCATATGATTTAGATGCTGACGATCAACAGTTGTAGAAAACCAATATGTCATTGACAACGGCTTAATTGTTGATCCTATCAGGTATGATTATTATTTCGTAACTACGTCGCCGCCAGATAGACCCAAAAAAAAATGGACACGAAGGTGATCTTGATGAAACTTTAAATGAAAAGGTGAAAACTATTAAAAGATGATGAAGGTGGTTTATTGTTTAGTATACATATTTTGGAATCCTTTAACACGAGCTGCTTTTGTACCCGAAGAGAAAACGAAACTGTAGCAGGACACATATAAGTTAACGAGCAAAAACCAATTCATTTAGATATCACATTCGCATACTACAGTATCATTCAATTGTACGCTTATAACAATTGTTTATTGTTTGATTGTTCATATTTTAAGATGTTCAACTGCAGATGATTGACTCCGAGGATTCTGCCATCTGCAAAGACACTTAAAATCATGTAACTGCCGTTTAGTTTTCGACTCTCCTACAAGGAAGTAAATTTTAACACATTTAATAAAGAACGAAGTTTGGATTTTCCGTACATGCAAAGAATCCATGAACATTTTTATCTTAGTCTGGGTCGTAAGAATGAAAGCTCTACTCAAGTAAGTCTTTCACAATTGGATTCAACTTATTGCACTAGTATTTATACGACATAAGGATTATCAATCCTTACTGCTAAGCACCAGTTTCCTTTGCGACTGTTCCAAGCTACTTTTCAGATGGAATTCCACGAAGCTTAACAATTTTCTGTAACACTTATACTAGACTTATGGTCGTAAGTTTGTAAAGGATTCAAATGCAGGTTATTGGCCTGAAAATCTAGTAGGGGATTCTTAGGAAAATAGGTGCGTAATTATCTTGTAGAACAAGGCCCGCTTCTCTTAGCCTGTGAGACAAGTCCGGCCGATGAATTAATAAAGCTAGCGGCGCAAAGCACTGATTCGCGATACAAAGTAGTTCTACAGGATTGGTAGAAGAGGTGTGGATCAGAGACATCAACAAAATTATCAGGCGACAGATTTTTTGGTACTTAGGTTACATTGGGAGATTTTCAGTCAAGCACTCCTGAAAGATATAAAACTTTCTAGGCTCGCATCCCATATCTTGAGCCACAAGCCCTGAATATGCACCCATGGGAATAGTGTTCGAGAACTTGCTCGTCTCAGTGGCCGAATTAAGTAGTACAGACTGCGATAAATTTTTGATTAACCTGAAATTTAAACTTGCGTTAATAAAAAATATCGAGGCGTTTTTTGCAACCTTGACTTATCAAAATCCTATATGGATAACGCTACGTATCTCACACTAATCTTTAGTCTATAGAATCCTAAAGTCTTTCTGGCTCGCATGGTTAATCTTGCACCACAGAATGCCTTATCGCACAGTCTTATTAAGCATATTGCAGGATTTGAATATCTCAATTTTCTCAACGTTTTCTCACCTGTAAGTAAATTCGGTTCGTGTTACTATTCGGTTCAAAATCTCTTATCGTCTGTCGAGGAATTTGAAGCTTAGAATCTATAAAACGATAATCATGCCTGTTGTTTTGTATGGCTGCGAAACATGACCACTTACTCTGAGGGTAGAACATAGACTGAAAGTATTTGAGAACAAGATTATGAGACGAATATTCTGACCCAGGAGGAACGGGAATGGGGAATGGCGGAAACTTCATAACGAGGAACTACATAATTTATATGGTTTACCCGACATTGTTAGGGTCGTCAAGTCTAGGAGGCTTAGGTGGGCGGGTCATGTAGCTAGAATGGAAGAAAGTAGAAACGATTTCAAAGTCTTGATTGGAATATCAATCGGAAAACGACCATTAGGAAGACCTAGGCGCAGATGGTAGGACAATATTAAAATGGATATCGCAGAGATTGGAATACAAAGTAGAAACTGGATGCAGTTAGCTAAGGATAGAAGTCAGTGGAGAGCTTTTATGTGGCCGGGTTCCTTAGGCCACAGAGTTAGTTAGTTAAGTAAATTCTGGTAAGCTTCCGCCCTGTAGCAGAGTAGTACACCAAATGGATCAGCTTTTCGATACCTTTCATATCTGAGACGGAATGATCAACAAGAAGAATTTCTGTAATCTTATTTATTAAATTCAACACTAGCATTTGTGAATAGAGCTTGCGTGTCCTTTCACGACTGTAACTAGTCCTCTCAAAAGCAGAAAACTACTCTAGGTTCCGGTCTATCATTAATATTATTTTCACGATTGCATAATGGAGAAACTTGCTATGTAACCCATTAGATTCTAACCTCCGAAGCAGCCTTACTTTGGGTCTGAGACCGGTGATCTGATCGATGAGACAAATAAAAAATCGATTTTAGGTGTTTTTGAGATCTTCCCGTAGACGGTTAGGTGGAAATCATTGGACGGTCCTGTGTTCGCTACGAACCTAATAACACTGGTCATCACAAAGCAACCAAACTTTGTGCTAATCAAATTATCAATTCATATAATCTCATTGTATGCTTTGATTAGTAACTAAGTGCCACACATTTCATAGAGAAGATGTTTCATTTATTTCAGATGTCTGTTGATGAAAATTCTCCATGTCCAAGTTATTGAATGTAAAATTAATCTTATATCACGGTAGCATTGTCTTGATAAGAATATCGTATCACATTTCTTCACTCTTACATCCACTTTATCTCTAATGCTATACACTCATGCTCTTGGTGTATCAATGCTGTCTTACTCGGAAGATTTAATCAAATCTTTACTCGCGTCTCGATTTCCTATTCTCAAACAACCTTTCGATAGTTATTCATCTTGTGAATGCCTCGCCACAACGATTGTGTAATGGTGAGATACACACCTCTGCGTTTGATATATGCAGTGTGGTTCCTCTGAATTTCTTCAATATTACAACATCAAATACTAATACTAAAATATATATTCTAGCCTTCTGCATACAGTAAAGAAGTGCACGAAAATAGAAGAAAGTACATGCGTTATGACATTAGATTAGCCATTATACTGGAGAGATGTTCAATACGTACCACAGCTAAAGAAATTTCTGAACGGTCCAATTTCTGAAGTAATTTCTAAGCACGATTGGATACACTAAGTCAGGATATGCTGGAGAAGAACTTTGGTTAACATTGGTTTACTTTGGTTAACATGAGCCGTTAACATTGGTAAGAATAAACTCACTGTTACAAAAACAAAAATTACAGAAACATTCAAATATTCTATTAAGAGGAGATGTCGACTGTGGCTTTCTACGGAAATAATGGTATTACTAATTGTAGATATCAGGATGAATTTAGTTAAAAAGATAATAACAGTAGATGTAGAGATCCGCCATGATAGTTGCATTAGAACGAGTGGAGTTAGTTTGCATGCAATACAACCGAAGTGAGCTTGCGGGTTGAAATGGGAAAAGTACATCAGCCCAAATTGTTCTTGACAAGTTGATGGGTCACTTGCGATAGGATAAGAATCCCCGAGCTTCTGAAGCTTTTTGTAATATGCATCCACTAAGTCAGAAATCGTCTTAAAATGAGAACGATAGCAGAGATACCACTTGACTTCGTTGTAATAGTATTTTACAATGTCTGAAAAGAGATATTAATAAGAGATTATATCGATCTCTAAGTGATACGGTGATTAAAGAAATAATTTTAGGATGCAAGGAGATATTCGATTTTTAATTAGTGGTTTAGAGTGCAACAAGCGCTCCAATAATTCGAGGGTTTCATTTGGCGGTTATCGGTAAGGCTAAACGGATTATGCCGGTTTATGTCCTTCTTACAACGCTGTGAAATTTAGAGTCTGCAATGGACAATGGCAAATATTCCTCAATGGCTTAAAGCTAGTAAAGGAAATCAACAATGAATCCGAAGGCGTAATATCTTGTGTTGTGTACCTAGGTCTTAAGACGATGCAATAGTGCTTTTAGAGCTTTTAAACTCACATTGTACAATGGCGTACCATGTAAAAAACGTGGATATACTTCTCCCTTTATTAAGACGGGGGTATCACACACGCATAGCTTTGGGAACTAACAGCGGTTTGTTTTAGGTCGGCCCTTGGCATTGAAAAATGTTGTAATACCAAACGTAAGAAACGTAAGTATTTATTTATCATTGATAACCAAGCAATTGCTATACTTCCCGTTTATAAATACTAGAATACAATTAGAGAGTGCTTCTTGCTGAAGAAATATATTTAACACCCATAACGCTCTCACCTTGTTCTTAATCGTTAGCCTGATAGAAACTGTTTAATCCAAGGAGTTGTGTTCTAACTGATATATTAAACAATGTTTCTTGAGTGTTAACACACGAGACTATAAAATATGCATTTAATTTTGGTCATTGCTGCTCACTAGAACTTACATAGAGTTGTGTAGCCTTCACTAGGTCCGGCCTATCATTATTAATATTTTCCCGATTGCATAATGAAAAACTTGCTATGAAACCCATTATATTTAACCTCCGAAGCAGCCTTACCGGTGATCTGATCGATGAAGAAAATAAAGAATTGATTTTAGGTTATTTTGAGATCTTCCCTTAGACGGTTAGGTTGAAAATATTAAAGGTATAATCTTTCCAGTGTTCGCTACCAACTTAGTAACTCTCGACATTAGAAAGCAACCAAACAGTGGGCTAATCAAATAATCTTTTCATATAAGCTCACTGTATGCTTTATTAGTAATTAAGTGCCACAAATTTCATAGAGCAGAAAAAGTCATTGATTTCACATGTCTCTT
The DNA here is from genome assembly GCF_964235325.1 of Thermobia domestica. Taxonomy (NCBI): domain Eukaryota; kingdom Metazoa; phylum Arthropoda; class Insecta; order Zygentoma; family Lepismatidae; genus Thermobia; species Thermobia domestica. The sequence continues at coordinate 147,388,419 of NC_137469.1, forward strand.
TTTGAAAATTCTCCATATCCTAGTCCTTGAATGAAAAAGTAATCTTATTTCACGGTAGCATTTTCTTGATAAGAATATCATATCTCGTTTCTTCATTTTGACATCCACTTTCCCTCTAATGCTATACACTCATTTTCTTGGTGTGTCAATGCTGTCCTCATCCTCACTCGTATCTCGCGTCTCGATTTTCTATTCTCAAACAACGTTTGTATTACTATTGATCTTGTGAGAGGTTCGCCACAACGATTGTGTAATGCTGTTATATACATCTCTCCTTTTCATATAAGCAGTGTAGTGCCTCTTTATTTCTTCAATATTTCAACATCAAGTACTAATACTATATGTTCTACTCTTTCGCATACAGTGAATAATTGCAAGAAAAGAGAATAAAGCACTTGTGTAATCACATTAGATCAGCCATTATACTGGAAACGTCTCAAATCGTACCTGCAGCTCAAGAAATTTCTGAACTGTCCAAAGTTGTACCCTTAGGAGGTGTCTACTTAAGCAATCTCTAGGCATGATTGGATACATTATGTCATGAAATGGTATAGAACTTTTGGGTATTCTGTACACTATGACAAGATTAGTGAAAATTTTGAATGTCCATTCCTACTCAACATCATTGAGAATTAACTTCTAGACTTTGCTCGCGACCCTTGCATGTGTTTAAGAAAACATTTACAACCCTCGGAGGAGATGACTAAATCTAGGATCTTGGATCTTATTGAACGTTGTCTGGATGAATAAATCAATATGCAACATTTACAAGAAAATGAAATTGCATGCCAAGAACCATATTAGGAAACATAAAAATTAAGACGTTGACCTTATCCGAACGGTAAACTTTGGCTGCAGTATATAAAAGGGTCATAATTTTATTGCAATTCATCCAAAGGGACTAGATTGAACAGGGGACTAGACACTTTATATGAAAGCAATTAAAGTAATACTTCCGTTTTCTCAAGCAGCTGGTCGTCTTTTCTATGAAAAATTTAAACAACACTATACTCAACAGATGGAAGCCCTGGAGGCAAATACGGTATCAGAAAATTACAGAAATAAACAACTCAAGGAACCTTCACAATTCGCCCACGAATTTTTCTGGAGTACTAATTCAACCTCAGACACAACGTTAGCAAGATTTAAAAATCATTCCAAAATACTGTTACGATAACAAAAGTTCTAAAGATATTTTGAGGAGAGACTTTCTCATCTCAGGGGCACGTTGAGCTAATGCCATCTTCCTTGTGTGATAATATCGCAATGCACAACAATGTCAATTCGACTGCGCTGAATATAGCAGTCTTTGTTGTACCAAGATTTAAAGCCCACGCGTAGAACTAAGAATTCTTCTACACACAATGGTGTAGACGAAAAATGGCAAGTAAAATCTGCGTGAAGTACAGTACGTATATAAATTATGTTTAGCGCTATTTTCAACTTATATCTTATGGATATATATTACAATTAGACTCGGAAAGTGACGAAGGATTAAAAAAAAACAGACTACACGCTCTACAACAAACCATACATAGTAATATTTGATAAGAAGCGTAGTGAGATTAGGATTTTTCATTTCCAAATCACATGTTGTAATAGACTAAAATCTGGTGAATTATGTCCTTCGTATAGCGGAAGAACTAACATTTATCTACAAGTTTGCCGACAGTTGGTTTCTGCAGAAATAATGGTATTACTAATTGTAGATATCACGATGCATTTAGATAAAAAGATAATAACAGTAGGTGTCGAGATCCGCAATGATACTTGCATTAGAACGAGTGGAAACGGTTTGCATCAGTACAACCGCCGAGAGCGGGCGGGTTGATATCGGGAAAGTACGGCAGCTCATATTGCTCTTAGGACTTGAAAATTTCAAATATATTCATGTTGAAACCCTGTGACGTGTGGAACAAGGAGTCTTTAGCTGAGAAAGAATGAATATCACGGTGAGCTGACAAGGCATAGTAAAGAAAAAAAGCGTTAAAATCATGGACAAGTTGAGGGGTCACTTGCGATAGGACAAGCAACCACAAGCTTGTGAAGCTTTTTGTAATTCGTCAAGCATGAGTTACCACCTTACATTGAGTAAAATAGCACAGATTTCACTTGACTTTTTGTAAAACTGTTCTGCAATTTCTAAAATAGATATTGAAAAACATTAAATCGATCTCAAAGTGATGCAGTGATTAAAGAAATAATTTTGAGGATAGACGTGGATGTTCGATTTTTAATTAGTGGTTTAGAGTGTAATAGGCGCGCCAATAATTCGAGGTTCCACTATTTGCCGTAACAGTATCTGGGAATCAAGGATTAATTTTGCTAACGTTGTGTCTGACGTTGAGTTAATCCCCGACAAAATTTCGTGCCCTTTATTAAGCACTGTGCGATAATCATATCAATTGGAACTTCTCTCAAGAAGGACTCTTTTTCTGCGAATTGTGAATGTTCCTTGAGTTGTTATTTTCTTGTAATTCTCTGATACCGTACTTGCCTCAAGGGCTTGCATCTGAATATAGTGATGTGCAAATTTTTCATAGAAAAGATGACCACCTGCGTGAGAAAAAGGAAGCATTAATTTAATTGCTTTCAAATGAGGTTCTGGTCCCCTGCTCAATCTAGTCACTTGCGATTGCAATACGATTATGACCTTCTCTATATACTGCAGCCAAAATTAAATGTTCGGAAAATTTCACCGTCCTAATTTTGAGATTTTCTAATATCGGTTTGGTCATGCTGTTTCATTTTCATCTCCTCCGACGGTTGCAAATGACTTCATAACCACATGTAGAGAGCGCCGAGCAAAGTCTAGAAATGAGTTCTCAATGATCTTTAGTAGGCATGGCCATTCAGCTTTTCCACTAAAGTTGTCATAGTGTACGGGATACACCAACGTTCTTCTATTCCATTTCCTTACATAGTGCATTAAATCGTGCCTAGAAATTACTTAACTGCAACCTCCTAAAGGGCGTGCATTTAGGACCGATCAAAAATTTCTTCAGCTGAGGTACGATATTAACACCTTGCCAGTATAATGGATGTTCTAATATCATAACGCATGTGGATTGTTCACTTTTCTTGCAGTTGTTTAGTGTATGCAGAAGAGTAGAACTTATAGCATTAGTACTTGATGTTGAAATATTAAAGAAATGCTGATGCACTACACTGCTTATATCAAATAAGAGGTTCTGTATCTCACCATTACACAATCGTTGTGCCGAGCTTTTACAAAATGAATAGCTATCCAAAGGTTGTTTGAGAACAGGAAATCGAGACGCGACACGCGAGTGAAGACTTGATTAAATGTTGCGAGTAAGACAGCGTTGACAAACCAAGAACATGAGTGTATAGCATTAGAGAAAAAATGGATGTCAGAGTGAAGAAATGTGATACGATATTCTTATCAAGACAATGCTACCGTGATATAATATTACTTTTACATTCAAGAACTTGGATATGGAGAATTTTCATCAACAGACATCTGAAATAAATGACCTTTTCTTCTTTATGAAGTGTGTGGCGTTTAGTTACTAATCAAAGCATACAATGAGATAATATGAAGAGATTAATTGATTAGCCCACAGTTTGGTCGCTTTGTGAAGACCAGTGTTACTAATTTGGTAGCGAACACAGGACTACTGTAAATATTTTTTACCTAACCGTCTAAGGGAGGATCTCAAAAGAACCTAAAATCGATTCTACATTTGTCTCATCGATCAGATCACCGGTCCCAGTCCCAAAGTAAGGCTGCTTCTAAAGTTAGATTATAATGGGTTCCATTACAAGTTTTTATTATGCAATCGTGAAAATATTATTAATCACAGTCCGACACCTAGTGAATCCTACACAGCTCTGTGTGTAAGCCGTAGTAAGCAGAAGGACGCTAAATAAATCCATACTTGATAGCCTCAAGTTTTACACACAGGAAAATTTCTCTAAATATTGTATCCGTAAGAACACACAATCTTTGGATTAAAAGTTTACATCAGGCACACGATCAAGAACAAAGTGAGACCGTTATGGTAGCTAAGAAGATTTTATTCAGCAGGAAGCACTCTCAAATAGTATTGTGGTTGCATATAAACGGGAAATATAGCAATTGCTTGATTATCATTGATAAATTAATACATATGTTTTTTACATTTGGTATCACAACATTTTTCAATCCCAAGGGCCCACCTAAAACAAACCTCTGTACGATTCCAAAGCTATATGATTGTGATACCATCGTCTTATTGAAGAGAGAAGTAAATCGTCAGTTTTTTAAATTTTACGCCATTGTATAATGATAGTTAAGTTGCTCTAAAAGCAGTGCTGCTTCGTTTTTAAGACCTAGGTACGCAACACAAGATACTGCGGCCACCGATTCATTGTTGAATTTCTTTACTAGCTCTAAGGCAATAGGAATTAAGAAATACATGGCGACGTCCATTCCTGATTTCTAAATTTTACAAAATGTTTAGACTGACATAGACCTCCATAATCCCTTTAGCTTTACCGTACACCTCGAAATTGGACCCTCGAATTATTGGCACGCCTGTTGCACCGTGAGCCACTAATTAAAAGCCGAACATCCCCGTCATTCCTCAATATTATTTCTTTAATCACCGCATCTCTTAGAAATCAATTTAAACTCTAATTATTATCTTTTTTCATACACTGAAGAATTCTATAACAATGGAGTCACGTGACATTTCTGCTAACGTTCTCATTTTAACGTGATTTCTGGTGTTGCAGATGAATAATATAAAAAGCTTCACAAGCTCGGGGATGTCAGCCCAATTGCAAATGACCGATCAACTTGTCCACCATTTTAACGCCCTTTCTATTTACTATACCTTATGAGCTCACCGTGATATATAGCCTTCTCAGCTAAAGACTTCTTGTTCCCCACGTCAGAAGTTTCAAACTCGAATATTTCGAATTTGCAAATCCTAAGGACAATATCTGCTGTCGTACTTTTCCCATTTCAACGCACGCTCTCTCGTCGGTTGTATTGCATGCAAACTGATTCTACTCTTTCTAATACAAGTATCATTGCGGATCACGACATCTACTGTTATTATCTTTTTATCTAAATTCATCCTAATATCTACAATTAGTAGCATAATTTCCACAGTCAGCAACATTGTAGATAAACCTTATATCATTTGCCTCATGAAAGTTATTTTTCAACAAATTTATAGTATTACAGCGTGTAAGTTTCTATTGAAAAATCCCTATCTCACTACGCTTTTATCCAATATTGCTATGTATGGTTGGTTGTAGTGCATGCTAACTGCTTGCATTCGTTATGATAAGAGCAACACGTATCTTGACATTTCCTCTAAATAAATTATAAATAAAATCTTTCTATAATTTGGTAAAGAAATGATCTCTGAAAACAGTCTGAAGATAAGATCTAAGCACATATCTTTGTTTTTCGACTTTGTTCTTGCCAATCTTAACTGCTCAAACTGGACTGTGCAAGGGAATGTACTCTAGGATGTATGCCATGATATTTCACTATATACAGTTATCATCTATGCAGAATTCCACAGACGATTTGATGCCTTTATTTTTGTAAAGGAATTTACTTTGTCATCTAGGATGGCTCTGGTCAACGGCCATTGTTATGCACGCATACAACCAGGCCAAGAGACAATCAGGTATAGTGTTAGATAACAGTACAATTCGTAAGCCTCAACTGCTGGCGATTAATCTAGTACAATTTGTGGACTAGATTTCTGCTCATGAGAAGATAGCTTTGATTAGATGGACAGAACACGCAAGCTCTATTCATGTCAGGGAGATAAGGTAGTTTTGAATTGAATAAATAAGATTACAGAAAGAATAGTTGTTGATCATTCCGTCTCAGATATGAAAGGTGTCAAAACGCAAATACAGTTGGTGCACTAATCTGCTACAGAGGCTTACCAGAACTTTACTCACCGGTGAGAAAACATTTAGATGGAGAAATTGAAATCCTCCAGTAAGCTTAATAAGAGTATGGGTTATGGCAGTCTGTAGTGCAAGTTGAACCGTGCGTGTCAAAGGGACTTTAAGATTGTATAGCCTGAAGATTAGTGTGATATATACATAGCGTTATCAATATAGCATCTTAACTAGGTGAGTTAAAGTTGCAAAAGACGCATCGAATTTCTTTTAGTCGCAAGTTTAACTCTCATGCTAATCGAAAGTTAATAGAAGTATCTATTACTTTCTTTGGCCACCGAGACGAGCAAGTACTCGAACACTATTACTATAGGAGAAAATTCAGGGCTTCTACTCCAAGATGTGAAAAGTGAGCATAGGAAGTTTTATATCTTTCAGGTGTACTAGGTGAAAATCTCCAAATGCGACCTGACTAAAAAAAAAAAAAAAAAAAAATCTGTCAATTGATAATTTTGTTGATGTCTGTGTTCTACACCTGTTCTACCAGGCCTGTATAACTTTTTTGTATCGCGAATCACTGCTTGAAACCGTTAGCTTTATAAATTCATGGTCCGGTCTTGTTTCTCAGGCCAAGAGAAACGGGCCTGCGTCTACAAGGTAATCACGTTCTTAATAACTAAAGAATGTCCTAATAGCTTTTCAGGCCAATAATCTGCCTGTTAATCCTAATAAGGTTACGACTATAACTGTTATATAACAGTTACGGAAAATTGTTAAGCTTTCTAGGCCTTCTGTCTGAAAAGCAGCTTGGAATAGTCGCAATTAAAAGATGCTGAGCAGTAAGGATGTTCTCTGAAAACTGTCTGAAGATAAGATCTAAGCACATATCTTTGTTTTTCGACTTTCCTGCTTATGTCGTATAAAACCTAGGTCAATAAATATAAACCAGCCGGAATCGACGTGTAGTAGAGCTTTCATTCTTACGCCCTCTTGGACAAAAATGAACACGGAGTGTTTGCATTATTGGAATATCCAAACACTGTACTTTATTAAGAGTGTTAAACTTGCTTCCTTGTAGGAGAGTCGAAAACTAAACGCTAGTTACACAATTTTTAGTGTCCTTGCATATTGCAGAATCCTCGGAGTCACTGGTATGCTGTTGAACATATTAAGATATAAACAATCAAACAATAAACAATTGTTATTAACGTACAATTGAATGATACTTTAGTACGCGATTGTGATATCTAAATGAATTGGTTTTTAGTCGATAACTTAAACGTGTCCTGCTAAGGTTTCTTTTTCTGTTTGGGTACTAAAGCAGCTCGTGTTAAAAGATTCCAAAATAATTAAACAGAAGAATACATCACCTTCATGTTTTATAGCTTTTCCTCACACCTTCATTTAAAGTTCTACAAGATAGTTTTCATGTCCATTGTTTTAGGTCTGTAAGGCGGGGACGATATCACAAAATAATTATCATGACTGATTGGATCAACAGTTAATCCGTTGTCAATGACATATTGGACTTTTACAGCTGTTGTTCGTTTATCATCTATATCAGATTATCTTTCGATCGGTCATTTTTACATGAATTTTCTTGGCAGAATGCACAAAACCTTGAATACTTCGTATCAGCACTTTTACACGAAGACTTGGCTCGTTCACAATCCTATCTTGCAGTCACTTTTTCTCTACAGGTAAGTAAGATTATCCGGCTGGAGCTGATGGTAGGTGTGTGGGTCAACAGACCAACCTCTTTCGATTGGGTTTAGGCTTAAACCATTTCGTTCCTAAAGTTGGAAAAAATTCCGAATTGAATGCTGCACAGCTGCTGTGTTAGTAAAGGGAAAAGTGGCCATATTCTAGCTTTGTAACTCTTCCTTTATATATCTGATCTTGCTTATACCATGGAGTCAATTTTCCGCTTACATACAGGTGCATAAAGATATGTTCCGCTTCCATACAGGACATCGGCATCTATTCCTTAATTCCTAATGACTTAAAGCTAGTAAAAGAATTGAACAATGAATCCTAAGGCGTAAAATCTTATGTTGTGTACCTAGGTGTTAAGACGAAGCAATAGTGCTTTTAGAGCTCTCTAACTCCCATTATATAACGGCATACCATGTAAAAAACCGTGGATTTACTTCTGCCTTTTTAAGACGAGGGTATCACAGACGTATAGCTTTGTAAACGAACAGCGGTTTGTTTTAGGTGGACCCTTGGAATTGAAAAATGTTGGGATAGCAAATGTAAAAAACAAGTATTATATTTATCAATGATATTCAAGCAATAGCTATACTTCCCGTCTATATTCAACTACAAAATTATATGAGAGTGTTTTTGCTGAAGAAATCTACTTAGGACATATCGTTCTCAGCTATTTCTTAACTGTTATTCTGACACTCATAATGCTTTCACCTGGTTCTTGTTCTTTAGCCTGAAGAAAACTTTTTAATCCAACGAATTGTGTTCTTACGGATATGTTATTTATAGAAAGTCTCCTGTGTGTTAACACTCGAGGCTATTAAGTAGGTATTTAATTAGCGTCCTTATTGCTCACTAGGGTTTACATACTTATTTGTGTAGGATTCACTAGTTTCCGGTCTATCATTAATTATATTTTCCCGATTGTATCCTGTAAAACTTGCTATGGAACCCATTATATTCTAAACTCAAAGAAGCAGCCTTACTTTGGGCCTGAGACCGGTTATCTGATCGATGAGCGAAAAAAAGAATCGATTTAAGGTTCTTTTGAGATCTTCTCTTACACGGTTAGGTAGAAAATATTTACGGTATACGGTGTTCGCTACCAACTTAGTAACACTGTTCATCACAAAGCAACCTTTTCATAAAGCTGACTATATGCTTTGATTAGTAACTAAGTGCCACACATTTCATAGAACAGAAAAAGTCATTAATTTCAGAAGTTTCTTGAAAATTCTCCATATCCAAGTTCTTGAATGAGATCAGTGTAGCATTGTCTTGATAAGAATATCGTATCACATTTCGTCATTCTGACATCCTCCTTCAATGTAACAATATACACTCATGTTCTTGGTGTGTCATACTGTCTTATTTGGAAAATTTAATCAAATCTTCACTCGCATGTCGCGTCTCGATTTCCTATTGTCAAACAACCTTTATTTTTGAGACTGTTTTCAGAAAACATAGTATTACTAAGAAACCGAAACGTTCAGATAACATCTTACTAAGAGGAGATGTCGAGATACTTGTTGTTCTCTTATCATAACGAATGCAAGCAGCACTACTACTAACCATACATAGTAATATTTGATAAGAAGCGTAGAGAGCAAGCAAGCGCCCACAAATCGTCTGTAGAATACTGCATAGATGATCGCCGCATATAGCGGAATATTATGGCAAACGGCCTAGAGTACATTACTTGCAAAGCCGTTAACATTATCAAGGAGTTAGATGAAACACTGAGATAGATCATCTAACTTCTTGATATATACTTCAGACTCTTTTCAGAGAACATTGTATGACGAGCGTAGTGAGACTAGGATTTTCCAAATGCTACTTACAAGGTTATTTTAACATTTATTGGAAAATTATTTTCATTTGCCAAAAGATTTAAGATTTATCTACACAGCTGCCGACTGTGGTTTTCTGCAGTAATAATATATTATTAATTGTAGATAAAATAATAAAGTCGAGATGATGAGTAGATAAAGAGTAGATGTCGAGATCCGCCTTGATACTTGCATTAGAACGAGTGGAACCAGTTTGCATGCAGTACAACCGATGAGAGCAGGCGGATTGAGATGGGATAAGTGCGGCAGCTCATATTGTTCTTAGGACTTGCAAATTCGAAATATTCAAGTTTAAACCCTGTGACGTGCGGAACAAGAAGCCTTTGGCTGAGAAAGAATGAATATCACGTTGAGCTCATAAGGTGTAGTAAAGAGAAAGCGCGTTAAAATGATGGTCAAGTTGGTGGGTGCCTTGTGATAGGACAAGCATTCCCGACTTTTGTAAAGCTTTTTGTAATCTGCATCCACAACAATAGAAATCGCCTTAAAATAACAACATTAGCAGAGATACTTATTGAAGTAGAGATGATACTTGACTTCATTATAATAGTATTCTATAATGTCTGAAGACAAATATAAATCGATCGTAAAGTGATGCGGTGATTAAACAAGTAATTTTGAGGTGGCAGGGGGAGTTCGTTTTTTAATTAGTGGTTTAGAGTGCAACAGCTGTGCCAATAATTCCAGGGTTCTATTTCGAGGTGCATCCTGACAATACCGTAAATAATTTCCAACTAACCGCCTAAGGGAAGATCTCAAAAGAACCTAAAATCAATTCTTTATTTGTCTCATAAATCAGATCACCGGTTTCAGACCCAAAGTAAGGCTGCTCCGGAAGTTAGAATATATTGGGTTCCATATCAAGTTTTATCATTATGCATTCGTGAAAATAATATTAATAATAGACCGGAACCTAGAGAACCCTACACAGCTCTGTATGTAAGCCCTAATAAGCAGAAGGACGCTAATTAAATGCATACTTGATAGCCTAGAGTTATAACACACAGGAGAATTTCTTTAAATATTGTATCCGTAAGAACACACGGATTATTGAATCTTTGGATTAAACAGTTTACATCAGGCTCACGATCAAGAACAAGGTGAGAACGTTATGGGAGCTAAGTAGATTTCTTCAGCACGAAGCACTCTCAAATAGTATTGTAGTCGCATATAAACGGGAAGTATAGCAATTGCTTGATTATCATTGATAAATTAATACGTATGTTTTTTACATTTAGTATCACAACATGTCATCATGTGTAAGAGAACTAGATATACTGCAGTGGTGGAAAAACAAGAACAAACATTACCAAGAGTGTGTAAATTAGCACGTCAGTATCTCGTCATCCCTGCTTCTAGTGCGCCTACCGAAAGAGCTTTTAGTACTACAGGCTATATAGCTCAGGAACGGAGAAATTGATTTATTGATTTATTGACATAAGGCACAGGCCTAATTACATTGTTATTAAGTATATACATTATTAAAATTATTTGGGTAATAAAACTATTGGTAATAATTACATTCGCCTTAAATAAATAATAGAATTCTTAAAACTACTTACACCCGTGCCAGTACATTAAGGTTGAAATTTTCTTTAACTAACTTGTTGTAGGTTGCACTAATTCTCCATATAGAAGATCTGCTTAAGACGTTTGTTTTTGCTGTCCAAAAAAAAAAAAAAAAGTATTTTTCGATGCAGTACACAATTTAGCGGATGGTACGTCGATACATACTTGGTAGTTAAGTTCAGGATAGTCTATTTTGTCATGAAAGAGCTTGTGTAAAAGCGATAAATATATATTTCTTCTCTTTTGTTCTAATGTTTCAAATTTAAAATTTTCAACAAATTTAATGTAGCTTTGAAATTTCGGGTAGAATTTTGATTTCTTAAGTGTAAGAAACCTTAAAACATATTTTGAGTACGCTCATTCAAGAATAACTATTTGTGTATATTAGGGTTCCATATATTACTACAATAATCTAATTTCGACCTGACGTATGCATAATACAGTACAATTTAAGTTTGGTGATTTTGGAAATTTTTACGGACAAAAAATAGTATATCCAAGATTTTTGTAGACTTATTTGCAAGTAGTTTCAATATGTTGAATAAAGGATAGTTTTAAAGGGAAAAAAACTCCCAAGTCCCGACTTTCTCGTATGTTCTTTAGGAAATTACGGCTCAATAATTGGTGGAATGAAGACAGTGGACGAAAACGGGCTAATCCTAAAACTGCCACTCTCACGGTGTTTGTTTACCACAATGCTCACATAACACGAGGAGGGATCGATCCGACGACCTCTAGCATCAGATGTAAGTTCTTTACCTACTGAGCCACTGTTGCCCCTCGTCAAGCATCTGTTCGCATTCTACGCAGACTGATTATAATTAGTATTTCTTTGATTTTTTCTGTACTTAGATTGTAAAGTATGTACCACCAGAAATGTCAACTCTGAAGAGAAGTCGTAGCAGGTATACTAGCAGAAGTATTAGTAGTAGTAGTAATAGTAGTAATAGTATGAGTAATAATAATAATAATAATAATAGGAGTAGCAGTAGTAGTAATAATAAGGGTAGTAGCAATTCAGTACTTTACAGTTTAGAATAAGGAGTTAATTTCAGAAACACATGACGATTAACACAGGCTGCCAACATTAGTTTCGGATCCGTCTCTCACAGAGTTTGGGCAATGCCGGGCCGGCCCGGTTCGGCCCAATATGTTCCCGGCCCGGTTCCACCCGAAAGGAGCCCGGCCCGTTTGGGCCCGAAAGGTAGCAGGACACATATAAGTTAACGAGCAAAAACCAATTCATTTAGATATCACATTCGCATACAACAGTATCATTCAATTGTACGCTTATAACAATTGTTTATTGTTTGATTGTTCATATTTTAAGATGTTCAACTGCAGATGATTGACTCCGAGGATTAAGCTATCTGCAAGGACACTTAAAATTGTGTAACTGCCGTTCAGTTTTCGACTTTCCTACAAGGAAGTAAAGTTTAACACTCTTAATAAAAAACAATGTTTGTATATTCCATACATGCAAAGACTACATGTACATTTTTATCCAAGAGGGCGTAAGAATAAAAGCTCTACTAGACGTCGATTCCAGTTGGTTTATATTTATAGACCTAGGTTTTATACGACACAAGGTTAATCAATCCTCACTGCACAGCACCTTGTTCATTTGCGACTATTCCAAGCTGCTTTAGAGACAGAAGGCCTAGAAAGCCTATTAGGTACGTGATTATTTGTAGACACAGGCCCGCTTCTCTTGGCCTGTGACACAAGACCGGACTATGATTTTATAAAGATAGCGGTTTAAAGCAGTGATTCGCGATACAGAAAAGGTATACAGGCCTGGTAGAACAGGTGTAGAACACAAACATCAACAAATTTATAAATTGACAGAATTTTCACATTTGGAGATTTTCACTTAGTACACCTGAAAGATATAAAACTTCCTAGACTCTTTCCACATCTTGGAGCAGAATCAATGAATTTTCTTCCTTCGTAAAAGTGTTCGAGTACTTCCTCGTCTGGGTGCCCAAAGAAAGTAATAGATACTGCCATTATTTCGCTTAGCCTGAGAGTTAAACTTGCGCCAAAAAAAAATTCGATGCGTCTTTTGCAATTCACTTCGTTAAGATGATATATCGATAACGCTACGTATCGATCACCCTAATCTTCAGGCTATAGAACCTTAAAGTCCCTTTGACTCGCACGGTTCAACTTGCACTACAGACTGCCATATCGCACACTCTTCTTAAGCCTTCTGCAGGATTTCAATTTCTCCATCTTCTAAACATTTTCCCAGCGGAGAGTACAGTTCTGGTAAGCTTCCCCTCTGTAGCAGATTAGTGCACCAACTGATTAGTTTTTTGACACATTTCATATCTGAGACGGTAGGATCAACAAAAAGAATATCTCTAATCTTATTTATTAAATTCAACACTACCTTATCTCGCTGACGTGAATAGAGCTTGCGTGTCTTTCCGTCGACTCAATGGTATCTTCTCAAGAGCAGAATGATACTCCACAAAATGTACCAGATTAATCATCAGTAGTTGAGGCTTACGAATTGTATTCGTATCTAACATTTTACCTGACTGTCTTTTGGCCTGGTATAAATGCGAGCACATCCATGGCCGTTGACCAGAGCCATCCTAGATCACCAAGGAAATTCCTTTACAAAAATAGGAGCACCAAATCGTCTGTAGAATTCTACATAGATGACAGCTGCATATAGTGGAATATCATGACAAACTGCCTAGAGTACATACCTTGCACAGTCCAACTAAGAGCAGTTAACATTGGCAAGAAGAGAATCGAAAAACGCAGATATGTGCTTAGATCTTATCTTCAGACTGTTTTCAGAGAATTTTACATTACCTAGTTATAGAAAGATTCAGATATTTTATTAGGGGGAAATGTTGAGATACGTGTTGTTCACTTATCATAACGAATGCAAACAGTTAGAATGCACTAAAACCAACCCTACATAGTAAAATTTGATAAGAAGCGTAGAGAGATTAGGATTTTCCAATTGCAACTTACACGCTGTAATACTCTAAAATTTGTTTGAAAAATTACTTTCATATGGGAAAAGATTTAAGGTTTATCTACAAGGATGCCGACTGTGGTTTTCTGCAGAAATTATGGTATAAGTAATAGTAAATATCAGGATGCAATTAGATAAAAAGATAATAACAGTACATGTTGAGATTAGCCATGATACTTGTATTAGAACGAGTGGATCAGTTTGCATGCATTACAAACGAAGTGAGCTTGCGGGTTGAAATGGGAAAAGTACGACAGCTCATATTGTCCTTAGGACTTGCAAATTCGAAATATTCGAGTTTAAAACTAGTGAAGTGGGGAACAAGGAGTCTTTAGCTTAGAAAGACTGAAAATCAATGTGAGCTCATAACGTATAGTAAAGAGAAAAGGCGTTAAAATAGTGGACAAGTTGATGGATCACTTGATTGGGCAGACATCCCCGAGCTTGTGAAGATTTTTCTATTATTCATTAGCAACACCAGAAATCACCTTAAAATTAGACCGTTAGCAGAAATATCACCTGATTTCATTGTAATAGCATTCTACAGTGTAATCAAAAAGATAATAATTAGAGTTTAAATCAATCTCTAAGTGATGCGTTGATTAAAGAAATAATATTGAGGATGGACGTTCAGGGTGCAAAAGGCGTTCCAATAATCGAGGGTTCTATTTCGAGGTGTCCGGAAAGTCTAAAGAGCCTATGGAGGCCTATGTCAGGCTAAAAATTTTGTGAAATTTAGAAATCAGCAATGGCTTAGAGCTAGTAAACAAATTCAACAATGAATCGGAGGCCGCATTATCTTGTGTTGCGTACCTAGATTTTAGAAACGAATCAGCAGTGCTTTTAGAGCAGCTTAACTATCATTATACAATGGCGTACCATTTAAAAAACCGTGGATATACTTTTCCCTTTAATAAGACGAGGGTATCACAATCATATAGCTTCGGAATCGTACAGCGGTTTGGTTTAGGTGGGCCCTTGGGATTGAAAAATGTTGTGATACCAAATGTAAAATCATAAGTAATAATTTATCAATGATGATCAAGCAATTGCTATACTTCCCGTTTATATGCATCTACAATACTATTTGAGAGTGCTTCCTGCTGTAGAAATCTACTTAGCTCCCATAACGCTCTCACCTTGTTCTTGATCGTGAGCCTGATGGAAACTGTTTTAACCCAAAGATTTGTGTTCTTACGGATACAATATTTATAGAAAATCTCCTGTGTGTTAAGTATGCATTTAATTAACGTCCTTCTGCTTACTAGATCTTACATATAGAGCTGTGTAGGATTCACTCGGTTCCGGACTATCATTAATAATATTTTCACGATTGCATAATAATAAAAACTTGATATGGAACCCATTACATATCTAACTACCGAAGCATCCTTTCTTTGGGACTGAGACCGGTGATCTGATCGATGAAACAAATATAAAATCGATTTTAGGTTCTTTTGAGATCTTCTCTTAGACTTTTAGGTAATAAATATTTATGGTAGTTCTGTGTTCGCAACCAAATAAGTAACATTGGTCATCACAAAGCAAACCAACTGTGGGCTAATTCAATAATATCTTCATATAATCTCATTGTATGTTTTGATTAGTAACAAAGTGCCACACATTTCATAGAGAAGTAAAGGTAATTTATTTCAGATGTCTGTTCATGAAAATTCTCAATATCCAAGTTCTTGAATGTAAAAGTAATGTTATATCACGGTAGCATTGTCGTGATAAGAATATCGTAACACATTTTTTCACTCTTAAATCCACTTTCCCTCTAATGCTATACAGTCATGTTCTTGGTGTATCAATGCTTTCTTACACGGAAGATTTAATCAAGTCTTCACTCGCGTGTCACGTCTCGATTTCTTATTCCCAAATAAGCTTTGGATAGCTATTCATCTTGTGAAAGCTTTGGCAAAACGATTGTGTAATGGTGAGATAAAGAACCTTCTCTTTTGATATAAGCAGTGTAAAGCATCAGTCCTTCTTTAATACTTCAACATCAAGTACTAATACTATATATTCTACTCTTCTGCATACAGTAAATAACTGCAAGAAAAGTATACAATCCGCATGCGTTATTATTTTAGATCATCCATTATACTGGTAGGGTGTTGAAATCGTACCTCAGCTGAAGAAATTTCTGAACGTCCAAAGTTGCACTCCCTTTAGGAGGTTTGCAGTTAAGTAATTTCTAGGCACGATTGAATGCACTATGACAGGAAATGATATAGAAGAACGTTGGTGTATCCTGTACACTATGAAAACTTTAGCGAAAAAGCTGAATGACCTTGCCTACTCAAGATCATTGAGAACTCTCTTCTAGACTTTGCTCGGCGGTCTCTACATGTGGTTATTAGGACACTGGAACCGTCGGAGAAGATGACAATACTAGGATCTGCGATGTTATTCAACAACG
Organism: Thermobia domestica; assembly: GCF_964235325.1. Lineage (NCBI taxonomy): Eukaryota > Metazoa > Arthropoda > Insecta > Zygentoma > Lepismatidae > Thermobia > Thermobia domestica. Next base: position 147,404,848 of record NC_137469.1, read on the forward strand.
TCTGAATGACAAAATCGATATGCAATATTTACAAGAAAATGAAATTGCATAACCAAAACCATATTAGGTATTCTCAAAATTAGGACAGTATCATTTCCCGAACCTTTAACTTTGGTTGCAGTATATAGAGAAGGTCATAATCGTATTCCAATCGTAAGTGACGATTGAACAGGGGACAAGAATCTCATTTGAAGGCAATTAAGTTAATGCTCCCGTTTTTTCACGCAGCTGGTGGTCTTTTCTATGAAAATTAGCAACTCACGGAACATTCACAATTCGCAGAAAAAGAGTCCTTCTTGAGCGAAGCTCGAATTGATATGATTATCGAACAGTGCGTAATTAAGGGCACGAAATTTTCTCCGGGATTAACTCAACGTCAGACCCAACGTGAGTATAATTATTCCTTGTTCCCAAATACTGTTACGCTAAATAGTGGAACTCTCGCATTATTGGCGCGCCTGTTTCACTCTAAACCACTAATTAAAAATCACTTAGAGATCGATTTAATTTTTTTAAATATCTCTTTTCAGAAATTGCAAAACAGTTTTACAAAAGTCAAATGACATCTGTGCTATTTTTCTCAATTTAAGGCGGTTTCTCACATAGTGGATGCATATTAAAAAAAGTTTCACTAGCTCGAGTTTGATTGTCCTATCGCAAGTGACCTATCAACTTGTCCATCAAATAACGCGCTTTCTCTTTACTATACCTTATGAGCTCACCTCGATATTCATTTTCTCTCAGCTAAAGACTTTTTTTCCGCACCTCACTAAGTTTAAACTCGAATATTTCGAATTTGAAAATCCTAACGACAGTATGACATGCCGTACCCACCCACTCATCCCACCCATTCAACTCACCCGCTCTCGTCGGTTGTACTGCATGCAAACTGATTCCACTCGTTCTAATGCAGGTATCATGGCGGATCTAGACTTTTACTGTTTTTATCTTTTTATCTAAATGCATCGTGATATCTACAATTAGTATCACCATTATTTCTCACGAAAGCCACAGTCGGCAGCATTATAGGTATGTCAAATGAGATTAATTTTTCAAAGGATTTTAGTGTATTACAGCGTGTAAGTTTCAATTAAAAATCCTAATCTGATTACGCTTCTTTTCAAATATTACTATGTCAGGTTAGTTGTAGTGCTTGCATTCGTTTTTATAAAGGAACAGCACGTGTCTCGACAACTCCCGTTAGTATAATATCTCAATGTTTCTGTAACTTGGTAATAACTTGTTCTCTGAAAACAGTCACAAGTATAGATCTAAGCAAATATCTGTGTTACGACTTTCTTAATGCCAAAGTTAAAGTCTCTTACCTGGACTGTGCAACGAATGTACTCTAGGCAGTTTGCCATTATTTTCCGCTATTAACAGCGATCATCTATGCAGAATTCTACAGACGATTTAGTGCTTCTATTTTTTAAAGTAATTTACTTGATGATCTAGGATTGCTCAGGTCAACGGTTATGGATATGCTCGCATACATACCAGGTGAAATTATAGTTGGTTCAGTGTTAGAGATCAGTACACTTCGTAAGCCTCAACTGCTGGCGATTAATTGGGTACACTTTGTGGAGTAGCTTTCTGCTCTTGAGAACATAATTTTGAGTCGATGGACAGGACACGCAATCTCTAATCGCGTCAGCGAGACAATGTAGTTTTGAAGTTGATAAATAAGATTACAAAAATACTTGTTGTTGATGATTCCGTCTTAGATATGAAAGGTGTCAAAAAGCTTGTACAGTTGGTGCACTCATCTGCAAGAGAGAGGAAGCATAGGAGAACTTTACTCATCGGTGAGGAAAGTTTAGAAAATCTAGAAAATCAAATCCTGCTGTAAGCTTAATAAGAGTGTGCATTATGCCAGTGAAAAGAGCGCTTAACATAATTTTATACGTACTTAAAGCAGATTTGTGTTGCAATTTTTGTCCACACCGTTGCGCGTAGAAGGACTTTTACTTCTACGTGTGTGTTTAAAAACTCAGGACAAAAGAGTTTGCAATATTCGGGCAGTCGAAATGAGATTCTAGCGCATTGAGATATTATTACACAAGGAAGGTGCCATTAGCTCAACGAGTCGCTCTGATGATAAACTGATACCCCAAAAATCCTGTAGAAATTCTGTTATCGTAACAGTATTTGGGAATCAGGGATTAATCTTGCTAACGTTGAGTCTGGCGTTGACTTAACCCCCCAGAAAATTTTGGGGCCTTCGTTAAGCACTGTTCGATAATCATATCACTTGGAACTTTTCTAAAGAAAGCCTCTTTTTCTGCGAATTGTGAATGTACCTTGAGTTGTTAATTTCTTGTAAACCTCTGATACCGTATTAGCCTCCATAGAAGATATGACCAGCTTCGTGAGAAAACGGAAGCATTGATTTAATTGCCTACAAATGAAGTTTCTAATCCCCTGTTCAATCTACTCCCTTTGGATGAATTGCAATACGATTATGACTTTCTCTATATACTGCAGCCAAAGTTTACGGTTCGGAAAATATCACCAACTTAATTTTGAGATTTCCTAATATCGTCTTTGAGATGCAGTTTCATTTTCTTGTAAACGTTTCATATTGATTACGGCATCCAGACATTGTTCAATAAGATCGCAGATCCTAGATTTTGTCATATCCTCCGACGGTTGAAAATGTCTTCATAAGCACATGTAATGGTCCCGGAGCAAAGTCTAGATAGAGTTCTCAATGATCTTGATTAGGCGTGGTTATTCAAATTTTTATTAATGTTGTCATAGTGTACAGGATACCCAAAAGTTCTATACCATTTCCTGTCATAAAAAATTTCATTAGCTGTAGATCCGATTTGAACACCTTTTCAGTATAATGGCTGATCTAATGTCATGACGCATGTGCTTTGTTCTCTCTTCTTACACTTATTCACTGTATGCGGAAGAGCGGAATATATAGTATTAGTACTTGATGTTGAAATATTGAACAAATAAAGAGGCAATACACTGCTTATATGAAAAGGACAAGTGTGTATCTCAGCATTACACAACCGTTGTGGCGAAGATTTCAAAAGTTGAATAGCTATTCAAAGGTTGTTTGAGAATAGAAAATCGAGACGCGAGTTGCGAGTGAGGATTTGATTAAATCTTCCGAGTAAGACAGCATTCAAACACCAAGAAAATGAGTGTATTCCATTAAAGGGAAGAGGATGTCAGAATGACGAAATGTGATACAATATTGTTAACAAGACAATGCTATCGTGATATCAGATTACTTTTTCAATCAAGAACTCAGATATGAATGTTTTCATCAAGAGACTTCTAAAATAAATGACTTTTTCTGATCTACCAAAAGTGTGGCACTGCAAAGATTATTGGTTAGCCAACTGGACAGACTATACCGTATATATTTTCCACCTAACCGGCTAAGGGAAGATCTCAAAAGAACCTAAAATCGATTTTTTATTTGTCTCAACGATCAGCATGGACGCTAAGTGGCCATGGAAAGTGCCGAAAGAGATAAAAGAGCTTTGGGGTAATATCTGCAACGATCAAATTTAATTCTGCCATTGAATCCACGACAACTCAATCACAGTCCTTGAGGAACTTGGAGATAAATACTAGAGGGATCAAAATTTACAAACAGTTTTCGAACGAATAAAGGTAGCTGTATATGGACAACAGTATTAGAAGAAACTAGAAACTTGGTAGAAGACTTGATGAGCAGTTGCTGATTGTCTTGTAGCCACATACAGGCAGAACTAAAAGATAATACTACAAAATTAATAAAGTTAAAGAAATTTTTACTACCAGTAAGAGATTACTTTCACTTTTTTCATGATGCAACAGGCTGTGACACGAACTCTGCTATACTCAGGACTGAATAGTTTCCAGCCTTCAAGTTCCTTGAAAAAGAAAGGTTCTGAAAGTTAGAGTCTTCAACGAACCGAATGCGAATCCTGACAAAGTGGTACCGTTAGAAATTCTTTATTCGCTTGTATGGAGATGGAAAAATGCCCTCCCTGGTATAAGCCATATCAGATATAACAAGAAAGTAGTAACAAAACTTCAGTATGGCCTCTTTTCCCATTACTAACACAGCAGCTGTGCAGTATTCAATTCGGAGGTACCTCCAATTACATGAGCGAAATTGTCTAAATATGAACCCAATCGAAGGAGGTGGTGTGTTAAAGAGGATATGCAAATTCCTAGGACTTACACAGCTACCATCAGCTCCAACCAGATAATGTTACTTACCTGTAGATAAAAAATGACTGCAAGATAGGATTATGAACAAGACACATGCTCGTGTAAAACAGCAGATATGAAGTATTCAAGGTTTTGTGCATTCTGCCAAGAGATTTCATGTAGAAATGGCAGATCGGTACTGTAACGGTATCGTACGGTAACAGTATTTGTGAATAAAGGATTAATCTTGCTAATGTTGTGTCTGACGTTGAGTTAATCCCCGTGAATAATTCGTGCCCATAATTATGCACTATTCGATAATCATATCACTTGGAACTTCGCTCAAGAAGGCCTCTTTTTCTGCGAATTTTGTATGTTCCTTGACTTGTTATTTTGTTGTATACTCTGATACCGTATTTGCATTCAGGGCTTCCATCTTGTGTGTAAGGTGATGTGCAAATTTTTTTATAAAAATATGACCCCCTGAGTGAGAAAGCGGAATCATTAATTTAATTGCCTTCAAATAAAGTTTTAGTCCCCTGTACAATCTAGTCCCTTTGGATGTATTGCAATACAATTATGACTCTTTCTATATACTGCAGCCAAAGTTTACCGTTCGGATAAGGACAGCGTCTTAATTTTGAGGTTTCCTAATATGGTTTTTGTCATGCAATTTCAATTTCTTGTAAATGTTGCATATTGATTTCCTCATCCAGACAACGTTCAATAAGATCCAAATTCCTAGACTTAGTCATCTCCTCCGAGGGTTGTAAATGTTTTCATAAAAACATGTAATGGTCGCGAGCAAAGTCTAGAAGTTAGTTCGCAATGATGTTTAGTAGGAATGCACATTCAAAATTTTCACTAATGTTGTCATAATGTAAAGGATACCCGTAAGTTCTATACCGTTACATGACATAATGTATCCAATCATGCCTAGAAATTGCTTAAGTAGACGACCTCCTAAGGATACAACTTTGTACAGTTCAGAAATTTCTTGAGCTGTAGGTATGATTTGAGACCTTTCCAGTATAATGTCTGATGAAATGTGATTACACAAAGCTTTGTACACTTTTCTCGCACATATTTACTGTATGCGAAAGAGTAGAATATATAGTATTAGTACTTGATGTGGAAATATTGAAGAAATAAAGAGGCAATACACTGCTTATATGGAAAGGAGAGGTGTATATATCAGAATTACACAATCGTTGTGGCGAAGCTTTCACAAGATCAATAGTAATCCAAACGTTGTTTGAGAATAGGAAATCGAGACGCGAGATGCGAGTGAGGATGAGGACAGCATTGACACAACAAGAAAATGAGTGCATAGCATTAGAGGGAAAGTAGATGTAAGAATGAAGAAACGAGATACGATATTCTTATCAAGACAAAGATACCGTGAAATAAGATTACTTTGTCATTCAAGGACTAGAATATGGAGAATTTTCAAAAAGAGGGATGTGAAATAAATGACTTTTTCTGCTCTATGAAATTTGTGCCACTTTGTTACTAATCAAAGCATACACTGAGCTTATATGGAAAGATTATTGGATTAGCCCACTTTTTGGTTGCTTTGTGATGTCGAGTGTTACTAAGTTGGTAGCGAACACTGGACAGAATATACCTTTAATATTTTCCACCTAACCGTGTGAGGGAAGACCTCAAAATAACCTAAAATCGATTCTTTATTTGTTTCATCGATCAGATCACCGGTCTCAGACCCAAAGTAAGCCTGCTTCGGAGGTTAGAATATAATGGGTTTCATAGTAAGTTTTTTCATTATGCAATCGGGAAAATTTTAATAATGATAGGCCGGACCTAGTGAAGCCTACACAACTCAATGTAAGTTCTGGTGAGCACCAATAACGCAAATTAAATGCATATTTGATAGTCTCGTGTGTTAACACACAGCAAACTTTGTTTAATATATCAGTAAGAACACTACACCTTGGATGAAACAGTTTCTATCAGGCTAACGATCAAGAACAAGGTGAGAGCGTTTTGGGTGTTAAGTATATTTCTTCAGCAAGAAGCACTCTTTAATAGTATTGTAGTGTTTATAAACGGGAAGTATAGCAAATGCTTGATTGTCATTGATAAATAAATACTTATGTTTTTTACGTTTGGTATCACAACATTTTTCAATGCCAAAGGCCGACCTAAAGCAAACCGCTGAACGTTCCCAAGCTATATGACTGTGATACCCTCGTCTCATTAATGGGAGACTTAACCTTTTGTCACTCGCGCTGTTGGAAAAAAGCAAACAGGCGAGTAAAAAAAATGATTTTCACGAATGGGGTCGCATTAGCGGAGTCACCCTCACTGCTATTCCTCAAGTGGCTCCTTCCCCTCTTTCACCCTAAAGCTCGCTGACGTGCTGCAATTGTAGTAGCTTCCAGTACAGGTTGAGGAAATAGTTTCGTCTGCGTTTGCTTTTTTCAAACGCGCGAGTAGTTCCGTGATAACACTAGCAAACATATATTTTTATGGAGTTTGAAATTTTCCAACGCGCGATCGTTAATGTGATAATTATTGTTTATGAGTGAAGTTTTGTTTTTCTAAGCAACGTCTCGCTTCTTGAATAGAAGTGAGATAGAGAAGTGGCTTGACAATATTAATGATGAGTCTGATGTTAACTATCGAAAATTAGTGGCTGCTGAAAGTGATGCGAATTGAAGTAATGAAAAAGTGAATGAAGATGATATTGATCATGATAGTGAAGGAGATAAGAACAGTGTAGATGCAGATTCAGATGCAAACGATATGCATGTGAATTACAGTTACAGTGAAAATATTGTTTCATTGGGAAAGACAGGAAAACAAAATGTAAATAGTAACTGGCAGCATCAGCAAAGACAAAGTGTAAAAACATTGTGAAAAAGATGCTAGAACCGAAGTTTACTGCTAAGGGTATCACTGAGTAAACAGTTTTTTTTTTCGAAATTTATCGATATAGCCGTGATTGATGAAATTGTAAAATGTACTAACAATTATTTGGATAAATTACGAACAAGTTTTGGCGAAGAACGCACTGCAACTGTACAGCAACTTCAAGAGCAAAATTAATGACTTTATTTCGACGTCTTTATTTGATTGCCAAAAGAAAGGAGCACGTGATGATGTACGATCACTGTGGACATATGACGGAACAGGAATTCTAATCGTAAGAGCAGCAATGAGTTACACGAGCTTTTTACTGCTACTCAGGGCATTAGATTCGATGATTTCGAAAGCCGATCTCAGAGAAGAGATATTGACAAGCTATAAATATACCACATTGACTTGACACCTAGTTTTCTGTTCCAAGCGTTGCTATCGGCTGAAGGAATTCACTCCCTTTCGCCAAGGCTCTCTCGTTTAGCAACAGCTGAACCCTTATTGGCTCAACGCGTGGATGTGTCGATGGTTTGAACTTTAGTTCGCATTTTTGCCACGGATCAAGACATTTTGACAGCACTATAGCAACAATTCCAAATATCCTAAGTATTTACTCAACAATTGCATGCATTACTTCAAATAAGTTTACTAAATATATTGTTTGTATCTCAAAATGTCAATGTTGGAAAAAAGCAAACGCGCGAGTAGTTATGTTACTAAATTTGGCGCGAGTGACAAAAGGTTAAATCCACAGTTTTTTTTAAATGGTAGGAGAATGTATAATGTGAATTAAGTAGTTATAAAAGCAGTATTGCATCGTCTTAAGACTTAGGTACACAACACAAGACCTGAAAGATATAAAACTTCCGTGGCTCACTTTCCATATATTTGAGGAGAAACCCTGAATTTTCTCCCTTAGTAATAGATTTCGAGCTCTTGCTCGTCTCGATGCCAAAGAAAGTAATAGATACTGCTATTAACTTTTGATTAGCCTGAAAGTTAAACTTGCGTCTATAAAAAATTTCGAGGCGTCTTTCGCAACCTTGACTCACTTCATCAAGATGCTATATGGATAACGTTACGAATCTATCACACTAATCTTCAGGCTATAGAACCTTAAAGTCTTTCTGACTCCCACGGTTTATGTTGCCCTACAGACTACCATCAGAACCCTGCAAACCCAGGGCCGAAGACGGCCCGGCCCGATCCGAATGGATCTGAATTCTGTGCCTGGCTCGACCCGTCCCGCCCCGAATCTCCAGCCATTCTCAAACCGGGCAGGGCACATTTCGAACCGAGCCGGGTCGAGACGGGCCGGGCACATTCCGGGCCGAAACGGGCCGAGGAAAAACCGGGCCGAAACGGGCCGAGGAAAAACCGGGCCGAGTTGGGCCGGCCAGACTCAGGCCGAACACTGTAAAAGACGGATAGGAAACTAATGTTGGCAGCCTGAGTTAATCGTAATGTGTTTGAGAAAATAACCCTTTATTCAAGACTGTAAAGTAGTGTAGCTTTACTACTTTTATTATTACTACGACTGCTACTGCTATTATTATTATTATTATTATTATTATTATTATTATTATTACTTCTACTACTACAACTGCTACGACTTCGCGTCTGAGTTGACATATCTGGTGGTACATACTTTACAATCTAAGTACAGACAATATTGAAGAAATACTAGTTATTGTAGCGTAGAATGCGAACAGATACTTGATGAGGGGCAACGATGGCTCACTAGGTAAAGCATTCACATCTGGTGGTAGAGGTCGTCGGATCGATCCCTCCTCGTGTTATGTGAGTTTTGTGGTGGACAAACGTCGTGAACGTGGGAGTTTTTGGATTGGACCGTTTTCGTCCACTGTCCTCATTCTACGAATTCGTCCATCAACATCCATACGTTTTGAGCCGTAATATCCTAAAGAACGTATGAGAAAGTTAAGTTCTTGATTTACTAATTAGAATTTGTTCCACTACCATAAGACCACGGAGGGCGAAACCATGAACTGCCGTGTTCATAAGATTAGCGCAATTTGTAGTAATGTTCAATTAACACATCAGATTCCAAATCATATTACATGTTCCTGTATTCTTTAAAATTCAATGTTAAAATAATATTAACAAAAAACAATATTGAAATAAATCACCCCGACTCCAGGATCGATGAATATTTCCTGGAACGGTTCGTAACAAGAAAATAACAGAGCTATATGACGGAATGCGAGGCAGTAAACCAAAACGAAATCCACACATATCATTGTTAAACGAAAACTACCTCAAAAGTTCCCTGAATGAAAAATGTATAGATATCAGCTATCAAAAATACGTTTAGAGGATCGAGAAATTCAAATCCTCTAATAAGCTTAATAAGAGTGCGCAATATGGAAGTCTGTAGTGCAAGATAAACCGTGCGAGTCAGAAAGACTTTAAGGTTCTATAGCCATAAGATTAGTGTGATAGATACGTATCGTTATAAATATAGCAGCTTGATGAAGTAAGTCAAGTTCGCAAAAGACGCCCCGAAATTTTTTATACACGCAAGTTTAATTTTCAGGCTAATCGAAAGTTAATAGCAGTATCTATTACTTTCTTTAGGCATCGAGACGAGAAAGTACTCGAACACTATTACTAAGAAAGAAAATTCATTGATTCTGCTCCTAGATGTACTAAGTGAGCCTAGGAAGTTTTATATCATTCAGGTTTAACCGCAGCCAAAGTTAACGGTTCGGAAAATGTAATCGTCTTAATTTTGAGATTCCCTAAGATGGTTTTTCAAATTCCCTAAGACGGTTTGAGATCCCGAAGATGGCCTTAACATTACGTATAATAGAAGAGACTGTTGATATTAAGAAAATGAAAATATAAAGTTTCCTAAGAAACCAATTGTGCGAAACGAACATCGCTTTACTGTATGTCCTTGTACGCATCGAATAGCACGGAAACAGAGTCAACAGTTTCAGGCTATAGAGCATTTCTCTCTTCCTGAATACTAAAAGCTCTTTCAGTAGACGTACTAGAAGCTGGGATGAAGAGATACTTTACACAATTTTAGTAATGTTTGTTCTTGCTTCCACCACTGTAGTATATGTAATTCTCTTACACATGATGACATGTTGTGGTAGATGTCTACTTCAACATCAAATTACCAGAGACTGAATGTCTATCTTCCAAATCCATTAGCTTATTCTTCTTGGTAGGTGGTTCGAAGTTTTGCAAACTAGCCTAAAGGAGACGATGGTGATGAGAAATAAATGAAATAGTCGAATAAATAAAGTGGAAGGAAACAGGAGTACGCCGCGAACCTACCAAACGGTGTTGACCACCACAAAGTTCACTTGGCGAGAGCTCAGATCAAACCAGGGACCCTATACACCAAAGGTGAACGCTCAACCACTGAGCCACCGTTCCCGGAACACCTAATCCACCCTGGCGACTTGATTTATTTGATCATAATATTTTGTTATATTTGTAGCATCATACTATAAACAATACATGAACATGTAACACCATTCGATATTTGCCTTGCTAATTGAACATTACTACAAATTGCACTGATATTATGAGCACGCCAGTTCATGGTTTTGCCTTCCGTGGTCCAATTGTAGCGTATCAAATTCCACTTACTAGGTCAAGTACTTGACTTTATCATACGTTCTTAAGGTAGCCACGGCTCAGGCTATATGAATGATGATGGCATGAATTGGTGGAAAGAAAACAGTAGGAGGAAGCAGGACCAACCCAGAAACTCCCACGCACACGACGTTTTCCAGACCAAAGCTTACATAGCATGAGTAGGGATAGATCCGACGACGTCTAGCACCAGATGTGAGTGTTTTTTCTACTGAGTCACTGTTCTCCCTCGTAGATCAAACTTCGTTTCACATTCTACGCAGATCATTTCTCCATTTCATTCTGTACTTAGAAGGTAAATTCGGTATCACCAGACATGTCAACTCTGACGCGAGGTCATAGTAGTTGTAGTAATATTAGCAGTGGTCGTAGTAGTAATAGTAGAAGTAGTAATAGTAGTAGTAAAAGTAGTAATAGTAATAGTATTACCAGTACATCGCAGTCTTTAATAACGAGTCAGTTTCCCAAACACATTACTATTAACATAGGCTGAAAGTAAGACCGAACAAACACGGCAAAAATAGAGGTAGTGGAGGAAATTAAAAAAACAGACTCACAACATTAATTTCCGAAATGTTTTTCAGAGTATCCGGGCCGAGCCGGGCCGGCCCGATCGGCCCGATATGTGTCCGCCCCAGTTTGGCCCGAAATGTGCACGGCCCGGTTAGACCCCAGTCCAGTTTGATACTACTTGAAACGGGACGGGACGGGCCGGGCCAGGACGGCACCGGGCCGAACCGGGCACGCTCGGCCCGTGCAGGGCTCTGACTGCCATATCGCACACTCTTATTAAGCTTATTGCAGCATTTGAATTTCTCGATTATCTAACCGTTTTCTCATCGGTGAGTAAAGTTCTGGTAACCTTCCCTCTGTAGCAGATTAGTGCACCAACTATATTAGCTTTTTGACACCTTTCATATCTGAGACGGAATGATCAGCAACAAGTATTTCTGTAATCTTATTTATTAAAATAAACACTACCTTATCTCGCTGACATGAATAGAGCTTGCGTGTACTGTCCATCGAGTCAAAGCTATCTTCTCAAGAGCAAAAAGCTAGTCCAGAAAATGTGCCAGATTAATCGCCAGCAGTTGAGGCTTACGAAATGTACTAATCTCTAACACTGAAGCAGACTGTCAATTGGCCTGGTATGTATGCGAGCGTATCCATAACCGATTACCAGAGCAATCCTAGATCACCAAGTAAATTCCTTTACGAAAATAGAAACACTAAATCGTCTGTAGAATTCTGCATAGATCATCGTTGCATATAGCGGAATAAAATGGCAAACTGCCTAGAGTACATTCCTTGCACAGTCCAGCTAAGAGCCGTTAACATTGGCAAGAAGAAAGTCGAAACAAAGATATGTGCTTAGATCTATACTTCAGAATATTTTCAGATAACATTGTGTTACCAAGGTAAAGAAACATTCAGATGTCGATATACGTGTTGTTCTCTTATCAAAACGAATGCAAGCAGTTAGGATACACTACAACCAACCAGACATAGTTATATTTGAAAAGAAGCGTCGTCTGATTAGGATTTTTCAATTGCATTTTGCACGCAGTAATAGAGTGAAATCTTTGGAAAAATTACTTTCAGTTGGCATATCTGAAAGGCTGCCGACTGTGGCTTTGTGCTGAAATAATCGTATTACTAATTGTAGATATCAGGATGCATTTAGATAAAAAGATAAATACAGTAAATGTCGAGATACGCAATTATACTTGCATTACAACGAGTGGAATCAGTTTGCATGCAGTACAACCGACGAGAGCTGGCTGGTTGAAATGGGAAAAGTACGACAGGTCATTTTGTCGTTAGGACTTGCAAATTCGAAATATTCGACTTATACTTAGTGACGTGCGGAACGACAGGCATCCCCGAGATTGTGAAGCTTTTTGTAATCTGCATCCACAACAACAGAAACCGCCTTAAAATAAGAACATTAGCAGAGATACTAATTGAATTAGAGATGTTGCTTGACTTAAGTATAATAGTATTCTATAATGTCTGAAGACAAATATAAATCGATCTCGAAGTGATGCGGTGATTAAAAAGTAATTTAGAGGATGGAGGGGAAAGTTCGATTTTTAATTAGTGGTTTAGTGAGCAACAGCTGTGCCAATAATTCCATGGTTCTATTTCGAGGTGCCGGGTAAGGCTAAACGGCTTATGCCGGATTAACTCCTTCTTACAATGCTGTGTAATTTAGAAATTATCAGTGGACATTGGCATGTATTCCTTAATTCCTATCGGCTTAGAGCTAGTAACGAAATTCAGCAACTAATCGGTGGCCGCAGTATTTTGTGTTGTATACGTAGGTTTAAAAAAAAAGCAGTCGTGCTTGTAATGTTCCTTAACTCACATTATACAATGGCATACCATTTATAAACCATGGATTTACTTCTCCCTATAATAAGACGAGGGTATCACAGTCATATAGCATTGAGATAATACAGCGGTTTTAGGTGGGTCCTTGGGATTGAAGAATGTTGTGATACCAAATGTAAAAATCATAGGTATTAAATTATCAATGATAATAAAGCAATATCTATAGTTCCAGATAATATGCAAGTTCAATACTATTTGAGAGTGCTTCCAGCTGAAGAAATGTACCTAGCACGCATAACACTCTCACCATGTTTTCATCGTTATCCCAATAGAAACTGTTTAATCCAAAGAGTTGTGTTCTTACAGAGTTGTGTAGGATTCACTAGGTTCCGGTCTATCAATAATATTATTTTCACGATTCCATAATGAAAAATCTTGCTATTGAACCCATTATATTGTAACCCCCGAAGAAATCTTACTTTGGGTTTGAGACCGGTGATGTGATTGATGAGACAAATAAAGAATCGATTACAGGTTCTTTTGAGATCTTCCCTTAGACGGTTAGGTGGTAAATATTTACGGTAGTGTTTTCTTCGCTACCAAATTAGTAACACTGGTGATCACAAAGCAACCAAACTGTGGGCTAATAAAATATTTTTTTTCATATAATCTCATGGTATTCTTTGATTAGTAATCTGATTGTTTGCTTTTATTAGTAGAACCAGGTGAGACCGTTATGGGTGCTAAGTAGATTTCTTCAGCAGGTAGCATTATCAAATAAATTTGTACTTGTATATAAACGGGAAGTATAGCAATTGCTTGATTATCATTGATAAATTAATACTTGTTCTTTACATTTGGTATCCCAACATTTTTCAATTACAAGGGCCATTTCAAACAAACCTCTCTTAGTGCCCAAGCTATGCGTGTGTGATACCCCTGTTGGGATACCAAATGTAAAGAACAAGTATTAATTTATCAATGATAATCAAGCAATTGCTATACTTCCCGTTTATATACAAGTACAAATTTATTTGATAATGCTACCTGCTGAAGAAATCTACTTAGCACCCCTAAAGGGAGGAGTAAATCCACAGTTTTTTACATGTTACGCCATTATATAATGTGTGTTAAAGAGCTCTAAAAGCACTATTGCATCGTCTTAAGACCTAGGTAAACAACACAAGATCTTACAGCTTCGGATTCATTGTTGACTTCCTTTACTAGCTTTAAGCCATGAGGAATATTTGCCGATGTCCACTGCAGACTTCTAAATTTCACAGCGTTGTAAGAAGGACATAACCCGGCATAATCCGTTTAGCCTTACCCGTAACCGCCAAATGAAACCCTCGATTTATTGGAGCTCTTCTTGCACTCTAAACCACTAATTAAAAATCGAACATCTCCTTGCACCCTAAAATTATTTCTTTAATCACCGCATCGCTTAGAGATCGATATAATCTCCTATTAATATCTCTATTCAGACATTGTAGAATACAATTACAATGAAGTCAAATGACATCTCTGCTATCGTTCTCATTTTAAGACGATTTCTGACGTAGTGGATGCATATCACAAAATGCTTCACAAGCTCGGGGATTCTTATCCTATCGCAAGTGACCCATCAACTTGTCAAGAACAATATGAGCTGCTGTACTTTTCCCATTTCTACCCACAAGCTCATTCCGGTTGTATTGCATGCAAACTGATTGCACTCGTTCTAATGCAACTATCATGGCGCATCTCTACTTCTACTGTTATTATCTTTTTATCTAAATTCATCCTGATATCTACAATTAGTAATACCATTATTTCCGTAGAAAGCCACAGTCGACAGCCCTGCAGATAATCCTTAATCTTTTGCCATATGAAAGTAATTTTTCTACATATTTTATTCAATTACAGCGTGTAAGTTGCTACTGAAATATCCTAATCTCACTACGCTTTTATGTCTGGTTCAATGTAGTGCATGTTAACTAAATGCATTCTTTTTGATAACAGATCAACACGTATCTCGACATCTCCTCTTAATAGAATATTTGAATGTTTCTGTAACTTGGTAACACAATGTTCTCTAAAAAAAGGCTGAAGTAACGATCTATGCACATATCAGCGTGCTTCGACTTTCTTCTTACCAATATTAACGGCTCTTAGCTGGACTCTTCAAGGAATGTACTCTAGGCAGTTTGCCATGATATTCTGCTATATGCAGCGATCATCTATGCAGAATTGTAAAGATGATTTGAGGCATTTTTTTGTAAAAAATTTACTTGGTGATTTTGGTTTTCTACAGATGGATATGCTCGCATACCTACCAGGCCAAATGACAGTCTGGTTCGGTGTTAGATATGACTGCACTTCGTAAGAATCAAGTGCAGCTGGTTAATCGGGTATATTTTGTGGTGTAGCTTTCTGAGTGAGTCGATGGACAGGACACGCAAGCTCTATTCGAGTCATCTGAATTAGGTAGTGTTGAGTTTAAAATAAGATTACAGAAATTCTTCTTTTAATCAAATCCGTCTCATATATGAAAGGTGTCAAAAAGCTAATACAATTGGCGAACTAATGTGCTACAGAGGGGAATTTTAGCAGAACTGTACTCATCGGTGAGAAAACGTTTAGAAGATCGAGAAATTCAAATCCTGCAATAAGCTGAATAATAGTTTGCGATATGGCAGTCTGTAGTGCAAAATGTACCGTGATATAGTCTGAGAATTAGTGTGATAGATAGGTTGCGTTCTCAATATAGCAGCTTGATGAAGTAAGTCAAGGTAGCAAAGGACGCTTCGTAATTTTTTATACACGCAAGTTAATCTTTCAGGCTAAGCGAAAGCTAATAGCAGTATCTATTACTTTCCTCGGGCATCGGAACAAGCAAGTACTCCAACACTATTACTATGGGAGAAAATTCAACGCTTCTGCTGCAAGATGTGGAAAGTGAGCCTAGGAAGTGGAAAGGAAGCAATCTTTCAGCTGTACTTAACTGATAATCTCCCAATGTCACCTAAGTATCAAAACAAATTCTGTCAATTGATAATTTTGTTGATGTCTGTTTTCTACACCTGTTCTACCAGACCTGTATAATTACTTTGTATCGAGAATCAGTTCTTTAAACCGCTAGCTTCATAAATTAATCGGCCGGACTTATGTCAAAGGCCAAGGGAAGCGTACCTTTTTCTATAAGGTAATCTCGTACCGAATTACCTAAAAATATGCTCTTCGAGTTTCATGCCAATAAGCTGCATGTTATTCGTTTACAAGTTTACGATTATAAGTATAATATAACTGATACAGAAAATATTTAAGTTTCTTGGCCTTCTGACAGAAAAGCAGCTTGGTACAGTAGCAAAAGAACAAGGTGCTTAGCAGTAAACATTGATTGTCCTTATGTCGTATAAAACCTACAGCAATAAGTTGAAACCAACAGGGATCGACGTGTAGTAGAGTTTTCATTCCTTCGCCCGTGTTGGATAAAAATGTACAAGGTGTCTTTCCATGTATCGCATATCGAAACAACGTTCTATATTAAGAAAGTTATACTTTGCTTCTTTTTAGGGGACTCGAAACTTAACCGGTAGTTACACAATGTTTAGTGTCCTTGCAGATGGCAGAATCCACTCAGTCTTTCATCTGCTGTTGAACATCTTAACATATAAACAATCAAACAATAAAAAATTTTATAAACGTACAATTAAATGATACTGTAGTGCCCGAATATGATATTTAAATGAATTGGTTTTTGATCGTTAACTTTAATATGTCAAGCTACAGTTTCATTTTTTCTTCGGGTAACAAAGCAGCTTGTGTTAAAGGGTTCCAAAATATTTAAACACAACAATAAACCACCTTCATGTTTTATACCTTGTCCATAAACCTTGATTTATAGTTTCATCAAGATCGTCTTCATGTTCATTTTGTTAGGTCTATAAAGCTGGGACGGTGTTACAAAATAATAATCATAAGAGATTGGATCATCATTTAAGCCGTTGTAAAAGAAATATCGGTTTTCTACAGCTGTTGTTCGTCATCATCTAAATTACATTCTCTTCCGATCTGCCGTTAGTAAATGAACTCTCTTGGCACAATGCAGACGACCTTGAATACATCATATCGGCTCTTTTAGACACACTGTGTCTCGTTCACAATCCTACCTTGCAATCACTTTTTATCTACAGGTAAGTAAGCTTACCCGGCTGAAGCCAATTGTAGCTGTGTGGATGCTGGATTTCGCATATCCTCTTTCACACAGCAACCTCCATCGACTGGGTTCAGGTTTAGACCATTTCCCACATGGACTTGGAGCTACTTCCGAATTGAATGGTGCACACCTGCCGTGTTAGTAGGGGAAGAAGTGGCCATATTGGAGCTTTGTAACTAATTCCTTCTTATACCTGATAGGCTTATACTAGGAAAGACATGTTTCCTTCTCCATACAGGGAAATAAGAAATGTGTAATATTGAACATTTTGTTAGGGTTGAGATTTGACTACTAACTCCGTTGAAGACTTTAACTAACACGGACAATTTTTTTTTAAGGATCTTGAAGGCTTTAAACTATTCTTTCCTGAGTATAGCTGAGATCGTGTCACAGCCTGTTGTATCATAAAAAAAAGTGAAAGCAGTCTTTTAATGACGCTAAAGTTTCTTGAAATTTAATGATTTCGTAGCATTTCCTTTCGGTTCTGCTTGTATCTGGCATTAAAAGAAACAGAAACTGCTCATGAAGTCTTCTACCAAGATTGTTAAAAGATCTGAATCACACCCATCAACAGCTACAGATTCCCCGTTTATAGCTTCTTCTATTACTGTTGTCCATATACAATTACCTTTGCTTCCTCGAAAACTCTCTGCATCATTCGAAACAGTCTAGTATTTATATCCAAGATTCTCAAGGACCGTGATTAAATTGTCATAGCTTCAAAGGCAGAATTAATTTCCATCGTTCAGATATTCTCCGAAAGCTATTTTTGTCTTTAGCACTTTTCGGGTCTAATTGTAATTTATGCCCATAAAATATTAGGTAAAAATAGCGCATAACATAATTTATATACGTACTTAACGCAGATTTGACTGGCCATTATTAGTCCACACCATTGCGTGTAGAAGGACTCATCTTTCTACGTGTGGGTTTTAAAACACAAGGCAAGAGAGAGACTGCAATATTCTCCGCCGTGAAATTGACATTCTTGCGCATTAAGACATTATCACACCAGGAAGGTGGCATTATCTCAACCTGTCGCTCTGATGATAAGCTAATGTCCACAAAAGTACTGTAGAACTTTTTTTTTTTTTATCGTAACAGTATTAGGGAATTTTGCTAACGTTGTGTCTGGTATTGAGTTAATCCTCCGGAAAAATGTTTGGCTATCGTTAAGCACTATTCGATTATCTTAACACTTGGAACTTTGCTCAAAAACGCCTCTATTTCTGCTAAAGGTGTATGTTCCTTGTGCTGTTAATTTTTTGTAATCTTCTCATACCTTTATACAGTAGCCAAAATTAACCGTTCGGAAAATGTCACCGTGTTAATTTTGAAATTTTCTAATACGGTTTTTGTTATGCAGTTTCATTTGGTTGTAAATGTTGCATATAGATTTGCTCATCCAGACGTTGCTGAATAAGATCGCAGATCCTAGATTTTTTCAACTCCTCTGACGGTTGTAAGTGTCTTCATAACCCCATGTAGAGGACCCGGAGCAATGTCTAGAATTGAGTTCTCAGGGATCTTGAGTTGGCATGGCCATTCAGCATTTTCAGTAAAGTTGTCATTGTTTACAGGATACACCAAAGTTCTTCTCCAGCATATCCTGACTTAATGTATCCAATCGTACTTTGAAATTACTTATCTGCAAACCTCCTCAAAGCGTTACAAGTATGGACCTTTCAGAAATTTCTTCAGCTGTAGTACGATTTTAACACATTTCCAGTATAATGGGTGATCTAATGTCATAACGCAAGTGCTTTTTCTATTTTCTTGCACTTTTTTACTGTATGCAGAAGGCTTGAATATTTAGTATTTAGAGATAAAGTGGATGTAAGAGGGAAGAAATGTGATACCATATTCTTATCAAGACAATGCTACCGTGATATAAGATTAATTTTACATTCAATAACTTGGATATAAAGAATTTTCATCAACAGACATCTGAAATAAATGACCTTTTCTTCTCTATGAAATGTGTGGCACTTAGTTACTAATCAAAGCATACAATGAGATTATATGAAAAGATTATTTGATTAGCTCAGAGTTTGGTTTGCTTTGTGATGGCCAGTGTTACTAATTTGGTAGGGAAAACAGGACTAACGTAAATATATTTACCTAACCCAGTAAGGGAAGATCTCAAAAGAACCTAAAATCGATTTTTTATTTGTCTCATCGATCAGATCACCGGTCTCAGACCCAAAGTATGGCTCCTTCGGAGGTTAGAATTTAATGGGTTACATAGCAAGTTTCTTCATTATGCAATCGTGAAAATAATATTAATGATATACCGGAACCTAGTTAATCCACACAACTCTGTTTGTAAAGCCTAGTGAGCAGCTGTAACGGCTATTAAATGCTAATTTGTCAGCCTCGATGTTAACCACCAGGATAATTTCATTAAATAATTTATCTGTTAGAACACAACTCTTTGGATTAAACAGTTTCTATCTGGCTAAAAATCAAGAACAAGGTGACAGCGTTATGGGTGCTAAGTATATTTCTTCAGAAGGAAGCACTTTCAAATAGTATTGTAGTTGCATATAAACGTGAAGTATAGCAATTGCTTGATTATCATTTATAAATTAATACTTATGTTTCTTACATATGGTATCACAAATTTTTTCAATCCCAAGGGCCCAACAAAAACGTACGTTCCCAAAGCTATTGGACTGTGATACCCTCGTCTCATAAAAGGTAGAAATAAATGCACGTTTTTTTAAATAGTACGTCATTGTATAAAGTGCGTTAAGTAGATCTAAAAGAGCTAGTGGTACAATCTTTAGACGTAGGTACACAACACAAGATACTGCGGCCCCGATTCATTGAATTTCTTTACTAGCTGTAAGCCAATTGGAATTGGGGAATACATGGTTAGTCCACTGCTGATTTCTAAATTTCACATCATTTTTAGAAAGACATAAGCCGACATAAGCACTTTACCATTGCCGGATATCTCGAAATAGAACCCTCAAATTATTGCTGTAGATTGTATACCTAACTACTAGCGCACTTTCCCCCTCCACCCCTGACTACCAAAAATTACAAATCCGCCACTGACCATTGAACTTTAATAAAGTTACAGAGCGCAAAGTAGATTGAGTATTGCACCTTATACACTTGCTTTTATCACATTTAGAATGATAAAAACGCTTACACCTAAAACTTACAACTTATAGCGCTATCTTTGATTGAAAAAATAGTTTTTGTTTGGTGTAAATTGGTTCAAAAATAACTGAATTATAAGAAGATAAAGTTTACTATGTTGCATAGTACAGATATATGTATATACACTCCCGCTCAATCGCGCACACATTTACAATATCAGCTGTCGAGCACACATATACATATATAGCAAAGAGGAAGAAGGAAGAAGTAAAACTTGGACGCTTGCCAATTTTTTTCTCTCTCTCATTCTCTCTCTCTTTCCTTCTCATCAGCTTTGAACGACAGAGAGGTTTATACAACAGAAACAGAGAGAGAATGATTAACGGCGTAGTATGTCTCGCTTCCCATAAAGATAACATTGAAATTAACAGCTAAACATGGCTCGGGCGCAGTATTCTTCGCTCAACTTTCCTCTCTTAACGATCTCGTAACGATCAGAATTCGAGCGAAACATTTCGCGCTTTTACACGGCGGACTTTGGCTGTGAGCATCCTTCTCGACAGAGCCGCTATTTAGTTCCAAAACGTGCCACATGAGCGCGAGTGTGTTCCCCATATACGAAATGTATTTTCTCGCATCTCTTTTTCTCTCCACATTTCTAGAGTTGAAAGCATTCAATAGCTGAGTTGTATTTGTATATCCAAAGATCTCAGTTTTATAGCTTTATTACCATAAAACACTTAGAACATACTTAAAATTACAAGTTGGGATACTGATAATGGAATCTTCTGTTAACCTCGTTCTCAATAGGAAACAATGACTTCTTAAACTCTGTTCATTGATCGTAATTCAAACTGAATAGACAGCCGTTAATATCAAAAACCACTTGAACTTCGGTTTGCACATTTTTTACAATTACATTAAAGTTATTAGTAAGAATGAACTTTTCTTGAGGATTCATTTCTAAATACTTCATTTTTTGGTTCTGACAACATATTTTTGTTCATCTTCGTTCATTTTTTGGATTTACATACAGAACTCAACCGTTGGATAATTACCTTTTAAACCAGTGTATTTGATTTTTATCCCATCTTTAACGATCTCATCAATCATTTTATCTGTTAAGTGTTTTGTAAATCTAGGTGGAAGAAAAACCTTGAACTTCTCACACTCGACTAATATGCTCTTTCCAAACTTAGTTTTAATCTTTTCCATTTTCACAATCTTATATTCTGTATTTAATTCTAATTCTCTTAATCCAATAACCTGTTTTTGTTCAAGACTTCCAAGGTTGTTTAAAAAATCAACGTGTTTTGCCATCGTGTTTATTATATAGAAAATCAATGAACACTTTTCAATTTTTATCTTCACCAAAAAATATTTAATCATTTTTATCAATTTCGTTTGATGGAAAAATTTCCATAAAACAATCGCTAATGAAAACAGTTTGAGGGTATCTTTTCGATACCCTTATGCCCGTTGATATTTTGCTAACTAACTAAAACTCTTCTACTACTTTTTCATTCTTGGGATCATATGTAAAGTTCTTTCGCCCAATTAAAATCGCATAACATATAGTATCAGCAACCACAGCTTCTGCAAAGTCTACAACAATCTTTATGTTTGTTCTCTCATTTACCGATACATTCTGCCTCTTACTGCAATTAATCACATACATTGGTCTGTTGTCTATAAACTCTTTAGGGTCATAGTACATTTCGGTCTTGCCACATGTTATTCTCTTAAACGCAGTATAATCTTCGTACATCTTGAAATAATCCTTGTTAGCAATATCTAAGTTTCTTGATTCTTTTGGAAATACATCATTCCTTCCATTCTTAAGATAGATATTCTTTACCTTACAATGATCGAACTTACTTGCATCTGCCGTTTGTTTGCCACTTCTATCAGTTTGGAACATTACAACTACGAAATCAGGCATATCAAATTGTCTAGAATTAAATTGAGTAGTAACATCAAACTCCAAGAAAGAACCTACAACAGTCTTCTGAACACATTGATAAGTATGAAATGAAAACATGATTTTTGGTTCTTTAAGAATATTCAACTTTAACTTGTTTTCGTAATTAGACTCGTATTCAACAATAGGCATTCTTATCTCCATACTTTTTATTGTTATTTTTCCATCATGAGGAGCTGCTCCTGATCCAGCCCATTTGTACAAAACATCGTTATTGTTGTTAGCTTTTGTAAATGTTATTCTCAACCCACCTTTCCACATAACCTCTTTATAATCACTTAAAAAGCCTGGAATTAGTCTTAATGAATACAAAACACTAAAGTCCTTTCTTAGACCAAGTTTATCATCTGTTTCAAATCCTGCTTGTTTTAAATATTCAACTTCTGGCTTGGAAATCTTTAATGTTCCGATAGCTGTAGATGTTATCCCTGGTAGCTCAATCTTATCTATAACAACTCCATGCTTTTTAACCTCAATTTGAGAAAAGAAGAATGGGAAGAAGTTATCTACAAGTTTTATAGTATCGTTTGCACCAAATGTTCCTCCAGCTGATGCACTAACAACTTCAAAAGTCATATGACAATCTGCTTTGTGTGGATGTACGAACCTATCACCCACGTCGAAATCAAACTCAATATCTTTGTTAGCTTCATTCAAATTATTAAATGTTCTTGTGTTAGCTTTAAAACTCTGTAACTCATAACTCTCATCACTATCCATTTATTATAAAGAAAATCTTGAAACAACGCTTTTATGGGGCGTATCCATAAAAGACTCATACGTAATAACAATCAAAAACTTATAATCCCCATCCCAACTTAACCTTAGCATTCATAGCAGTACCAACTCCAAAAGCAGCTAATCTTTCACCAATTGGCGCATCACTACTAAATGCTCTTTTCCATGCTTTAGTTTCTAGTTCCTTATCTGCAATATGTCTCGACTCTGTATCTTTATTGTCTTTGTAGTATATATCGTGTTCTTTAAAAGCCTCATCTAATGGGTTAATACCTTCATCACCTCTCTCTAACCTTTCTTGAAGCTTTGTCCCAGGCCCGCAAAATCTAAAACGTGGAATATGTAATTCAAATGGGAGTTTATTAATCAAATCATTTACTAATCCTTTCCCAAGCTTCTCAACATTCCAGAATCGTGGTGGTAATGTATTTAAGATCTTAATCAAATAACCTATACCTTTTGGATCATTAGGAATAAACTGTGAAAGCTTATTATTAATCATACTCACTATACCTACTTTCTCATTGTAAAAGTTATGATTACCAGCCCTTTCTTCTCCATCTATAACTATTAACCGATCAATTAACTTTTTCACATCATCCATTCATATATATTCTTTAGGTATCTCTGTATATTGCTTAATTCCTTCACCAGTCCTTTTAGGTGTCGTGTTCTTTTTAGGAGTTGGGGGTAAAGTTGGTTTAATATAATTATCCCAAATAGGCTTGATAATATTAATGTACTTTGAACACCTACTAGATGCTACCTTTTTATCTCGATTATATTTTTGAAAGGCAGCATCTGAATCTATTATTATTTCTTTGTACTGTTCAAAATCATCATCATCATAATATTCAATGGTTTTACTAGTATTCGTCGTTAACAATTCCCATAGACTTTCTGTTCCTTTATAAGTTTTACCATTAATTATCAAATCATCACCTTCACTTTAACTTCCAAATTTCCTATCTTGTTTATTATTTTTCAATCTTCTTCTAAAGTTCTTATTCCAAACACAGTATCATTTCTTTTACTATAATATTTCGTTGCAATCTTACCAAATGATTGTGCTGTTGTTAAAGGTTCTACTCGTTCCACTTTGTCTTTAATTTGTTTTCTCATTTGTTTTATTTCTCCCGTTATAGGCGTATCACTACTACTTGGAGAACTATCGTAAGTTTTCTTTTTAGGTGTTTCTAATAGACTGGGATCTATTGAGACAGTCTTATGTGCAACTGGAACAAGTTCAGTTATTAGATTTTTATTTTGTTCTGCTACTTCTTTGATCTCACTTCCTAAGTTTTGAATAGCATCAATTACAGGTTGCTCTTGTGTCTTAAATTCATCGTATATACCTGCTCTTTCTTTCTTCCAAGATTTGAAGCCCTTTATCAAGAACTCCTTCAGCTTAATATTCTTATCAATTTCTTTCTCATCCATTTATTGTATAGCAAACGAACGTCAATCAACGTCAAAGAACGTCAATAACCGTCAAAGAACGTCAAACGTTAAAACGTCAAACGTCAATAAACATCAAACGTTTAAGAAGTGTTTTATCTTGTTCGAGTTGGAACTATGTGCACGCTGAAAATGAAGCAACAAAGAGCCATTAGAAACGCTTTGAAATATGTTGATATTTAACCTTGATAATCAAGAGTTATTAACACTATTAGACGTAGAAGGCAATGTATGGTTCAAAGGTAAAGACGTTGCCACAATTTTAGAGTATTCACGACCAAGAGATGCTATTCAAGATCATGTAGACGAAGAAGATAAGAAAAAATTTTCAGAAGTTAGGAGCGGCAATTCACCGCCCCGCGTTAATCCACAACAACATACAATCTTCATCAACGAGTCTGGTCTGTATTCCTTAGTGTTATCATCAAAGAAGCCCAAAGCCAAAGAGTTTAAGAGATGGATAACAACCGAAGTACTACCATCAATCAGACGAACAGGCCAATACAAACTAGATCAACCCAACAACATTCTCCAGCTAGTGTCAAGTCTCAAGAATATGTTAGCAATCCAATCAGATACGATCAACACATTAAGCCACAACTTGTTTAAACGCGAAAGCCTACTCCAAGCCGTAGAGCCCAAGATAGTACCCGACACACACAATGAGCTCAAGTTACACAAGTTTGTTTTAATCAAAAAGAACTACAGAGATGGAGATGATTCAGACGACGAGACAAACCGACGCAACACTGAGTTTGAATACTACGCCCTTAGAGTCCAAGAACAAAACTTACAATCAAGACTCGACTTAACACGCAAACGTTACCCACAAATGGAAATCATAATGCAAGTAACAGACCCCAACTCAATCAATCTATTCAATAGGGTTAAAGAGCGCTTACAAGACAAGATAAAAACAAAACAGATGCACTTATCACTTGGTTCAACATTGAGAGAGCCGGACCTAAAGATGGAGATACTTAAAGTTCACAAGGACAAGCTTAATCAAGATGAAGACAGTGCCCAAGACAGCGATAAAGAGTAACTCACATACACCAATTAGCTTTATGAAAATGTCTATCAAGCCTATTAATGAATACGAAGAACGATAGACTCTTATTCAAACGTTTAAGAAGTGTTTTATCTTGTTCCTATACTTACCATTGTTTACCTTCCTTGTCATATCAATTACTATAAAACCATAATCTTCTTGCTAACATTTTGAACACATCTCTTTAAATTTATTATAAGACATATCTCCTCCAACAAACTCATTATACACATGTTTAAGATTAGTATCATCTTGTCTGAATATGCATAGGAAGTTGACGTTATCTCTTATAAGCTGTTTAGGTACTTTTGAATATGTTTGCGCAAGATAGAAACAGTCTGAATGTCTATGCCTACCTCTTGTAAAGTAATTTCTAACAGTATCTTGATTCTCCAAAATGTAATCGTCAAACACAACAACAGAGTATTTTTCACATTCATCAATATGCACAATAGAATCATTACCGCTTAAGAACGTTGCTATCTGCTTCTTAAACTTTAGTTCTGCTTTCTCAAATCGATCTTTTAACTGCTCATACTTTGGCTGATTCATGCTTTTAGAATATATGTAGAAGTAATTATTGTTTAACCAACCTGGCTGTAATAAGAAGTTAAATAGCAAAAACGTTTTACCAGACGCCGACAGACGCACGATAAGGCATCGAACCTCATCAGGTATAAGTTCTCCTTTTCTTTTCTTAGCTGTTGTTTCTTTTATCATCTCTTTTACATCCCAATTAATAGTTTTCTTACTCATTTATTATAGAGAAAATCAGGGGTCCACCAGCACTGGACCCCTTTCAAACAGTTTGAGGATGAACTGTAGGGTGAGCGTTTTGATCACCCTTAAGAACATTTTGGACATTCGAATACAGCGGGGCACCTTTTATGATCTTATATCTTTAAGTTGTTCTCTGATCTTAACCAACGTATCTTTTATATATTGGCTATCCATTTCGCCATTTAATGTTATTATCATCTCTAACTGTTCTTTAAATGAGTTAATACAAGTGACAATGGTTTTATATTCATCTTTTCTTTTGCTTATGTTTAACTTAGAAGACAAACCTGTTATTATAGCACTTCCAGTTGCAAGAGCCGTTGTTAATATCGAGTAAATTGTTACAGGTATAAAAATATTAATAAACCCAGTTGTGGCAGAAAGTATATCCGACAACGTGATCAAAGTGTAGTATGCATATTTAACAATTCGTAGTTTTCTCTTTTTCTTCTTTAAACTGTATTCTAACTTTCGAATGACATCTTCTATTAACTTGATTACTTTTTCTCTTGGAATATCTCTAGGTAAATCAAACTCATTCATTTATTATATAATAAATGGCTAAGGTATTTAAGCTAACGAGTGATACTTCTGTTTTAAAGAAGAAGCTCCATGACGAATTAGACAACAAGAGCAACTATTTAAGTATAGGACTAGTTGGGTTTTACAGTACATATCTGACACCAAACATAACAACACAAAAAAGAGTTTCTCATATGGTGATACAAAAGTTTTTATACCAGAAGGGCAATACAGCTTAAACAGTCTTAATGAATATTTAAAATCTCAATCCGTCAACATAACATTATCAGAAGATCATTTAAGAAATAGAGTTAAAATTGAAACTGATAGTAATGATGTTACAATTGGGAGTATAGGCACTGTCCTCGGGTTTAATGTTTTTGAAGTTTTAGAAAAGAACAAAGCACACATTGGAAGTAAGTTGCCAAAGTTTCATCCGTTTAATACTATAAATGTTCACTGTAATATAGCAGATGGCATGTTTGTTAAAGATACAGAATACACACATAGAGAAACAGGAATTTTAGCATCATTCAAAACAGATGCTGAGTTCAAACATAGTATTATTTACGAGCCTACTTATCCATTATTTTTCTCTATATCCAAAGACAAGGTTGACAATTTCGAGATAAGGATAACAGATGAGAATGATTCCTTAATTGATTTTGGTGGAGCAACAACAACTGTACTTTTCCAAACCAAGATTTTCTCTTAGATAAATAGGAAGATGTGTTCTATTAAAGGTTGTATGTTTAGTGTTCCTTATAACGAACTAAAGGATTTAAATATTGATCATGTATTAACAAAGAAACAACTTAACGATAAAGCCAAGAAAATAAAAGAAGGTAAAGGAATGGATTTAACTTTAACTACTGCACAAATGAAAAAGATTAAGAAAGAGCATATGGGCGGTTTTATCTTTACAATTCCAGCCATTCTAGCAGCTTTAGGAGCAGTTGGCTCATTAGCAGGTGGTGCAGCAGCGATTACTAAAACTGTACTTGATGCTAAGAAGAATAAACCAGAACTTGAAGAACAAAAAAGACACAATATGGCTATGGAAGAAAAGCAGGGAGCAGGTAAACCAAAGAAGTCAAAAAACTAAAACCATTGACCAACTTCGATATAGAGAGGTTGGCTAAAGAATTAAAGATAAAACGATTTAGAGGTTTATTTATGAGTGATGAACTTCCACAAAAACCTTATGTACATGAGTGTGGCGTAGTTAACCTTGATAAATCAGAAAACATTGGTACTCATTGGATATGTTATTGGAAAGATAACAACATAAAGTACGTGTTCGATTCTTATGGTGGTGTTCCTCCTAAACAACTGGTACAATATCTTGGTACCGAAAACTTACTTTACAATGACGAACGAATACAAGACTTTAACTCAGTTATATGTGGTCATCTTTGTGTTAAGGTTTTAAATCTTCTAAATCAAGGGTATTCTTTTAACGACGTTATGTATATGATTAAAAATGATTAAGTGCTTTTATGGTGTATATCCATAAAAGTTTTGCTTTAAGATAAATATGGAAGCTATACACAATAGATTTTTAGATTATTTTGAGAAGCATGAGGATGAACTAGATGCACTAGATAGATATAATTTTTATCAGTATTTTCAGGATGTTAGCGAGATAGACTTAAAAGATAAAAACAACGTACATAATGTTATTGATCTATGGAAAAGGTTAATACCAAAATTTTTGTACACGGAAGAAGAGTTGGAAAAGTTACGTCCAATAATTACCTGAAAGGACTTGTTGTCGAATTATAGCTCTAGACCATTACAATGCAGTTATTGTGGTAGTAAGTCATTAACAAAAGGTATGAGTAGTTACATTTGTAATGATTGTTCTGTAGAGAGTGGTTGGGTTTACAGTACTTGTGAAGAAACGAAAGCTGCTTGTGCGAGAAAACCCTGGTACGATACTACAAAAAGGTTTAAGTTACAGTTATCTCGTTTGCAAGCTTTACAGGATAGAATTATTCCCGAAGACGTGCTCAAGGTGTTAAATGATGAACTTAGAGATATACCAAGAGATTTAATATCAACAAAAGATGTTCTAAAAGTACTAAAGAAAAACAAATACACAAAATATTATGATGATGTCTATTTAATACACTATCACCTTACCGATCAAAAACCATTAAAATTACAACATATGGAAGAAACACTTATAACGACTTCGAAAACTTACACGAGGTCTTTAGGGAGCTGTATCCTAAAAGAGCATTGTTTATTAACTTGAAATGTGTATTGCACTATCTGTTGAAAAAGCATGATGTTCATGTTGATATTGATTTTAAACACTCACCTAGACAAATAGAGAAGTTAAAGAAATGTTTTGAAAAACTAGGATGGGCATTTTCTGTATAATAAATGAGTATGGATATATTTGGTAATGTTAAAGATAGAAAAGGCGATGTTGATATTAGTGAAGAAAAATTAAAATTGTTGGAGAATTTAAATGATGTTGTTAGCGTAAGTCAACTTAGGTCAATAGAAGCCCAATTAGAGAACGATAGAGAACAATTTGAAGATGCATTAGAAACGTTACAAGACACATACATAAAGAAAGAAGATATTGAAAAGATTAGAATGGATACTACTAGATTGATTATGCGAAAAGAAACCATGCCTCTGCTATATCGATTAAGAGCTAAAAACGTTAAGGAGCCAATCTTTAGAATATTTAATCTCTCTAACGGTTACAAATTTCTCTATAATGGGAAAATAATGCACATGGACTTAAGTTTGGATAAATACTTTCTAGATATATATTTGGGTGATACTTTGATTCAAGAGATACCTTTTGACTTTAAGAAGAACGATATAATTACGATTAAACCAAATAAAAATTCTGCTATGGAAGAAGGACAATTATTGTTTGTTGTACATAGAGAGAGAGCTTTCCTAAAAACGTTTGCTATATAATAAAATGGATATCTTTGGTAATGTTAAAATGACATCAGAGTTAGATAATACAGTTGTGAGAAAAGATATTGCCGTGTTAAAAGAAGAGCTTAACTTCATCAAACGGAGTTATGTTATAGAGCTTCCAGGTCGATTGATATCAGAAAATGTTGAAAATCCGTTCTTTTTAATACATAATCAATCTATCGCATACAAATTTCTTTATAAAGGTAGGTTAATGCATATAGAGTCATCTTACAATACGTATTATATAGATATATATTTAAATGGTTCTCTAGTTGAAACTTTTCCATTGCACTTTAATACAAATGATCTATTAGCAGTTAGGCCATCTAAAGATTCTGGTCTGAAACATGGTAAATTACTATTGCTTCTTATGCATGTAGAAAGAGAAGACGAAGATAGTGATGATGATGGTGAGAATGTTGAAAGCATAATATTAAACAGCGATAGTTATTGATTTTCTATATAATAAACAGGATGTATTGTGTTAAGTGCAAGAAATCGACAGATACGAAGAAAGATACTATCAGAATTGAACAAACAAAGAATGGAAGATATCTAAAGAAAGGTATTTGTTCTGTATGTGGTGTTACTAAAACCCAATTCGTTAAAAAGCCTGATTGACTAGAAGAAGGTAAAGGTGTTAGAGATGACATTGTAGAAGAAATTCACAAACCATCTAGAAAAAACTTTGACAGATTAAGTGTAGTTATAAAAGGTATCGATGATCTTTGGCAAGCTGATCTTGTAGAAATGGATAGTGGAGTGTTAAAAGGTGTTTCCAAAATCAATAAAGGTTATAAGTATTTGCTAACGATTATAGATGTGTTCTCGAAATATGCGTTTGCTGTTCCTGTTAAAGATAAGAGTGGTAAGAATGTTACAGAAGCATTCGAATCCATATTAAGAACGAGAAACCTAGTAACTTACAAACAGATCAAGGTAAAGAGTTTTACAACAAAGAGTTTAAGAAGTTGATGGATGAAAATAAGATTAATCACTACTCAACCTATAGTGGTAAGAAAGCTTCTGTTGTTGAGAGATTTAACCGAACACTTAAGCAGAACATGTGGAAAAGGTTTACGACACAAGGGAACTACAAATGGATAGAGATAATACCAACACTAGTTAAAGAGTATAATCATCAAATTCATAGAACAATTGGTTTAAAACCTATAGAAGTTAGCAAGAAGAATGAGCAAACAATATTGGAGAAAGTGTATAAGAAAGAATATAAGCGTGTTAGACCCAAATACAAGTTAGGTGATCATGTTCGTATAAGTAAGTCGAAAGGGTTATTTGAGAAAGGATATACACCTAATTGGTCAACAGAAGTATTTGTTATCAGCGAAGTTATTCCATCTAATCCGCCTACATATAGAATTAAAGATTTAGAAGAAGAGGATGTGCAAGGTAGATTTTACGAACCAGAACTATTAAAGACGAAACATAAGGATGAATACTTGGTAGAAAAGGTGTTGAGAAAGAAAGGTGATAAAGTATATGTCAAATGGCTAGGGTTTGATGATTCGCATAATAGTTGGATAGATAAGAGTAATGTTGTAGTGTAAATATAAATGTTTGTCTTTTATGGTTATTATGCCATAAAAGGATAGTTTGAACGAGATAAGGGGGTAACGAAACGTTACCCCCATAACATATTTCCGGGGTCGGTATTTCGACTGTGGAAATTATCAAAAAATAAGTGGACCGAATTCGGGCTACTTTGAAAATTCATCTTACACAGTAATGAAACGTTACTATCATAACATATATTTCCAGCGCTTGTATTCCAGCTGTGAAAATTATCAAAAATCAAAAGAACTATTAGACTATTACAATAAAAAAGGCGATGGGGACTATTCTACCAACCGCTCATTTGTGTGGGTAAAAACTCCGAAAATGATTACTACAACAAACTTCGAAATTCCCAACATGCTGGGGAATTCAGAAACTCATCTTACACAGTAGCTACTAAGTTGTGTCAGAGTGGTGGTAAGAGGTTTGATCATTGGTTAGAAAATAAACATTCTAAGGAGCTTATTGAGTATTACAGTACAAAGTTTGCCAGCCGGAATTCCGGCGATCTAAAGCCTTCTTATTACATTCAACCCGTAGGAATCCAAACTCACCAATTATACGAGGGGTCGCTCCAAGACAAAGTTACATACAGACAAATCAAGATCCGGTTTTCCAGGACATTGTCAAGTGTACATCCTCATACAATCTTCATCAATGAGTCTGGGCTACTACAACAAAATTCGAAGTTCCTAGGATTCTAGGAACTTCAGAAACTCATCTTAGACAAGGTTAGATAAATCAAAAGATCTCCTGCGATATTATAACAAGAAATTAGGTGGGCCAGATCTACACCACCAAAACCCAATTTACATAGTTGAGTCAAAAGGAACAAATAAAAATAAACAATCAAAAGAGCTAATAAGGTATTACGATGAGAAAACCGACTGCTGGAATTCCGGCGGTCGCTCCAAAACAAAGTTACATACAAACAAATATGAGTCCTCGAAACGGGGACCTGCGTTATCCACAACAACATACAATCTTCATTAACGAGATAAGCGGTCTAGATATAGACCACTTCAAAGAAGCGACGTATGCATGTTTGAAAGGGGTCCAGTGCTGGTGGACCCCACGAAATGAAGTTAAAAATAAAGATTTTCTATATAATAAATATGGGTACTATGGATAGTCCTCTTAGTTTAAATGATATTTGCTATGAACAGATCAAAGATAACTATTGGTATGGTATCTTCGGTGATTTTAAGTTGATTATAGATAAGAGTACAGGATACTTTAACGCTACTAAGTTGTGTCAGAGTGGTGGTAAGAGGTTTGACAACTGGCTGAAAAATAAAGATTCTAAAGAATTATTGGAATACTACAATGAAAAATTAGCTTCCTATAATTGTAGGAGGCTAAATTTAACGTATTATACAGAACCAAAGGGTACAAACGAGAAAGATTTATTAATTTCCGGAACATATGTATACAAAAGAATTTTCCTAGCTATTGCTTTTTGGACATCACATGACTTTTACGAAAAATGTTCTGTGATCATCGAAGACTATTTCGTTTCTAATTTTAAACAGATTCAAGAAGATCAAGAAAAGTTGCGAAGAAGAGTAGAAGAGATAAAACAACAAATGAACGATTTGTGAATAGAAAACACAAGATATAGCAGCTGAACATACAGAATATCCAGGGAAAGTACACAAACTAGTTATTGTTAAAAAGAACCTCACGGCTGGTCAGCTTCAAGACATAGTAGACAAGTACGACACAGACAAACATGATCAGGTTAGGCGTTACGAGTCATACAAATATTGGGTTGGAAGGGTTCAGCAGCGTAACGTCAAGGCAAGACTCCAGTGTCTCAAAGAAAAGTACCCAAGAATGTCAGTGCTATCAGAAACCAAAGATCCAAACTCGGTCAACCTCCTAAACAAAGTGTCAGCCTAAGAAAAATACAGCTGTGTTGTTTCGTATGGTTGTCATGTGGATATTGAAGAAGACGACGAGTTTATTGTTGACTTGTTTATGAGTATAAGAGACAATTAACAATAAGTTGTGTGTTTAGATATTTGTAAAGGTTACAACTTTTATGGTATAATAGCCATAAAAGATAATTAGTTATACATTACCCTCTGCTGCAACAGTGAATGCTACATTCAACATATCACCTAAATTGGGATTATTATGATATTTTCTTATTATAGCTCTCCAATCCACAAAATATTTATATGTATATATAAAGTCTATAGATAGGTCTTGAAAAGTTGAAATGTTAACCCAATGAACTCTGCTTTCGAACTCTGCAATAAATTCTTCTGTTAAATTTTGTGACATTGAAATCATTTCCCAATCTACTTTGTCAGCGTAATCTCTTATAAAGTTTTCTGATAATTGACGAGTTCCAGATATGTACCACCAATTAACTCTATCTGCATGTTCTCGTATAAAGGCCTCAGAGAGTTCGTTTTTGTAAGATATAGCATCAAAATCAACTTTATCTATAAACTCATTAATAAATTCTTCAGATAGCTTTTGGTGATACGATACTTCTTTCCAATCAACTCTATCTGCAAATTCTCTTATAAAGTCTTCTGATAAGTCTTGGCTTCCTGAAATAATCTCCCAATCAACTTTATCAGCTAATTCTCTTATAAACTCTTCCGATAAATTTTTCCATAAACATATTTCACTCAAATTAACTTTCTGCAGATATTTGCGTATGAAGTCTTCTGTAATGTGATCATAGTTATATTCCTCCTCATAATCATCATAGCCTATAGATAGCCACTGTTCATCAGTCAGTGAATCTAATATTTCATCAGACAAGTTCATAACGTTCGCATAGAGAATGTTTTGCGTAAGAAATGAGTTGTTTTCTTTAGTGGCCTTCTTGAACAAATGATCTAACATACCTATGGACACGCTAAAATTTATTTTGTCTTTATCATTATAACCACCAATATCTAAATATTTACATACACAATCAAATATAGGTTTGTAAGATAATATTTCCTTAGCACTAGTCATGTTTGTTTTTATTCTTAGATTTTTAAATTTATTTCATTTTTGTTGGTTTTCTATATGACAAGTATGGAGAAAGAATTTGATTTATTACATGATAGACTTGGACTAATTCATCATGATCTTAAACTCTTAGCAACACTACTAGAGAGGCAAATACTGTTAAAGGAAAAAGAGTTATTAGTAATGCAACAAAAAACATCTGATTTGAGTAGTGATGATGAATACAAATATGGTAGTGATGATTATGATGATGATGATGAATAAGCTTACAAAAATGATTCAGTTTTAAATGTGTATATGTGACTTTGATGGGTCTTCCCATGAAAGTTCTAGACTAACACAACGAGGAAACCTATGTAGGCAATGGCAGACGCGTGCAGATGTTTAAACGATGTGTTAGAAAAAATGAAAATGAGCTGAAATAACCCGGTGAAGAGTACTAATGAAGATTTTCTATATAATAAATAAGATGAGTAATTATAATAGATTTACTGTAGTAGAGTTAAGGCGCCAATGTAAAGAGAGGGGAATCAGAAGATATTCCCGATTAAGAAAAGCAGAACTAATAGACCTTCTTAAACAACAAGACGATGAACAAAGCAGAAGGCAGATTAGAAATATATACCCATTTCAACAAGAAGTATTTGAAGAACCAAGAATCAAAGTTGAATCACAACCAATCGATGTAAAACTTAAAAGCACAGCATTCAAATCAAGATTAGAAACATGGAGATTTACAACAACTTATAAAGAACATGATCCACTAGAACAATATATCACTTCAACATCAAAAGCTTTAATAAATAGATTGAACATCAGCTTACCAAAACATGGATCGTTAAAGGCTAATCTCATAATAAGCTGTCAATATAAGAAAGGTAAAGAGATTCAAGACATTTACTTCAACATTAATAACAAAGAGGTATTCCAATCATCCAATCTAAAAGAATTCATAAGTGATGCTAAACAAATATTACGAGCAAGAATGGATGAGTTCCAAGCTAGAGGTTCTGGATGGGCTCTTACAAATATAAACTACTTAGAGTTAGCTCTTAATAAATATGCGCCATATAGAGGATCATCATACATAGAACTACCAAATGAAATTAAAAAGAAAAAAGCTGTTATCAATGTAAAGAACAAAGATGAAAAATGTTTCTTGCATTCAATTGCCTCTGCATTGCATCCTGTTGAAAAAGATCCTCAACGGCCACCAAAGTACAAGCAAGTTGTTAAAGACTTAGAAACAATATTAAAAGATATTCATTTTCCTGTAAAACTAAGTGACATCTCAAAAATTGAAAGACGGCTCAATATATCATTTAACGTTTATACATATAGTGATGATGGAAAATATACAATATACGTTTTATATCATACTAAAAACAAGAAAGACATCCATGTGAATTTATTATATGTAAAAGAACAAAATAAAGACCAAGTTAAAACACACTATTGTTGGATTAAAGATCTAAGTAGATTAGTAAGCAGTCAAATAATTAAATGGAGAGCTCGAAAATACTTATGTGATAGATGCTTGTTATATTTTTACTCACAAAGTGCATTAGATAAACACGAAAAAGATTGTTCCACTCACGAAGCTGTTAAGATAGAAATGCCACCGAAAGATACATACGTTGAATTTAAAAACTATCAATTTACGATGAAGTTGCCATTTACGATTTACGCTGATTTTGAATGTCTGCTACATAAGGTTATGGGATGTAAACAATGTTATCCGGAAGATGAGTCATATACCAAAAAATATCAACAGCACAAACCATCTGGGTTCTGTTACTATATTGTAAAAAGTGATGGAAGTAAAACTAATCCTGTTTTGTATAGAGGTAAAGATACGGCAAAAAAGTTCATAAGAATGTTAAAGAAAGAAGCTAAACAAATATCAAACATATATAGTCAAAATAATGAACTACCATTAACACGTAAACAGATAAAGGAGTTCAACCAATCTGAATCCTGTTCTTACTGTAAAGCAAAATATACACCAGAAAACCACAAAGTTAAACATCACGATCATATAACAGGAGAGTTTGTAGCTGCATTATGTAACAACTGTAATTTGAAAGTTAGAATACCTAAGTTCGTACCAGTGATTATACATAACTTATCTGGATATGACTCTCACTTGTTTATAAAAGAGCTAGGATGTAATAAAGAACAAATAGAATTAATACCTAATAACGAGCAACGCTACATATCATTCAGTAAAAAAGTTGGAACCATCAAATTAAAATTCGTAGATTCATTTAGATTTATGGCATGTAGTTTAGACAAATTATCATCAAACCTAACGAGAGAACAAATTTTGCACACACAACACTTCTATCCTGATGAAGAACAATTTAACCTTGTAACAAGAAAAGGTGTTTATCCGTACGATTATGTTAACAATTGGGATAGGTTTAGAGAAAGAAAATTACCACCAAAGAAAGCATTCTACAACAAGCTTAACAACACACATATAAGCGATGAGGATTATAAGCATGCAAAGAAAGTGTGGAAAACATTTAAAATTAAGAATCTCGGACAATACCATGACTTATATCTAAAAACCGATGTGTTGTTATTAGCAGATGTTTTTGAGAACTTTAGAGAAACATGTCTTAAAGCTTATGGTCTCGATCCAGCTTGGTATATGACAGCACCAGGTTTAGCTTGGGACGCAATGTTAAAGATGACAACTATAAAACTAGGGTTATTAACTGATTACGATATGGTATTGATGATAGAGAAAGGTATAAGAGGCGGGATTAGTCAATGCTCAAAAAGATATGTGAAAGCAAACAATAAGTATATGGAAGATTACAATAAGAATAAAGAAGATTCTTACTTAATGTATCTAGATGCCAATAACTTGTGTGGGTGGGCAATGAGTCAATATATGCCATATAGGGATTCAGATGGTTAAGTGAAGATGAGATAAGAGAAATAGATTTCACAAATATACCTGATGATTCTGATACTGGTTACATATTAGAAGTTGATCTTGAATATCCTAAAGAATTGCATGACTATCACAAAGACTACCCATTAGCACCTCAAAACATGTGTCCACCTGGTTCAAAACAATCAAAACTCTTAACAACCCTATATGACAAAGAAAAATATGTAATTCACTATCGAAACCTAAAACAATGTCTTTCACTTGGATTAAAACTTACCAAGATACATCGAGTAATAGAGTTCGAACAATCAGATTGGTTAAAGAAATATATTGATTTAAACACGCAGATGAGAACTAGAGCAACAAATGACTTTGAAAAAGACTTCTATAAGCTCATGAACAATTCAGTTTTTGGAAAGACTATGGAAAATATTAGAAAGAGATGTAAACCTATAAAAATAGAATGTGATCCAACAAGAGTGGAAGAACTAATTGCTAAACCAAATTTTAAAGATAGAATTATTTATACTGAGAATCTATGTGCGATCATAATGAATAAAACAAAATTAACTTTCAATAAACCAATATATGTTGGAATGAGTATCTTAGATCTATCGAAATATTTAATGTACGACTTCCATTACAATGTGATGAAGCCAAAATACCAAGACAAAATAGAAGTATGTTATACAGATACTGATACCATATACCATATTCAAACAGAAGATGTGTACGAGGACATGAAAAACTGCATTGATTACTTCGACACCAGTTACTA
Organism: Thermobia domestica; assembly: GCF_964235325.1. Lineage (NCBI taxonomy): Eukaryota > Metazoa > Arthropoda > Insecta > Zygentoma > Lepismatidae > Thermobia > Thermobia domestica. The sequence goes on from NC_137469.1 coordinate 147,442,884, forward strand.
CCCTAAAGATAACAAATATAAGATACCACAAATCAATAAGAAAATACTTGGTAAGATGAAGGATGAGATAAAAGGTACAATCATAGAAGAGTTTGTAGGTTTATGAAGTAAGATGTACAGTATAAAAGCACCTCAAATAGATTTAACAGATAAAGACTTTAAAGGTAAGTTCGATAAGGAAAAGTGTTGTAAGAAGGCTAAAGGTGTTAAGAAGAGTGTCGTGTATAAAGGACTGTCATTTAACGAGTATAAGGACTGTTTGATTAGCCAAAAAGAATCTTATAAGAAGATGAATTTGATTAGAAGTTATAAGCACGATTTGTACAGTATAGAAGTAAATAAGTTAGCTTTAAGTTGCGTGGATGATAAGAGATGTGTTTTAAAGGATGGGGTCAATACCCTACCATGGGGACATTATAAGATAGAAGAAAAATGAAATATATATATACAATTCATTTATATAATAAATGCCTAAACAAAACATAATAAAATTAGACTACTTTCGATATTATTGCACAACATGTAAATCAATTGCAACGCAAACTAAAAAAGATTGTACAAGTGACATCTGTAGCTTTGGAAGATGTAGTAGATGTGAAAATTATGGATATGATTATATTTGTAAATGGGTAGAATAATTTAGCTGTAGTTTTAGTTTTAGTTAGATGTAAGTTTTTATGATTTTAAATGTCATAAAAGCATATTCAATCTCACTTTAACATTGTAGTTATGGGAATACTTTGCGCCATGTGACTTTGTAAAAAGTACTATGGTCAGTAGCAGGTTTGTAATTTTGGTAGTCAGGGGTGTGGGGCAAAAGTGCGCTAGTAGTTAGGCATACAATCTACTTATTGCCACGCCTCTTGCACCCTAAACCATTAATTAAAAATCTACATCCCCGTCCATCTTCAAAATTTTTTCTTTAATCACCGCATCACTTAGAGATCGATTTAATGTCTTATTATTATCTTTTTTCATACATTGTGGAACATTATTAGAATGAAGTCAAGTGACATCTCTGCTAATGTCACATTTTTAAGACTATTTTTGACGTAGTGGATGCATATTACTTTAAGCTTCACAAGCTCGGGGATTCTTCTTCTATCGCAAGTAACCCATCAACTTGTCCATCATTTTAACGCGCTTTCTCTTTTTATACCTTATTAGCTCACCGTAATATACAGTCTTACTCAGCTAAAGACTTCCTGTTCCGCACGTCACTGGTTTTAAACTCGAATATTTCGAATTTGTAAGTCCTAAGTACAATATGTCCTGCCGTACTTTTCCTATTTCAACCCACACTCTCTCGTCTGTTGCCCTTTAGGAGGTTTCCAGTTAAGTAATTTCTAGTTGCGATTAATTGCACTATGTCAGGAAATGGTATAGAAGAAAGTTGGTGTATCCTGTACACTATGACAACTTTAGTGAAAAAGCTGAATGGACATGCCTACTCAACTTTGCTCGGCGCCCTCTACGTGTGGTAATGATGACATTTGCTACCGTCGGAGGAGATGACAATATCTAGGATCTGCGGTCTTATTCAAAAACGTCTGGATGACGAAATCAATATGCAACATTTACAAGAAAATGAAACTGCATGACGAAAACAATATTAGGAAATCTCAAAATTAGAACGGTTACATATTCCGAACCTTTAACTTTGCCTGAAGTATATAGAGAAGGTTATAATCGTATTGCAATCAAAGTGACTAGATTGAACAGGGGACAAGAACTTCATTTGAAGGCAATTAAAATATGCTTCCGTTTTCTCACGCAGCTGGTCATGTTTTCTATGAAAAATTTCCACATCACTATACTCAGATGAAAGCCCTGGATGCAAATACGGTATCAGAGAATTACAAGAAATTAACAACTCAAGGAACATTCACAATTCGTAGAAAATTAGTCCTTCTTGTGCGAAGTTCCAATTGATATGATTATTAAAAGCTCTTAATTAAGGGCACGAAATTTTCTCGGGGATTAACTCAACGTCAGACACAACGTTAGCAAAATTAATCCTTGATTCCGAAATACTGTTACGCCATATAGTGGAACCCTCGAATTATAAGCGCGCCTGTTGCATCCTCAACCACAAATTAAAAATGGAACATCCACGTCCAACCTCAAAATTATTTCTTTAATCACCGCATCACTTAGAGATCGATTTAAAATCTTTTTAATATCTCTCTTCAGAAATTGCAGAACACTTTTACTAAAAGTCAAGTGACATCTGTGCTATTTTTCTCAATTCAAGGCGGTTTCTCACGTAGTGGATGCATATTACAAAAAGCTTCACAACTTCGTGCTTGCTTGTCCTATCGCAAGTGACCCATCAACTTGTCCAACATTTTTACGCTCTTTCTCTTTACTATACGTTATGAGCTAACCGTGATATTCATTCTTTCTCAGATAAAGACTTTTTGTTCCGCACGTCACAGGGTTTAAACACGAATATTGCAAATTTTCAAGTCCTAAGAGCAATATGAGCTGCTTTACTTTCCCCATTTCAACCCGCCCGCTCTCGTTGGTTGTACTGCATGCAAACCGTTTCCACTCGTTCTAATGCAAGTATCATGGCGGATCTCGACACCTACTGTATTTATCTTTTTATCTATAATTAGTAATGCCATTATTTCTATAGAATCCCACAGTCGGCAACCTTGTAGATAAATGTTAGTTTTTCTGCTATACGAAGGTCATAATTCACCAGATTATAGTCTATTACAGCATGTGATTTTCAATTGAAAAATCCTAATCTCACTACGCTTTTTATCAAATATTACTATGTATGGTTAGTTGAAGTGCATGTAGTCTGTTTTTTTTATCTTTCGTCACTTTCCGTGTCTAATTGTAATACATGGTACGGCACGTAAAACCGGCCGTAAAGTGAACACATAAAATGAAATGTAATGTATTGAATATGATTAACTACAACACATAAATGAAATTTAATGTAATGAATATGACTACTCAATCTCCTGGTTGACTTTCGAGGACTTCTTGTCATTATCTCCTCCACCTGCTTCTTTAATTGAGGGTGCAGACAGATGGTCGTCTGTTCCTGGGAGCATTTTGAACCAACCCTGTACGCCGCCATTTTTCAATCAATTCCTGAATGGTGCTTTTTGCTGGCACAGAACGTCCTGGAAATTTCTCCCGAAACAAATTCTTTGTTTTCACAAAAGATCCAGTAAGAATGAACCCTTCAACAATGGCAACACGCTCGGGTATCGAATACGGCATTATCACACACTGACACTCACCCTGCTTAACACAACGATGTCTTTTTCTCAACTGGTTTCGACCAGTTTCACTAGCTGCGGCTGCACGTGACTGCTGCATGTCACGTAAGTCGACCCGACCTCGACACGCCATCTCTTGGTAGGAAGGTAGATTATTTAAGTGTTGCCAAAAACACAATATACCAGAATATTACGACGGTCCGGTTTTACGTGCCGCACCGTGTATATATCCATAAGACATAAGATGAAAATAGCGCTTAACATAATTTATATACGTACTGTACTTAACGCTGATATTACTTGCCATTTTTCGACTACACCATTGGGTGTAGAAGAACTCTTAGTTCTAAGGGTAGGTTTTTAATCTCAGTAAAACAAAGACTCTGCTATATTCAGCGCAGTAGAATTGACATTCTTGTTCAATGAGATATTATCACACAAGGAAGATGGCATTAGCACAACGTGCCCCTGATATGACTAAGTGTCTCCTCAAAATTACTTTAGAACTTCTGTTATCGTAACAGTATTTTGGAAGATTTTTTAATCTTGCTAACGTTGTGTTTGACGTTGAGTTAGTCCTCCAGAAAATTTCGAGGCCGAATTGTGAAGGTTCCTTGAGTTGTTAGTTTCATTAAACTTCTGATACCGTATTTGCCTCCAGGGCTTGCATTTTTTGAGTATAGTGAAGTGAAATTTTTTTTATAAAAAAGATGAGCAGCTGCGTGAGAAAACGGAACCATTAATTTAATAGCATTCAAATAAAGTTTCTAGTCCTCTGTTCAATCTAGTACCTTTGGATGAATTGCAATACGATTATGACCTCTATATACTGCAGTCAAATTTACCGTTCCGATAATTTTTAGGTTTCCTAATAGAGTTTTTGTCATGCAATTTCATTTTCTTCTGAATGTTGCATATTGATTTCCTCATCCAGATAATGTTCAATAAGATCCAAGATCATAGAATCATGCCTAGAAACTACTTAAGTGGACACCTCATAAGGGTACAACTTGTGACAGTTAAGAAATTTCTTGAGCTGCAGGTATGATTTGAGATATTTCCTGTACAATGGCTGTACTAATGTGATTACACAGGTGATTTGTTTATTTTTCTTGTACTTATTTACTGTATGCGGAAGAGTAGAATATAAAGTATTAGTACTTGATGTTGAAATAATAAAAAATAAAGAGGTATATAAGAAAAGGAGAGGTATGTATCTCAGCATTACACAATCGTTGTGGCGAACCTCTCACAAGATGAATAGCTATCCAAACGTTGTTTGAGTATAGGAAATCGAGACGCGAGACGCGAGTGAGTATCAGGACAGCATTCACATACCAAGAAAATAAGTGTATAGCATTAGAGAGAAAGGGGATGATAGAATGAAGAAATGAGATACGATATTCTTATCAAGACAATGGTACCGTGAATAAGATTACTTTTGCATTAAAGGAATTGGATACGGAGAATTTTCAAAGAGAGACATGTGAAATAAATGACTTTTTCTGCTCTTGAAATTTGTGGCATTTAGTTACTAATCAAAGCGTACAATGAGCTTATTTGGAAAGTTTATTTGATTAGCCCACTGATTGGTTACTTTGTGATGTCGAGTGTTACTAAGTTGGTACCGAACACTGGACAGACTATACCTTTAATATTTTCCGGCTAACCGTCTAACGGAAAATTTCAAAATAACCTAAAATCTATTCTCTTTTTGTTTCATCGATCAGATCACGGTTAGGCTGCTTCGGAGGTAAGAATATAATGGGTTTCATAGCAAGTTTTTCATTATGCAATCGGGAAAATATTAATAATGATAGGCCGGAACCTAGTGAATCTTACACAACTCTATGTAAGTTCTAGTGAGCAGCAATGACGCTAATTAAACACATTTTTGATAGTCTCCTGTGTTAACACACAGGAGACTTTGTTTAATATATCCGTAAGAACACAACTCTTTGGATTAAACAATTTCTATCAGGCTAACAATGAAGAAGGTGAAAGCGTTTGGGTGTTTAGTAGATTTGTTCAGCAGGAAGCACTCTCAAAAATTATTGTAGAGTTTTAAACGGGAAGTATAGCAATTGCTTTATTATCATTGATAAATTAACACTTATGTTTTTTACGTTTGGTATTACAACATTTTACACCGCAAGGGCCCACCTAAAACGAACCTTTCAATGTTCCCAAAGTTATATGATTGTGATACCCTCGTCTTATTAAAGGGAGTCTTAAATCCACAGTTTTTAAAATGATACGTCATTTTATAATGTGAGTTAAGGGGCTATAAAAGCACTACTTCTTCGTTTTTAAGACCTATGTACACAACACAACATACTGCGGATTTCGATTCATTGTTGAATTTTTTTAATAGCTCTAAGCTAAACGAATTAAGGTTTACACGCTGATGTCCATTTCTGATTTCTGTCTTTCGCAGCATTGTAAGAAGGACATAAGCCTTCATAAGTTACCGGACACCTCGAAAAAAAACCCTCAAATTATTTGACACTTGTTGCACACTAAACCGGTAATTAAAAATCAAAACACCCCGTCCATTTTCTTAATTATTTCTTTAGTCACCGCATCACTTAGAGATCGATTTAATATCTAATTAATATCTGTTTTTAGATATTGTATAATACTATTACAATGAAGTCAAGTGACATCTCTGCTAAGGTTCTCATTTTACGGTGATTTCTTGTGTTGCAGATGCATACTAAAAAAGCTTCATAGCGCGGGGATGCCTGCCCTATCGCGAGACCCACTAACTTGTCCATCATTTTAAGCTCTTTCTCTTTACTACACCTTATGAGCTCACTGTGATATTCAGTCTTTCACAGCTAAAGACTTCTTGTTCCACACGTCACTGGTTTTAAACTCGAATATTTCGAATTTGCAAGTCAGTATGACAGTATGAGCTGCCGTACTTTTTCCATTTCAACCCACCGTCTAACGTCGGTTGAACTGCATGCAAACTGATTCCACTCGTTCTAATGCAAGTATCATGACGGAACTCGACATATACTGATATTATCTTTTTATCTAAATGCATCGTGATATCTTTAATTAGTGTTACCATTATTTCTGCAGAAAGCCACAGTGGGCAGCCTTGTAAATAAATCTTAATTCTTATGCTATATGAAGGCCATAACAGATTTTAGTCTATTACAGCTTGTGAGTTGCAATTGAAAAAAAAATCTCATTAAGCTTTTTATGAAATATTACTATGTATGACTGGTTGTAGTGCATGCTAACTGCTTGCATTCGTTTTGGTAAAACAGCAACACCTATCTCGACATCTCCTTTTAGTAAAATGATATATGAAGGTTTCGGTGTCATTTTAATTCTATGTTTTCTGAAAACAGTCTGACACATATATGCAGGTCTGACCTCTAAGCACATATATGTGTATTTCGACTTACTTCTTGCTAATGTTAACGGCTCTACTAAGGAATGTACTCTAGGCAGTTTCCGATGATATTCCGCTATATGCAGCGAACACCTAAACAGAATTCTACAGAAGATTTGGTGCTTCTATTTGTGTAAAGGAATTTACTTGGTGATCTAGGATGTTTCTGGTCTACGGCCATGGGTTTGTTCGCAAACATACCAGGCAAATGACAGTCTGGTTCAGTGTTAGAGTTGAGTACACTTCGGAAACCTGAAATGCTGGCGATTACTCATCTACATTTTTTAGAGTAGTTTACTGCTCTTGAGAGGACTACTTTCAGTCGTGAAAGGACACGCAAGCTCTATTTACAAATGCGAGATGAGCTAGTGTTGAATTTAATAAATAAGATTACAGAAATTCTTCTTGTTGATCATTCCGTCTCAGATATGAAAGGTATCGAAAAGCTGATACAGTTGGTGTACTATTCTGCTACAGAGCGGAAGCTTAAAAGAATTTACTTACCGGTGAGAAAACGTTGAGAAAATTGAGATATTCAAATCCTCCAACATGCTTAACAAGACCGTGCGATAAGGCATTCTGTGGTGCAAGATTAACCATGCGAGCCAGAAAAACTTTAAGGTTCTAAAGCTGAAGATTAGTGTGATAGATACGTTGCGTTATAAATATAGTATCTTGATCAAGGTTCCAAACAACGCCTTGAAATTTTTTATAAACGCAAGTTAACTTTCAGGCTAATCGAAAGTTAATAGAAGTATCTATTACTTTCTTTGGGCAATGACACTAGCAAGTACTCCAACACTATTACTAAGGGAGAAAATTCAGGTCTTCTGCTCCAAGATGTGGGAAGTGAGCCTAGGAACTTTTATATCTTTAGGTGCACTTAACTGAAAATCTGCTAACGTAACCTGAATACAAAAAAAATTTGTCAATTGATAATTTGTTGATTTCTCTGTTCTACACCTGTTCTACCGGCCTTGTTTAACTACTTAGTATTGCGAAACAGTTTTCTAAACCGCTATCTTTATAAATTCAATGACCGGACTGTTTCACAGGCCAAGAGAAGCGGGCCTGGATCTACAAAGTAAACACGCTTCCAATTGCCTAAAAAAAAAAACCTTTTAGAGTTTCAGGCCAATAACCTGCATGTGAATCCTTTACTTGTTTAAGACCATATGTGCAACGGATTATTGTTACGCTTCGTAGCCTTCTGACTGAAAAGCAGCTTGGTACATTCGCAAAGGAACAAGGTGCTTAGCAGAAGCATTGATTGTCCTTATGTCGTATAAAACCTAGAGCAATAAGTTGAAACCAACAAGGATCGACATGTAATAGAGCTTTCATTCCTTCGCCACTCTTGGATAAAAATGTACATGGTGTCTTCCCAGGTATCGCATATCGTAACATCGTGCTATATTAAGAGTGTTAAACTTTTCTTCTTTTTAGGAGATTCGAAAACTAAACGGTAGTTACACAATGTTTAGTGTTCTTGCAGATGGCAGAATCCATGGAGACTGTCATCTGCTGTTGAACATCTTAACATATAAACACTCAAACAATCAAAAATTTTATAGACGTACAATTAAATGATACTGTTGTACGCGAATGTGATATCTAAATGAATTGGTTTTTGATTGTTAACTGAAATACGTCCTGCTACGGTTTCATTTTTTCTTCGGGTAACAAAGCAGCTCATGTTAAAGGGTTCCAAATAATGTAAATAGAATAATAAACCACCTTCATGGTTTATACCTTGTCCATACACCTACATTTAAAGTTTCATCAAGATCGTCTTCATGTTCATTTTGTTAGGTCTATAAGGTTGAGAGGATATTACAAAATAATAATCATAAGAGATTGTATCATCATTTACAACAAAAGAAATATTAGTTTTCTACAGCTATTGTTCGTCATCATTTAAATCAGATTGTCTTCCGATCTGCCATTTGTAAATAAACTCTCTTGGCAGAATGCAGGCTACCTTGAATACTTCATATCGGCTCTTTTACACTTACATGTATCTCGTTCACAATCCTACCTTGCCGCCACTTTTTATCTACAGATAAGTAGGCTTATCCGGCTGAAACCTATGGTAGCTCTGTGTATGCTGGATTTCGCATATCCTCTTTCACACACCAATCTCCATCGACTGCGTATATGCTTAGACCATTTCTAGTCCACACCATTGCGTGTAGAAAGACTCATCCTTCAACATGTGGGTTTTAAAACACAAGACAAGAGAGACTCTGCAATATTCACCGCAGTGGAATTGACATTCTTTCGCATTGAGACATTATCACACAAAGAAGGTGGCATTATCTCAACCTATCGCTCTAATGATAAGCTGATGTCCAGAAAAGTACTGTAGAACTTTTTTTTTATCATAATAGTATTTGGGAATGAAGAATTAATTTTGCTAACGTGTCTCATATTGAGTTAATCCTCCAGAAAAATTTGTGGCTATCGTTAAGCACTGTTCGATTATCAAATCACTGCAACTTTACTGAAAAACGCCTGTTTTTCTGCTAAATGTGAATGTTCCTTTGTTGTTAATTTCTTGTAATCTTCTCATACCTTTATACAGCAGCCAAAATTAACGGTTCGGAAAATGTCACCGTCTTAATTTTGAGATTTCCTGATATTGTTTTGTCATGCAGTTTCATTTGGTTGTAAATGTTGCTTAGAGATTTCCTCATCCAGACGTTGCTGAATAAGGTCACAGATCCTAGATTTTTTCAACTCCTCCGACGGTTGTGTCTTCATAACCCCATGTAGAGATCCCCGAGCAAAGTCTAGAAGCGAGTTCTCAATGATGATGAGTTGGCATGGCCATTCAGCATTTTCAGTAAAGTTGTCATAGTGTACAGGATACACAAAAGTTCTTCTCCAACTTATCCTGACTTAATGAATCCAATCGTGCTTACAAATTTGTTAACAGCTAACCTCCTCAAGGCGTTACAACACTGGACCGTTCAGAAATTTCTTCATCTGTGGTACGATTTGAACACCTTTCCAGTATAATGGCTAATATAATGTCATAACGCATGTGCTTTTTTCTATTTTCTTGCAGTTTTTTACTTAATGCAGATGAGTAGAATATATAGTATTAGTACTTGATCTTGAAATATTGAAGAAATTCAGAGGAACCACACTGCTTATATCAAACGCAGAGGTGTGTATCTCACAATTACACAATCGTTGTGGCGAAGCTTTCACAAGATGAATAACTATCCAAAGGTTGTTTGAGAATAGGAAATCGAGACGCGAGTGAAGACCTGATTAAATCTTCCGAGTAAGACAGCATTCATACACCAAGAACATGAGTGTATAGCATTAGAGATAAAGTGGATGTCAGAGTGAAGAAATGTGATACGATATTCTTATCAAAACGATGCTACGGTGTTATAATATTACTTTTTCATCCATAAATTTTGTAATGAAGAATTTTCATAAAGGAACATCTGAAATAAATAACTTTTCTTCTCTATGAAATGTGTGGCATTTTGTTATTAATCAAAGCATACAGTGAGATTATATGAAAAGTTTATTTGATTAATCCAAAGTTTGGTTCCTTTGTGATGACCAGTGTTAATAAGTTGGTAGCGAACACAGACCTGACAATAGCGTAAATAATTTCCACCTAACCGTCTAAGGGAAGATCTCAAAGGAAACTAAAATCGATTCTTTATTTGTCTCATCAATCAGATCACCTTTCTCAGACCCAAAATAAGGTTGCCTCGGGGGTTAGAATAGACTGGTATCGATAGCAAGTTTTTTCATCATGCAATCGTGAAAATATTATTAATGATAGACCGGAACCTAGTTGATCGTATACAACTCTGTAAGAATACAACTCTTTGGATTAAACAGTTTCTATTAGGCTAACGAGGTGAGAGCGTTATGCGTGCTGGCAGATTTCTTCAGCAGGAAGCACTCTGAAATAGTATTATAGTTGCATATAAACAGGAAGTATTATTAATGTTTTTTACAATTGGTATCACAAAATTTTTCAATCCCAGGGGCCCACCTAAAACAAACTGCTGTACATTCCCAATACTATATGATTGTGATACCCTTGTCTTATTAAAGGAGAAGTAAATCCACGGTTTTTCAAATGGTACGCCATTGTATGATGTCAGTTAAGTAACTCGAAAAGCACTACTGCTTCGTTTTTAAGATTCATTGTTGATTTTTTTTATTAGCTCTAAGCCAATACGAATTAAGGAATACATGCTGATGTCCACTGCTGATTTCTGATTTTCACAGCATTGTAAGATGGACATAAACCGGCATAAGCCGATTAGCCTTACCGGACACCTCAAAATAGGACCCTCGAATTATTGGAACGCCTGTTGTACTCTAAACCACTAACTAAAAATCGAAGATTCCCGTGCATCCTCAAAATTATTTCTTTAATCACCGCATCACTTAGAGTTCGATCTAATCTCATATTATTATCTTTTTTCATACATAGTAGAATACTATTCCAATGAAGTCACGTGATATCTCTGTTAATGTTCTCATTTTAAGGCTATTTCTAACGTTGTAGATGCATAACACAAAAAGGTTCACCAGCTCGGGGATGCCTCTCATATCGCAAGTTATCCATCAACTTGTACATCATTTTAACGCGCTTTCTCTTAACTATTAACTTTCGATTAGCCTTAAAGTTAAACTTGCGTCTATAAAAAATTCCGAGGCGTCTTTTGCAACCTTGATTCACTTCATCAAGATGCTATATGAATAACGTAACGTATCTATCACACTAATCTTCAGGCTACAGATCCTTAAAGTCTTTCTGACTCGCACGGTTTATCTTGCACTACAGACTACCATCAGGTCCCGGAAAACCCATGATAGAAGACCCCAATGGTTCTGAATTCTGTGCCCGGCTCGACCCGGCCCGGTCCGAATCTCGAACCGGGCTCTGACCGGGCCGGGCACATTTTGGGCCGAGCCGGGCCGAAACGGGCCGGGCACAGTCCGCGCCGAAACGGGCCGAGCACTGTAAAAGTCGGATCGGAAACTAATGTTGCTAGCCTCTGTTAATCGTAATGTGTTTGGGAAATTAACTCTTTATTCAAGACTGTAAAGTACTGTACTCCTACTGCTCTTATTATTACTACTACTGTTACTGCTATTATTATTATTATTATTATTATTATTATTATTATTATTATTATTATTACTTCTACAACTACAACTGCTACGACTTCGCGTCAGAGTTGACATGTCTGGTGGTACATACTTTACAATCTAAGTACAGAAAAAATGGAAGAAATACTAGTTATTATGGTCAGTCTGCGTAGAATGCGAACAGATGCTTGACGAGGGGCAATGGTGGCTCAGTACGTAAATCATTCACATCTGGTGCTAGAGGCCGTAGGATCGATCCCTTCTCGTGTTATGTGAGCTTTGTGGTGGACAAACATCGTGACCGTGGGAGTTTTTCGATTGTCCCCTCTTCGTCCGCTGTCTTCATTCTACCAATTCATCCATCATTATCCATACGTTTTCAGCCCTTATTGCCTAATGAACATATGAGAAAGTCAAGTACTTGACCTACTAACTAGAAATTGTTCCGCTACCACTAGACAACGGAGGGCGAAACCATGAACTGGCGTGTTCATAAGATTAGCGCAATTTGTAGTAATGTTCAATTAGCACGGCAGATTCTAAATCATAGTACATGTTCCTGTATTCTTTATAATTCGATACTATAATAATAATAACAAAAAACAATGATGAAATAAATCACCCCGAATCCAGGATCGATGAAGTGTTCCTGGAACGGTTCGCAAAAGTAAATAATAGAGCTATATGACGGAATGAGAGTCAGTAATTGAAAACAAAATACACCCATATCATTGTTGAACGAAAATTAACTCAAAAGTCCCCTGAATGAAAAATGTATAGATATCAGCTATCGAAATTACGTTAAGATTATCGAGATATTCAAATCCTCCAATAAGCTTAATAAGAGTGTGCGATATGGCAGTCTGTAGTGCAAGATAAACCGTGCGAGTCAGAAATTCTTTAAGGTTCTATAGCCTTAAGATTTATTAGATAGATACGAAGCGTTAACAATATAGCAGCTTAATGAAGAGACTCAAGGTTGCAAAAGACGCCCCGAAATATTTTATACACGCAAGTTTAACATTCAAGCTAATCGAAAGTTAATAGCAGTATCTATTGCTTTCTTTGGGCACCGAGTCGAGGAAGTACTCGAACTCGATTACTAAGAAAAAAAATTCATTGTTTCTCCTCCAAGATGTGGAAAGTGAGCCTAGGAAGTTTTATATCTTTCAGGCTTAACTGCAGCCAAAGTTTAATCAAGTCTTCACTCGCGTCTCGCGCCTTGATTTCCTGTTCTCAAACAACCTTTGGATAGCTATTCATCTTGTAAAAGCTTCGCCACAACGATTGTATAATGATGAGATACAGAACCTCTTATTTGATGTAAGCAGTGTAGTGCATCAGTATTTCTTTAATATTTCAACATCAAGTACTAATACTATATATTTTACTTCTCTGCATACACTAATCAACTTCAAGAAAAGTGATCAATCCACATTCGTTATGACATTAGATCAGCCATTATACTGGAAAGGTGTTCAAATCGTACCACAGCTGAAGAAATTTCTGAACGGTCCAGTCTTGTAACGCTTTTAGGAAGTTTGCAGTTAATTACTAAGCACGATCGGATACATGAAGTCAGGAAAAGGTATAAGAGAACTTTGGTGTTTCCTGTACACTATGGCAACTTACTGAAAATGCTGAATGGCCATGCCTACTCAAGATCATTGAGAACTCACTTCTAGACTTTGCTCGGGGACCTCTATATGGAGTTATGAAAACATTTACAACCGTCGGAGAAGATGACAAAATCTAGGATCTGCGATGTTATACAACAACGTCTGGATGAGGAAATCTATATGCAACATTTACTACAAAATGAAACTGCATGACAAAAACCATATTAGGAAATCTCAAAATTAAGACGGTGACATTTTCCGAATGGTTAACTTTGGCTGCAGAATACGGTACCAGAAGATTACAAGAAATTAACAACACAAGGAACATTCACAATTTCCAGAAAAACAGGCCTTTTTGAGCGAAGTTCCAAGTGATATGATTATCGAATAGTGCTTAATGCAGGCCACGAAATTTTCTGGGGGATTAACTCAACGTCAGACACAACGTTAGCAAGATTAATCCTTCTTTCCCAAATACTCTTACGATAACAGAAGTTCAACAGGACTTTTGTGGCATCAGTTTATCCTCAGCGTGACACGTAAAGCTAATGCCACCCTCCTTGTGTGAAAATATCTCAATGCGCAAGATTGTCAATTTGCACAACGGTGAATATTGCAGAGACTCCACTTAGAAGGAAGAGCCCTTATACAAGCAATAGTGTGGACTAAAAATGGCCAGTAAAATCTACGTTAAGTACGTATATAAATTATGTTAAGCGCTATTTTCACCTAATATTTGATGGGCATAAATTACAATTAGACATGGAAAGAGCCGTAAGGCAGAAATAGCTTTCGGGGAATATCTCAGCGATGGAAATTAATTGTGCCTTTCAAGCTATGACAAATCACTCACGGTCCTTGAGAATCTTGGAGATCAATCTAAATGCTTCAAATGATGCAAACAGTTTTCGAAGGAGCAAAGGTAACTGTATATTGACAACAGTAATAGGAGAAACTAGAATCGGGGTATCTGTAATTATTGATGGGTGTAATTCGGATCTTTCTGAGCAGTTTCTGATTCTTTTAATGCCACATACGAAGAGAACCGAAAGGAAATGCTACGAAATATAAAATTTCAAGAAACTTAGCGTCATTAAATGTTTGCTTTCACTTTTTTTTATGATGCAACAGGCTGTGCTACGACCTCAGCTATACTCAAGAGGGAATAGTTGCAAGGCTTCAAGATCCTCCAAAAAGAAAAAGAACTGTGCAAGTTAGTAAGAGTCTTCAACTCTGAGTTAGGAGTTGTGAGTTAGGAGTCAAATCTCAATCCTAACAAAATGTTTAACATTACAAATTTCTTATTCCTCTATATGGAGAAGGAAATATGTCCTTCCTGGTATAAGCCTATTAGGTATAACAAGGAAGTGGTTGCAAAGCATCAATTTTTCCACTTTTTCCCTACTAACACGACAGGTGTGCACTATTCAATTCGGAAGTAGCTCCAAGTCCAGGTGGGAAATGGTCTAAGCAAGAACCCAATCGCTTGAGGTTGGTGTGTGAAAGAGGATATGCGAAATCAAGCATCCACACAGCTACCATCGGCTCCAACCGGTAAGCTTACTTACCTGTAGATAAAAAGTGATTGCAAGGTAGGATTGTGAACGAGACATATGTAAGTGTAAAAGAGGAATATGAAGTATTCAAGGTATTCTGCATTCTGGCAACGGAGTTCTTTTGCAAATGCAGATCGGAAGACAATCTAATAAAGATTATGACGAACAACAGCTGTAGAAAACCAATATATCATTGACAACGGCTTAAATGGTGATCCAATCTATTATGATTATTACTTTGTGATAACGTCCCCGCCTTATAGACCTAACAAAATGGACATCGATGAAATTTTATGATGGAAGACATGGAAGACATGGAAGACGATCTTGATGAAATTTAAAATGAAGTTGTTAGGACATGTTATAAAACATGGTGGAGGTTTATTGTTCTGTTTACATATTTTGGTATCCTTTAAAATAGCTGCTTTGTCACCTGAAGACAAAAAAAACCGTAGGAAGACACTCACAAGTTAACGTGTTAAACCAATTCTAACTAAGTAACTAACTAACTCTATGGCCTATGGAACCCGGAGGTTCAGTGCCGCGTTCACAAAAGCTCTCCACTGACTTCTATCCTTAGCTAATTGCATCCAGTTTCTACTTTGTATTTCTATCTCTGCGAGATCCATCTTAATATTATCCTCCCATCTGCGCCTAGGTCTTCCTAATGGTCGCTTTCCTATGGGTCTACCAGTTAAGACTTTGAAAGCGTTTCTACTTTCTTCCATTCTAGCTACATGACCTGCCCACCTAAGCCTCCTACACTTGACGACCCTAACAATGTTAGGTAAACCGTATAAACTATGTAGTTCCTCGTTATGAAGCTTCCGGCATTCCACATTCTCGTTCCTCTTGGGTCCGAATATTCTCCTCAGGATCCTGTTCTCAAAAGCTTTCAGTCTTTTTTCTTCCCTCAGAGTAAGCGACCATGTTTCGCAACCATACCATGTTAAACCAATTCATTTAGATATAACATTCGCATACTACAGTACTTTTCAATTGACGTTTATAACAATTGTTTATTGTTTGATTGTTTATATGTTAAGATGTTCAACAGCAGATTATAGACTCCAAGGATTCTACTATCGGCAAGGTCACTAAACATTGGGTCACTAAAGTTTAGTTTTCGAATCTCCTAAAAAGAAACAAAGATTAACTCTCTTAATACAGACCGATGTTTCGATATGCGATACATGGAAAGACTGCATGTATATTTTTATCCAAGAGGGAGCATAAGAATGAAAGGTCTACTACTCGTCGATCCCAGTTGGTTTCAACTTATTGCTCCAGCTTTTATACGACATAAGGATAATCATAAACATAAGGACATAGATCTAAGCTCATATCTTTGTTTCGACTTTCATCTGGCCAATGTTAACGGCTATTAGCTGGACTGTGCAACGAATGTAACCTAGGCAGTTTCTCATGTTATTCCGCTATATGCAGCGATCATCTATGCAGAATTTTACAGACGATTTAGTGCTTCAATTTTGTAAAGTAATTTACTTGGTGAACTAGGATTGCTCTGGTCATCGGTTATGGGTATGCCCTTATACATACCAGGCCAATGGACAGTCTGCTTCAGCGTTAGAGATTAGTACACTTTGTAAGCCTCTACTACTGGCGATTAATCTGCTACATTTTGTGGACCAGCTTTCTGTTCTTGAAAAGATAGCTTTGACTCGATGGAAAGAACACGCAAGTTCTATTCACGTCAGCGAGATAAGGTAGTGTTGAATTTAATAAATAAGATTACAGAAATACTTGTTGCTGATCATTCCGTCTCAGATATTAAAGGTGTCAAAATGCTAATACAGTTGGTGCACTAATCTGCTACAGAGGGGAAGCTTACCTGAACTTTACTCACCAGTGAGAAAACGTTAAGAAAATCGAGAAATTCAAAACCTACAATAAGCTTAATTAGAGTGTGCGATCCGGTAGTCAGAGCCCTGCAAGGGCTGAGCGCGCCCGGTTGGCCCGGTACCCGGCCCGGCCCAGCCCGACCCGGTCCGACCCGTTTCAAGTAATATTAAAATGGACCGGGCCCTAACCGTGCCGAGCACATTTCGGGCCGAACCGGGCCGGGCACATTTCGGGCCGAGTCCGCTTCGCCCGGATACTCTGAAAAACGGTTCGGAAATTAATGTGTTCAGCCTATTTGTTTTATTAATTTCTTCCACTACCTTTATTTTTGCCGTGTTTGTACGGTCTCACTTTCAGCCTATGTTATTCGTAATGTGTTTGGGAAACTGCCTCTTTATTAAAGTCTGCGTTGTACTGGTAATACTATTACTCTTACTACTTCTACTACTAGTATTACTACTTCTACTATTACTACTACGACCACTGCTAATACTACTACAACTACTATGACCTCGCGTCAGAGTTGACATGTCTGGTGGTACCGAATTAAATTTCTAAGTACAGAATAAAATGGAGAAATGCTTGTTATTATGGCCGGTCTGCGTAGAATGTGAACCGATGCTTGATCTAGGAGGGAGAACAGTGGCTCAGTAGAAAAAAACACTCACATCTGGTGCTAGACGAAGTCGGATCAATCCCTACTCATGGTATGTGAGCTTTGGTGTGGACAAACATCGTGTGCGTTTGGAGTTTCTGGGGTGGTCCTGCTTCCTCCTACTGTTTTCTTTCCACCAATTCATCCCATCATCATCCATATAGCCTGAGCAGTAGTTTGCTAAACAACGGATGATAAAGTCAAATGCTTGACCTAGTAAGTAGAATTTTGTACGCTACAATTGGACCACGGAAGGCAAAACCATGAACTGGCGTGGTTTTTGGTTGGTAAAATTTGGTACGCTATCATTGGACCACGGAGGGCAAAACCATAAACTGGCGTGCTCATAAGATAAGTCCAATTTGTAGTAATGTTCAATTAGCAAGGCAAATATCGAATGGTGTTACATGTTCATGTATTGTTTATAGTATGATGCTACAAATATAACAAAATATAATGATAAAATAAATCACCAAGTCGCCAGGGTCGATTAGGTGTTCCTGGAACGGTGGCTCAGTGGTTGAGCGTTCACCTCTGGTGTATGGGGTCCCTGGTTTGATTAGAGCTCTCCCCAAGTGAACTTTGTGGTGGACAAACACCGTGTGGGGGGTTCGCGGCGTTCTCCTAATTCCCTCCACTTTATTTATACCACTATTTCATTTATTTCTCATCACCATCGTCTCCTTTAGGCTAGTTGGCATAACTTGGAACCACTTACCAAGATGAATAAACTAATAGATTGGGAAGGTAGACATTCAGTCTGTGGCGAATTGATGATGAAGTGAAGAGGAAGTCATCATGTTTAAGAGAACTTGATATACTCCAGTGGTGGAAGCAACAAGGACAAACATTACCAAAATTGTGTAAATTAGCGCGTCAGTATCTGGTCATCCCTGATTCTAGTGAGTCAACTGGAAGAGCTTTTAGTACACAGGAACAGAGAAATGCTTTAAAGCCTGAAACTGTTCACTCTGTTTCCGTGCTATTAGATGCGTACAAGGACATACAGTAAAGCGATGTTCATTTTGCACTATTGGTTTCTTAGGAAACCTAATATTTTCATTTTCTTAAAATCAACTATCCCTTCTATTATATGCAATGTTAAGGCCATCTTAGGGATCTCAAACCGTCTTAGAGAATTTGAAAAACCATCTTAGGGAATCTCAAAATTGAGACGGTTACATTTTTCGAACCGTTAACTTTGGCTGCTGTTAAACCTGAAAGATATAAAATTTCCTAGGCTCACTTACCACATCTTGGTGCAGAATCAATAAATTTTCTTTCTTAGTAATAGTGTTCGAGTACTTCCTTGTCTCTGTGCCCAAAGAAAGTAATAGATACTGCTATTAACTTTCGATTAGCCTGAAAGTTTAACTTGCGTGTATAAAAAAAATTCGTGGCGTCTTTTGCAACCTTGACTCACTTCATCAAGCTGCTATTTTAATAACGCTACGAATCTATCACACTAATCTTAAGGCTAATAGAACCTGCATGTGATTTTTTACAAGCTTAGCACCATAAGTGTAATATAACTGTTACGGAAAACTACTAAGCTTCGTGGCCTTTTGACTGAAATCGAGCATGATACAGTCGCAAATGAACAAGATGCTGAGCAGTACTCTTTGATTGTCGTTATGTCGTATAAAATCTAGGGCAATAAGTTGAAAGCAAGAGAGATTACGTGTACTAGAGCTTTCATTCTTACGCCCCCTCTTGGATAAAAATTTACATGGAATCTTTGCTTGTACTGCATATCGAAACATCGTTTTTCTATTATCGTTAAACTTTGCTTCTTTTTAGGAGATTTGAAAACTGAACGGTACCTACACAATTTTTAGTGTCCTTGCGGATGTCAGATTCATTGGAGTCAATCGTTTGCTGTAGATCATCTTAACATATAAACAATCAAACAATAAACTATTGTTGTAAACGTCAATTGAATGGTACTGTGGTATGCGAATGTTATATCTAAATGAATTGGTTTAACTCGTTAGATTTGTCCTGCTAAGGTTTCTCCTCCTCGGGTACCAAAGCCGCACGTGTTAAAGAAACCCAAAATATGTAACATTCATGTTTTATACCTTCTTTTTATACCTTATTTTAGATTTACATCAAGATCGTCTTCATCTACATTTTGTTAGGTCTATAAGGCGAGGACGATATCACAAAATAATAATCATAACTCATTGGGTCAACAATTAAGCCGTTCTCAATGACATATTGGTTTTTTACAGCTATTGTTCGTTATCATCTATATCAGATTGTCTTCCGATCTCCCATTTCTACATGAACTCCCTTGGCAGAATGCATAAAATATTGAATACTTCATATCGGCTCTTTTACACTAACATGTGGTTCGTTCACAATCCTATCTTGCAGTCACTTTTTATCTACAGGTAAGTAAGATTATCCGGTTGCAGCTGATGGTAGCTGTGTGAGTCCCTGGAATTCGCATACTTTCTTTCACACACAACCTGTTTCGATTGAGTTCATGCTTAGACAATTTCGCTCCTGGAAATGGAGGTACTTCCGAATTCAATGCTGGACAGCTGCTGTGTTAGTAATGGGAAAAGTGGCTATATTGAAGCTTTGTAACTACTTCCGTGTTATATCTGATATGGCTTATTCCAGGGACGGCATTTTTCCATCTCCATACAGGCGAATAAAGAATTTCTTACGTTACCACTTTGTGAGGATTCACATTTGGTTGGTTGAAGACTCTGTCTAACTTTCACAATTCTTCTAATTGAAGGAACTTGAAGGCTGCAAACTATTCACTTTTGAGTATAGCTGAGGTCGTGACACAGCCTGTTGCATCATAAAAAAGGTTAAATCAATCTTTTAATGACGATAGGGTCTTTTTAATTTTAATATATTCGAAGCATTTCCTTTCAGTTCTGTGATTGTGAAAACGTGAAAGGCTATGAGAAAATTAGCTATGTGAAAGTGTGAAAATGGGAATGTGAAAATTAGCAACTGCTCATGAATTCTTCTACCCAGATTCTTAATGGATTAGAATCACACCCATCAACAGCTACAGTTTTCCTGTTTCTAGTTTCTTCTCTTTTTCTTGTCCATATACAGCTACCTTTCGTCCTTCGAAAACTATTTGCATCATTTGAAGCCGTCTAGTATAGATCTCCAAGTTTCTCAAGAACTGTGATTGAATTGTCGTGGCTTAATGGCAGCATTAAATTCGATCGTGGCAGATATTTCCAGAAAGCTCTTTTTCCTCTTTCGGCACTTTCCATGTCTAATTGTAATTTATATCCATAACATATAAGGTGAAATAAGAGTTTAACATTATTTATTTCGTACTTAACGCAGAATTGAGGTACCTTTTTTGGTCCACACCATTGCGTGTAGAAGGCCTCTTCCTTCTACATGTGGGTTTCAAAACACATAACAATAGGGACTCTGCAATATTCACCGCAGTCGAAATGACATTCTTGCGCATTGAGATATTATCACACAAGGAAGGTGGTATTAGCTCAACTTGTCTCAGTAATGATAAACTTTTGTCCACAAAAGTCCTGTAGAACTTCTGTTATCGTAACCGTATTTGGGAATGAAGGATTAATCTTGCTAACGTTGTGTCTGACGTTGAGTTCATCCCCGAGAAATTTTTGTGGCCGACATTAAGCATTGTTAGATAATCATATCACTTGGATCTTCGCTCAAGAAGGCCTCTTCTTCTGTGTTTTGTGTATTTTCCTTGAGTTGTTAATTTCTTGTAATCCTCTGATACCGTATTAGCCGCAAGGGCTTGCATCTGCAGAGTATAGTGATGTGCAAATTTTTCATAGAAAAGATGACCTGCTGCGTGAGAAAACGGAAGCAATTATTTAATTAAATACAAATGATGTTTCTAGTCCCCTGTTCAATCTACTTTTTGGAACATCCGAGATCTTGCCTCCCCATTGAAGCACTAATGATCTCTTCTAGTGTAATCGTTAGTGCTTAGTGCTTCTTAGAACACCAACTCCCAACAGTATTGCTTTAATAGTTTGGACTCTAGAAGCAAAAAACTTTTTGGCGGGCCAACTTCACGTTAGCACCCTCAGAAAGCACTAACAACTAAACCTAGAGCAATCGTTAGTGCTTTCGGAAAACACTAAGAGTTTCGTTAGTGCTTTAAAATTTGTGTGGCTATGGCCAGTTATATGGTACGAAATTCCCAAAAGGAATACATGGGGAATTTTAAATTGGTTCAAATTAACGCCAAATTCAAAAGCGCTAATGACTCCTTCTAGTGCAATCGTTAGTGCTTCTTTAGTGCTTCTGAGAACACCAACCCCAACATTAGTACTTCAATAGTTTGGACACAAGAAGCAAAAAATTTGGGGGGGGGGGCAATATCAAGTTAGAACCCTCCCAGAAAGCACTAACTATTAAGTCTATTTCAATCGATAGTGCATCGTTAGTGCTTCCGGAAAACACTAATAGTTTCGTTAGTGCTTCAAAATTACTGTGACTACGACCAGTTATATGTCAGGAAATTCCCGTAAGGAATACATGGGGAATTCTTAATTGGCTCAAATTCCCGCCAAATTCAAAGGCGCTTAAGCTCCCTTCTAGTGCAATCGTTAGCGCTTCTTATGTGCTCCATAGAACACCAACTCCCAACATTAGTGCTTTAATAGTTAAGACCCTAGAGACAAAAAAAACTGTAGGGGGCCAACTTCACGTTAGACCCCCCAGAAAGCATTGATGATTAAACCTAGTGCAATCGTTAGTGCATCGTTAGTGTTTTAGAAAACGCTGATAGTTTCGTTGATGCTTCACAATTAGTGTGGCTATGGCCAGTTATATGTCTCGAAATTCCCATAAGGAATACATGGGGAATTTTAAATGGCTCAAATTCCCGCCAAATTCAAAAGCGCTAATGACCTTTTTAGTGCAATCGTTAGTGCTTTGTTAGTGCTTCTCAAAACACCAAGTCGAAACATTACTGCTGCAATAGTTTGGACGCTAGAAGCAAAAAACTTTTGGAGTGCAACTTCACGTTAGACCCCCAGTAAACACGTTAAAACCTGGTGGAATTGTTAGTGCTTCCAGGTAACACTAATGGTTTGGTTTTGCTTTACTATTATTATAGATGTGCGCACTTATATGTTACACAGATGTCCAAACTCACGAGATCGGCGTTCACGAGTTCGAAACTCACTCGACCTCAGCCTCACGAAGTGAGCGTGAGATAAGGCTGTTGATGAGAGCCTGTGGTTGAGTGAGCGTGAGGTCAGACTAGTGATGCGAACGTGAGGTTGAGTGAGCTTGAAGTCGAAATGAGTTCGTGAGTTCAGGTAGTTGTTAGTTTTTGAGCGTGAGATTGAGTGAGGTTAGGTCAAAATGTCACCTCTGGTTACGAAACTTCCATAAATACATGGAGAGTATATCACTGGGACAAATTCCCGACAAATTCAAAACAGCTAATGATATCTTTTTTACAATCGTTAGTGCTTCGTTAGTGCCTCCTAGAGCAGTTAATCTTAACACTAGTGCTGCAATAGTTTGGACACTAGAAGCAAATAAAAACTTTGAAGGACAAACGTGAAGTTAGCTTCCCAGGAAGCACTAACAATCAAACCTAGTGCAATTGATAGTACATTGTTGGTTGTCCTAGATAACACTAAGAGTGGAAGAGAATGTGAATAATGAGTTTTTACTCAAACATACTCTCTCTTCCACTCTTCTCCAAAACCCATTCCAGAGTTTGGAGCTCTTAAAAGTAGCTCTAAGTAGGAGTATTAATAACCACCGAGCCCCCAGAAGTCCATCGTAGATCCGCCTCTCGAGAAGAGAATGCGTGAATAAATACTTATTATTCACATTCAGTTTGCACACCTCAACAAACGAACATTATTTATATTCACTTCCATCTACTACTGCATTCTACTGAACTGTAACGCCTTTTTATGTTTAAAAATAATTATTCATTTTTCAATAATTGTAAATGTTCAGTAATTCACCATGAATAGAGTCATCTTGAAGTGTTTTTGTAACGAAGAAAAAACATGAACAGTGGAATATCTTTTAATAAACTGTCGAGGGTTGATTACCTGAAACCGCGGTAGCCAGAACTAGCCCAGGGTAGGGGACTTATATTAACAAATGAAAATATCAGGTAAATGCATAAGTCTTTTAGTCTTGTAGCTCTTAGATCGTATGAAAGTACTAATAGATATATGGCCAATGAATTATGACTATTTTGTAGAACATTCTACTTTAATATCACAGGAAATTCATCTTCCGGCTTGCTTGGTTGTGAAAAGTTATAGTGTATTGGTATACTGTGTAAAGTATGTGTACTGTCGCTGATTTGTGATAACAATCACAAACAGAAATAAAAAAAGGTAAATTACAGTAATAGTTTTCTCTTAATAGTTTTGTATTGAAATGGAAACGGAAAACCTACTTTTATCTTAACATTTTCTTTCTTAAACTTTCTATACGGGTTCACGTTCTTCCCCCTCAACATTGAATACGGAAATGGAGAACTTATTTAGAATTTGATTGTTGTTTCCAATATGTTTCAGGCATCACTTCTCGGACATAGGCCTGTGTTATGTCGATAACGTTAACGTCGATATCTATATTATCATATATCAACATTCGATATCGCAAATATATGGTCATGAATATATGATTCAACATTTTCGATATCGATATTCGGGGGGCGACGAGATACAAGGAGCCCCTAAGACTTGATGAAGGAGCCCCCAGGATAAAGAAATTAAAGTTACTTTTTACAATCTTTATTGCCACAAATTGCAATGTAAATACAATCACTTTCAAATTTGCAATATTATATGATATAATTTCTTAGACGCCAGAACGGTTCTGTTACCTGAAAAAAAGAAACAAAGCATCACGTCCATAAGCAAGTGCTATGAACTTTGAACTAGAATTTACCATAAGAAAGTTTCTTTTATTTCTCTCTTATTTCTGCCACACTGATATATTTCTGACAAAATTGAGGTTTAGTTCAACGCCTTTCGAAATTGCAACCAACCCAACCGCCGAGTTGTTTGGGTTGCCTGCTATTTTAGGAAAAGGAGAATTGCAGGTGGTAATGCACTTTTGGAGTCGTGTATACATATCACCGTTGAGTTGATACATTTATAATTATTGAAGCCTTCTTTGCTTTTATTTGGTTTGTGTATATTGAATAATTAGTAGAACACTGTATGGTATTAAATTTCGTATGTTGCTGGTAACCCTGTTAACAATTTGTATTTAACGTAGGAGATGTCTGCTAGGGTAACCGGAGTGACAACAGGAATCTCTATAGAAGAAGTGTTAAAGGTAAAGGTTAATCAGTAACAGTTACTTCACATTAATTAATTACTCCCCATTAGTTAACTGTAAAGACACTTACATTGTTTTAATTACAGTCTTCTTAGCATTTTCATCTTCGTATACAACTTTGAATCATGAAGCCTAAAGTTACAAATAAATAATACTATTGTAAAAGATCTTTTAACGTTGTTCCAAAACCAGTAAACATCATTTTACATACTCAACAAACAGAATTAAACATACTAAAATTAGCAAAAGATTGCAGTTAATTTTTATCGTATCGTAAATCAATGCAGAAGAAAAAATAATAAAATGACTGTTTATATATGAACCAACCCAAAACAGAACTAATAGGGAAACAAAGAAAACTATTACGGTTTTCTACAAGTCATAACAATGAACTATGGATTGCTCTAGATTTTGTTGTTAGTGCTTTCTGGGGTACTAACGTGAAGTTGGCTCGTTTTTTTTTCTGCCCCTAGCATCCAAACTAATGAAGCATTAATGTTCGGATTTGGTGCTCTAAGAAGTAGTTAACGATTGCACAGGAAGAGATCATTAGTGCTTTTTAATTTGGCGGAAGTTTAACTCAGCGAAAAATTCCCAATGTTTTTCTTACGTGAGATTCGTCACTAATAATGAAGCACTAACGAAACTATTAGTGTTTTCTAGGACCAGCAAAAATGTACTATCAATTGCACTAGGTTTGATTGTTAGTGCTTCCTGGGGGGACTGTTTTTTGCTTCTAGTGTACTATTGTTAAGCCTATTGCAGCCCTAATGTTAAGAGTCACTGCTCTAGGAAGCACTAAGAAAGCTCTAACGATTGTATTAAAGATATCATTACCTGTTTCGAATTTGTCGGGAATTTGTCCCTGTGAAATATTCTCCATGTATTTATGGGAGTTTTGTAACCAGAGTTGACCACTTTGGCCTAACCTCACTCAACCTCACGCTCAAAAACTAATTTCGACCTGAACTCACGAACTCTTTTCGACCTCACGCTCACATCACCAGTCTGACCTCACGCTTACCTCACCAGTCTCACCAAGAGCTCATTCAACCTCACGCTCACATCACCAGCCTCATCTCACACTCACTTCGTGAGGTTGAGGTTGAGTGAGCGTAAGTTTCGAACTCGTGAGCGCCGATCTCGTGAGTTTGGACATCTTTGTGACTTATAAGTGCGCAGATCTACAATAAGAGCAAAGCAAAACTAAACCATTAGTGTTCCCTGAAAGCACTAACGATGCACTAACAATTGCACCAGGTTTAATCGTTAGTGTTTCCTGTGGGGCTAACGAGAAGTTGCACCCCAATAGTTCTTTGCATTTAGCGTCCAAACTATTGCAGGACTAATGTTTCGACTTGGTATTCTAAGAAGCACTAACGAAGCAATAACGATCGCACTAGAAGAGGTCATTAGCGCTTTTAAATATGGCGAGAATTTGAGCCAATTAAAAATTCCCCATGTATTCCTTATTGGAATTCCGTGACATATAACTGAGCATAGCCACACTAATTTTGAAGCACTAACCAAACTAATAGTGTTTTCTGTAAGCACTAACCATGCACTAACGATTGCAATAGTTTTAATCGTTAGTGCTTTCTGGAAGGGCTAAAGTGAAGTTAGCCTATCCCCAAATTTTTGCTTCTAGCGTAGAAACTATTAAAGCAATAATGCTGGGAGTTGGTGTTCTAAAAAGCACTCCATGAAAGGTATGCGAGCATATCCATGACAGTGTACGAGAGCCTTCCTAGATCACCAAGTAAATTCCTTTACAAAAATAGAATAACCAAATCGTCTATTGAATTCTGCATAGATGATCGCTACATATGGCGGAATATTATGGCAACCTGCCTAGAGTACATTCCTTGCACAGTCCAGCTAAGAGCCATTAACATTGGCAACAAGTTAGATGAAACGCACAGATAAGTTCTTAGATCTATACTTCAGACAGTTTTCAGGGAGCACAGTTTTACGAAGCTGCGGAAACATTCAGATATTTAGCTAAAAGAAGATATCGAGATACGTGTTGTAGTTTTATCAAAACGAATGCAAGAGTTAGCATGCACTACAACCAACCAGACATAATAATATTTGATAAAAGCGCAGTGAGATCATAATTTGTCAATTTCATCTTACACGGTGTAATATTCTAAAATTTTTGTGAAATTAATTTCTTATGGCAAATGAGCAGAATATTTAGTATTAGTACTTGATGTTGAAATATTGAAGAAATTCAGAGGAACCACACTGCTTATATCACACGCAGAGGTGTGTATCTCACCATTATACAATCGTTGTGGCGAGGCTTTCACAAGATGAATAACTATCGAAAGGTTATTTGAGAATAGGAAATCGAGACGCGAGACGCGAGTGATGATTTGATTAAATCTTCCGAGTAAGACAGCATTGATGCACCAAGAACATGAGTATACTGCATTAGATATAAAGTGGATGTAAGAGTGAAGAAATGTGATACTATATTCTTATCAAGAAAATGCTACCGTGATATAAGATTAATTTTACATTCAATACCTTGGATATGGAGAATTTCCACCAACAGACATCTGAAATAAATGACCTTTTCTTCTCTATGAAATGTGCGGCAGTTAGTTACTAATCAAGCATACAATGAGGTTATATGAAAAGATAATTTGATTAGCTCAAAGTTTGGTTGCTTTGTGATGACCAGTGTTATTAAGTTGGTAGCGAACACAGGACCGTCCAATGATTTCCACCTAACCGTTTACGGGAAGATCTCAAAAACACCTAAAATCGATTTTTTATTTGTCTCATCGATCAGATCACCGGTCTCAGACCCAAAGTAAGGCTGTTTCAGAGGTTAGAATCTAATGGGTTACATAGCAAGTTTCTTCATTATGCAATCGTGAAAATAATATTAATGATAGACCGGAACCTAGAGTAGTTTTCTCCTCTTGAGAGGACTACTTTCAGTCGTGAAAGGCCACGCAAGCTCTATTCACAAATGCGAGATGAGCTAGTGTTGAATTTAATAAATAAGATTACAGATATTCCTCTTGTTGATCATTCTGTCTCAGATATGAAAGCTATCGAAAAGCTGATACAGTTGGTGTACTAGTCTGCTACAGAGCGGAAGCTTACCAGTATTTACTGAACTAACTAACTCTGTGGCCTATGGAACCCGGCCACACAAAAGCTCTCCACTGATTTCTATTCTTAGCTAACTGCATCCAGTTTCTACTTTGTATTCCAATCTCTGCGAGATCCATTTTAATATTTTCCTCCCATCGGCGCCTAGGTCTTCCTAATGGTCGTTTTCCGATTGGTCTTCCAATCAAGACTTTGAAAGCGTTTCTACTTTCATCCATTTTAGATACATCACTCGCCCACCTAAGCTTCCTTGACTTGACGACCTTAACAATGTTGGGTAAACCATATAAATTATGTAGTTCCTCGTAATGAAGTTTCCGCCATTCCCCATTCCCGTTCCTCTTGGGTCCGGATATTCGTCTCAGAATCTTGTTCTCAAATACACTGCTCCACAAAACTTAAGCAACTCGAAGAAAGTGGCAGAAAATAAAACGACACGATCACTGTACCAAGTATAATGAACAAATAGACGCTTCAGATGCACAATGCAATACAATTGAAGACGAATTATACAGTTAGGATGTACAGAGTTACCAAAAAGTTCAGGACAACGATACCTCAACAGGTGAAGCTCGATTGTGCGAGGCATAGCCAGTCAATATGGCGTGTGACCACCACAAACAGCTATACAGGCACGACATCTGGCCTCCATGCTGCAAATCAGAGTGTTGATCAAGTCTTGCGGCAGATGGCGGTACTCCTCGAGGAAAGCTGTTTGCAGATCAAGGAGAGTGCGTGCTGGTGGACTGCGCTGCGCTATTCGCCGCCCAAGAGCATCCCACACATGCTCGATGGGATTGAAGTCCGGCGAATATGCAGGCCATGCAATACGCGTAATGTCTTCGCTCTCCAGATACTCGGACACAAGATGTGCACGGTGTGGGTGGGCATTGTCATCCATGAATAGGAAGTCTGGGCCAAATTTTCCGCGGAAATTGCGCACATGTGTATTGAGAATTTCATCCCGGTACCGTTGTGCTGTCAAAGTGCCATGTTGCACAATACGGAGGTCCCTTTTCCCATCCAGCATAATTCCACCCCACACCATAATGAAACCACCGCCATAGGACGGCCGTTCAGCAATGAAGTTTGGATGATAGCGTGTTCCTGCCTCTCTCCACACTAAAGTCCGGCCAGAATCTGACGACAGGCTGAATCTCGACTCATCGGAGAACATGATACGCGCCCACTGGTGTTCCTCCATGCAACATATTCTTGACACCATATATAAAACGCACGTTTGTGCTCCAGTTTCAATGGCACACACAGCACAGGCCTTCTTGCACACAGTCCTGCTCTATTGAGCCGCCGACGAACAGTTTCACGACTCACGCGTTGTCCTGTAACCTGAAACAATTCATTGGCCAGTTGAGATCATGAAGCTTGACGGTTACGTTTGGCAGAAATTGTGAGAAATCGGTCCTTGACGGCCGACGTCTTCTTCGCACGGCCTCGTCCATGACGTCTACTGACTTCACCTTCATTTTGGAAGTGACTCCACAGCCTCGACACAACACTTTTGTTCACGTTGAATTCCTACGCCACTTCCACTTGCGATCGGCCCAATTCCAACCGCTCAATTATTCGCAAGCGGTCAAAGTCACTCAAATGTCGTCTACCAGCCATTGCAAGGTGTGTACCCCACACAAGAACCACTAACTCAATGCTTGGAGCCTCGGACACTACTGGGTTGTGGTGTACGCCTCATGGCGTAAGTTGTTCACCGCCCTTGCAAGGGTGCTGCTTATGCGATAGAGTGGATGCTCGCCTTGCCTGTGTCTTTGTGCATGTGCATGCCACTAACCAGTGTTGAATGGGCCCCACACGTCACTTATACCACGTTCTCTCGGGTTGCTTAAGTTTTGTGGAGCAGTGTACTTTTAGTCTATGTTCTTCCCTCAGAGTAAGTGACCATGTTTCGCAGCCATACAAAACAACTGGCATGATTATCGTTTTATAGATTTTAAGCTTTAAATTCCTCGACAGAATTCTCGACGATAAGATATTTTGAACCGAATAGTAACACGAACCGAATTTACTTACCGGAGAGAAAAAGGTGAGAAAATTGAGATATTCAAATCCTCCAATATGCTTAATAAGACCGTGCGATAAGGCATTCTGTGGTGCAAGATTGACCATGCTAGCCAGAAAGACTTTAAGATTCTATAGACTAAAGATTAGTGCGAGAGATACGTAGCGTTATCCATAAAGGATTTTGATAAGTCAAGGTTGCAAAAAACGCCTCGATATTTTTTATTAACGCAAGTTTAACTTTCAGGCTAATCAAAAATTTATCGCAGTCTGTACTACTTACTTTGGCCACCAGGACGAGCAAGTTCTCGAGCACTATTCCCAAGGGTGGATATTCAGGGCTTGTGGCTCAAGATATGGGATGCGAGCCTAGAAAGTTTTATATCTTTCAGGAGTACTTGACTGAAAATCTCCCAATGTAACCTAAGTACCAAAAAAATCTGTCACCTGACAATTTTGTTGATGTCTCTGATCCACACCTCTTCTACCAATCCTGTAGAACTTCTTTCTATCGCGAATCAGTGCTTTGCACCGCTAGCTTTAGTAATAAATCGGCCGGACTTGTCTCACAGGCTAAGAGAAGCGGACCTTGTTCTACAAGATAATCACGCACCTATTTTCCTAAGAATCCCCTACTAGATTTTCAGGCTAATAACCTGTATTTGAATCCTTTACAAGCTTACGACCATAAGTGTAGTATAAGTGTTATAGAAAATTGTTAAGCTTCGTGGGCTTCCATCTGAAAAGTAGCTTGGTACAGTCGCAAAGGAAAATGGTGCTTAGCAGTAAGGATTGATAATCATTATGTCGTATAATAACTAGCGCAATAAGTTGAATCCAACTGTGAAAAACGTGTAGTAGAGCTTTCATTCTTACGACCCAGTCTTAGATAAAAATGTTCATGGAGTCTTTGCAAGTACGATTGTGAACAGTGTGTGTACAGTAGGATTGTGAACGAAACACATGTAAGTGTAAAAGAGCCGATATGAAGTACTCAACGTAGTCTGCATTCTACCAAGAGAGTTCATTTACAATTGGCAGATCGGAAGACAATCTAATTTAGATGATGACGGACAACAGCTGTAAAAAACCGATATTTCTTTTACAACGGCTTAAATGATGTTCCAATCTCTTATGATTATGATATTGTAATACAGTCCCAGCCTTATAGACCTAACAAAATGAACATGAAGACTATCTTGATTAAACTATAAATGAATGTGTATGGAAAGGTATAAGACATGAAGGAGGTTTATTGTTCTGTTTACATATATTTGGAACCCTTTAACACAAGCTGCATTGTTACCCGAAGAACAGCAGATGAAAGTCTTCATGGATTCTGCCATCTGCAAGGACAATAAAGATTGTGTAACTACCGTTTATTTTTCGAATCTCCTAAAAAGAAGCAATGTTAAACTCTCTTAATATAGAACGATGTTTCGATATGCGATACATGGAAAGACACCATGTACATTTTTATCCAAGAGGGGCGAAGGAATGAAAGCTCTACTACACGTCGATCCCTGTTGGTTTCAACTTATTTCTGTAGGTTTTATACGACATAAGGACAATCAAAGCTTACTGCTAAGCACCTTGTTCCTTTGCGACTGTACCAAGCTCTTTTTCTCTCAGAAGGCCACGAAGCTTAAATATATTCCGTATCAGTTATTATCGTAAACTTGTAAAGGAATCACAAGCAGCTTATTGGCATGAAACTCGAATAGCATATTTTTACGTAATTGGGTACGAGATTGCCTTGTAGAAAAAGGCACGCTTCTCTTGGCCTTTGACATAAGTCCGGCCGATGAATTTATGAAGCTAACGGTTTAAAGAACAGTTTAAGCAACACAGACATCAAAAAAATTATCAATTGACAGAATTTGTTTTGATACTTAGGTGACATTGGGAGATTTTCAGTTAAGTACACCTGAAATATATAAAACTCCCTAAGCTCACTTTCCAAATCTTGCAGCAGAAGCGTTGAATTTTCTCCCATAGTAATAGTGTTGGAGTACTTGCTCGTCCCGATGCCCAAAGAAAGTAATAGATACTGCTATTAACTTTCGCTTACCTGAAAGATTAACTTGCGTGTACAAAAAATTACGAGGCGTCTTTTGCTACCTTCACTTACTTAACCAAGCTGCTATATTGAGAACGCAATGTATCAATCACAATAATCATGAGGCTATAAGACCTTAAAGTCCTCCTGACTCTCACTGTTCATTTTGCACTACAGACTGCGATATCGCACACTATTATTAATCTTATTGCAGGATTTGAATTTCTCGATCTTCTAAACGTTTTCTCACCGGTGAGAAAAGTTCTGTTAAGCTTCCCCTCTGTAGCAGATTAGTTCACCAATTGTATTAGCTTTTTGACACCTTTCATATATGAGACGGAATGATTAACAAGAAGAATTTCTGTAATCTTATTTATTAAATTCAACACTACCTCATTCAGGTGACGTAAATAGAGCTTGCGTGTCCTGTCCGTCGTCTCAAAGGTATCTTTTTAAGAGCAGAAAGCTACACCACAAAATGTACCCGATTAATCGCCAGCAGTTGAGTCGTACGAAGTGTAGTCATCTTTAACA
Source organism: Thermobia domestica (assembly GCF_964235325.1). Lineage (NCBI taxonomy): Eukaryota > Metazoa > Arthropoda > Insecta > Zygentoma > Lepismatidae > Thermobia > Thermobia domestica. The sequence goes on from NC_137469.1 coordinate 147,475,425, forward strand.
CTGAACCAGACTGTCATTTGGTCTGGTATGGATGCGAGCATATTCATCTCTAGAAAACCGAGATCACCAAGTAAATTCCTTTACAGAAATAGAAGCATCAAATCGTCAGTACAATTCTGCATAGATGATCGCTGCATATAGCAGAATATCATGGCAAACTGCCTAGAGTACATTCCTTGATGAGTCCACCTAAGAGCCGTTAACATTGGTAAGAATAAAGTCGAAGCACACTGATATGTGCATACAACATTGTTTTACAAAGTTACAGAAACACTCAAATATTCTATTAGAAGAAGATGTCGAGATACGAGTTGTTCTGGTATCAAAAAGAATGCATTCAGTTAACATGCACTACATTTAACCAGACATACAAGCGTAACGAGATTAGGATATTTCAGTAGCAACTTACACGCTGTAATTGAATAAAATCTGTTGAAAAATTACTTTGATTTGGCAAAAGATTTAAGGTTTATCTACAGGGCTGTCGACTGTGGCTTTCTACGGAAATAATGCTATTACTAATTGTAGATATCAGTATGAATTTAGGTAAAAAGATAATAAGAGTAGATGTAGAGATCCGCCATGATAGTTCATTAGAACGAGTGGAATCAGTTTACATGCAATACAACTAAAGTGAGCTTGCGGGTTGAAATGGGAAAAGTAAAGCAGCTCATATTGTTCTTGACAAGTTGATGGGTTACTCGCGATAGGATAAGAACCCCCCAGCTTGTGAAGCTTTTTGTAATATGCATCCACTACGTTAGAAATCGTCTTAAAATGAGAACGCTAGCAGAGATATCACTTGACTTCATTGTAATAGTATTCTACAATGTCTGAAAAGATATATTAATAAGAGATTATATCGATCTGTAAGTGATGCGGTAATTAAAGAAATAATTTTAGGATACAAGGAGATGTTCGATTTTTAATTAGTGGTTTATATTGCAACAAGCACTCCAATATATCGAGGGTTTCATTTGGCGGTTATCGGTAAGGCTAAACGGATTATGCCCGGTTATGTCCTTCTTACAACGCTGTGAAATTTAGAAGTCTGCAGTGGACATCGGCAAATATTCCTCAATGGCTTAAAGCTAGTAAAGGAAATCAACAATGAATCCGAAGCCGTAAGATATTGTGTTGTGTACCTAGGTCTTAAGACCAATAATGCTTTTAGAGCTCTTTAACTCACATTATACAATGGCGTACCATGTAAAAAACCGTGGAATTACTTCTCCCTTTATTAAGACGAGGGTATCACGCATAGCTTTGGGAACTAACAGCGGTTTGTTTTTGGTAGGCCCTTGTAATTGAAAAATGTTGGGATACCAAATGTAAAGAACAAGTATTAATTTATCAATGATAATAAAACAATTGCTGTACTTCCCGTTTATATACAAGTACAATATTATTTGAGAGTGCTACCTGCTGAAGAAATCTACTTAGCACATTTAACGGTCTCACCTGAATCTAATAATCAAAGCATACAATCAGATTACTAATCAAAGCATACAATGAGATTATATGAAAAGATTATTTTATTAGCCCACACTTTGGTTGCTTTGTGATGACCAGTGTTACTAATTTGGTAGCGAACACAGGACTACCATAAATATTTTCCACCTAACCGTGTAAGAGAAGATCTCAAAAGAACCTAAAAACGATTCTTTATTTGTCTGATTAATCACATCAAAGGTCTCAGGCCCAAAGTAAGGTTGCTTCGGGGGTTAGGATATAATGGGTTCGATAGCAAGTTTTTTCATTATGCAATCGTGAAAATAATATTAATGATAGTCCGGAACCTAGTGAATCCTACACAACTCTGTAAGAACACAACACAACACAACACAATGAGGTCAAGCAACATCTCTGCTTCAATTAGTATCTCTGCTAATGTTCTTATTTTAAACGGTTTCTATTGTTGTGGATGCAGATTGCAAAAAGGTTTACAATCTCGGGGATGGCTGTCCTTTCGCAAGTGACCTCTCAACTTGTCCGTCAAATAACGCTCTTTACTATACCTTATGAGCTCCCCTCGATATTCATTGTCTCTCAGCTAAATACTTCTTGTTCCGCACGTCACTAAGTATAACTCGAATATTTCGAATTTGCAAGTCCTAACGACAAAATGACCTGCCGTACTTTCCCCATTACAACCCGCCAGCTCTCTTCCGTTGTACTCCATGCAAACTGATTCCAGTCGTTCTAATGCAAGTATAATGGCGGATCTCGACATTTACTGTTATTATCTTTTTATCTAAATGCATCCTGATATCTAAAATTAGTAATACGATTATTTCAGCAGAAAGCCACAGTCGGCAGCCTTGTAGATATGCCAAATGGAAGTAATTTTTCAAGATTTCACTCTATTACAGCATGCAAGTTACAATTGAAAAATCCTAAACTGACTCCACTTTTTTCAAATATTACTGGTTGGTTGTTGTGCATTCTAACTGCTTGCATTCGTTTCGATAAGAGAACAACACGTATCTCGACATCTCCTCTTAGTATAATATCTGAATGTTTCTGTTACTTGGTAACACAATGTTATCTGAAAACAGTCTGAAGTATAGATCTAAGCACATATCTTTGTTTCGACTTTCTTCTTGCCAATGTTAAAGGCTCTTAGTTGGACTGTGCAAGGAATGCACCTAGGCAGTTTGCCATGTTATTCTGCTATATGCAACGATCATCTATGCAGAATTCTACAGACGATTTAGTGCTTCTATTTTTGTAAACTAATTTACTTGGTGATCTAGGATTGCTTGGTCATTGGTTATGGATATGCCAATGGACAGTCTGCTTCAGTGTTAGAGATTAGTACACTTCGTAAGCCTCAACTGCTGGCGATTAATCGGGTACATTTTGTGGACTAGCTTTCTGCTCTTGAGAAGATAGCTTTGACTCGATGGACAGTACACGCATGCTCTATTCATGTCAGCGAGATTAGGTACTGTTGATTTTAAAAATAAGATTACAGAAATACTTCTTGTTGATCATTCCGTCTCAGATATGAAAGGTGCCAAAAAGCTAATATAGTTGGTGCACTAATTTGCTACAGAGGGAAGCTTATCAGAACTATACACACCGGTGAGAAAACGTTTAGATAATCTAGAAATTCAAATCCTGCAATAAGCTTAATAAGAATGTGCGATATGGTAGTCAGAGCCCTGCACGGGCAGAGCGTGCCCGGTTCGGCGCGGTGCCCGGCCCGACCCGTTTCAAGTAATATCAAAGTGCACATGGCCCTAACCGGGCCGGGCACATTTTGCGCCGAATCGGGCCGAACTGGGCCGGGAACATTTCGGGCCGAACCGGGCCGGACACATATCGGGCCAATCGGGCCGGACACATATCAGGTTGATCCGGCCGGCCCGGCTCCGCCCGGATACTCTGAAAAACATTTCGGAAATTAATGTTGTCAGCCTATTTGTTTTTTTAATGTCCTCCACTACCTCTATTTTTGCCGTGTTTGTACGGTCTTACTGTCAGCCTATGTTAATCGTAGTGTGTTTGGGAACTGACTCTTTATTAAAGACTGCGATGTCCTGGTAATACTATTTCTATTACTACTTTTATTACTACTATTACTACTTCTACTAATACTACTACCACCACTGCTAATATTACTACATCTACTATGACTTCCCGTCAGATTTGACATGTCTGGTGGTACCGAATTCACCTTTTAAGTACAGAATACAATTGAGAAATGCTGGTTATTATGGCCGGTCTCCATAGAATGCGGACCGATGCTTCATCTACGAGGGAGAACAGTGGCTCAGTAGAAAAAACACACATCTGGTGCTAGACGTCGTCGGATCAATCCCTACTCATGCTATGTGAGGTTTGTTGAGGACAAACATCGTGTGCGTGGGAGTTTCTGGGGTGGTCATGCTTCCTCCTACTGTTTTCTTTCCACCAATTCATCCCATCATCATCCATATAGCCTGAGCCGTAGCTACCTAAAGAACGTATGATAAAGTCAAGTACTTGACCTAGTAAGTAGAATTTGATACGCTGCAATTGGACCACGGAGGGCATAACCATGAACTGGCGTGCTCATAATATCAGTGCAATTTGTAGTAATGTTCAATTAGCAAGGCAAATATCGAATGGTGTTACATGTTCATGTATTGTTTATAGTATGATGCTACAAATATAACAAAATATAATGATCAAATAAATCACCAAGTCGCCAGGGTGGATTAGGTGTTCCTGGAACGGTGGCTCAGTGGTTGAGAGTTCACCTCTGGTATATGGGGTCCCTGGTTTGATCCGAGCTCCGCCAGGTGAACTTTGTGGTGGACAAACACCGTTTGGTAGGTCCGCGGCGTACTCCTGTTTCCTTCCACTTTATTTATTCCACTATTTCATTTATTTCTCATCAGCATCGTCTCCTTTAGGCTAGTTGGCATAATTGGAACTACCTACCAAGAAGAATAAACTAATGGATTGGGATGATAGACATTCAGTCTCTGGTGAATTTGATGATGAAGTAGACATCTACCACAACATGTCATCATGTGTAAAAGAATTACATATACTCCAGTGTGGAAGCAACAAGAACAAACATTACTAATATTGTGTAAACTAGCGCGTCAGTATCTTTTCATCCCTGCTTCTAGTTCGTCTACTGTAAGAGTTTTAGGTACTCAGGAAGCGAGAAATGCTCTAAAACCTGAAACTGTTGACTCTGCTTCCGTGCTATTCGATGCGTACAAGGACATACATTAAAGCGATGTTCATTTCGCTCTATTGGTTTCTTAGGAAAGTTTATAATTTCATTTTTTTAATTTCAACTATCTCTTCTATTATATGTAATGTTAAGGCCATCTTAGGGATCTCAAACCATCTTAGGAAATCTCAAAAACCGTCTTAGAGAATCTCAAAATTAAGACGGTTACATTTTACGAACCGTTAACTTTGGCTGCAGTTAAACCTGAAAGATTTAAAATTTCCTAGGCTCACTTTCCACATCTAGGAGCAGAATCAATGAATTTTCTTCCTTAGTACTAGTGTTCGAGTACTTCCTCGTCTCGGTGCCCAAAGAAAGTAATAGATGCTGCTATTAACTTTCGATTAGCCTGAAAGAAACTTGCGTGTATATAAAATTTCGGGGCGTCTTTTCCAACCTTGACTTACTTCATCAAGCTGCTATATTGATAACGCTACGAATCTATCACACTAATCTTCAGGCTATAGAACCTTAAAGTCTTTCTGACTCACACGGTTCATCTTGCACTACAGACTGCCATATCGCACACTCTTATTAAGCTTATTAGAGGATTTGAATTTCCCGATCCTCTAAACGTATTTTTGATTGATGATATCTATACATTTTTCATTCACGGGACTTTTGAGGTATTTTTCGTTCAACAATGATATGTGTGTATTTTGTTTTTATTTACTGCCTTGCATTCCGTTGCAGGAAAACTTCATCGATCTGGTCTCGGGGTGATTTATTTCATTATTGTTTTTTGTTATTAATATTTTAGCATCGAATTATAAAGAATACAGGAACATGTAATATGATTTGGAAGCTGATGAGTTAATTGAACATTACTACAAATTGCGCTAATCTTATTAACATGCCAGTTCATGGTTTCGCCTTCCGTTGTCTAATGGTAGCGGAACAAATTCTTAGTTAGATCAAGGACTTAACTTTCCCATACGTTCTTTAGGCAATTACGACTCAAAACGTATGGATGATGATGGATGAATTGGTAGAATGAAGACAGTGGACGAAAACGGGACAATCCAAAAACTCTCACGCTCACGATGTTTGTCCACCACAAAGCTCACATAACACGAGCAGGGATCGATCCGACGACCTCTAGCACCAGATGTGAATGCTTTACCTAGTGAGCCACCATTGCCCCTCGTCAAGCATCTGTTCGCATTCTACGCAGACTGGCCATAATAACTAGTATTTCTTCGATTTTTTCTGTACTTAGATTGTAAAGTATGTACCAGTAAGTAAAGTATGTAAAGTATGTAAAGTCTGACGCGAAGTAGTAGTAGTTGTAGTAGTAGAAGTAATAATAATAATAATAATAATAATAATAATAATAATAATAATAATAATAATAACAATAATAATAATAATAATAATAATAATAATAATAATAATAATAATAGAATAAATAGCAGTAGCAGTAGTAGTAATAATAATAGTAGTAGAGGTACACTACTTTACAGTCTTGAATAAACACATTACGATTAACACAGGCTGTCACCATTAGTTTCCGATCCGTCTTTTACACTGTTCGGGCCGAGTCGGGCCGGTTTTTGCTCGGCCCGTTTCGGTCCGGAATGTGCCCGGCCCGTCTCGACCCGGCTCGGCCCGAAGTGTGCCTTGCCCGGTTAGAGCCCGGCTCGAGATTCGGGGCGGGACGGGTCGAGCCGGGCACAGAATTCAGATCCATTCGGGTCGGGCGGGCCGTCTTTGGACCTGGGTTTGGGGGGCTGTGATGGTAGTCTGTGATGCAAGATAAACCGTGCGAGTCAGAAAGATTTTAAGGTTCTATAGCCTGAAGGTTAGTGTGATAGATACGTAACGTTATCCATATAGCATCTTGATGAAGTGAGTCAAGGTTGCGAAAGACGCCTCGAAATTTTTATAGACGCAAGTTTAACTTTCAGGCTAATCGAAAGTTAATAGCAGTATCTATTACTTTCTTTGGGCATCGAGACGAGCAAGAACTCGAACACTATTACTAAGGGAGAAAATTCAGGGTTTCTGCTACAAGATATAGATAGTGAGCCTCGGAAGTTTTATATCTTTCAGGTTGTCTTAACTGAAAATCTCCCACTGTATCCTAAGTAGAAAAAAAAATTTGGTCATTTGAATACTTTGTTGGCGTCTCTATTCTACACCTGTTCTACCAGGCTTGTATATCTTCTTTGTATCGCGAATCAATGATTTACACCGCTAACTTTAATAATTCATCGGCCGGACTTGTCTCACAGGCCGACACACTGAGTGATCATTCAGTATCTGATAAAGTGGAAAAATAGGCCTGTTGCAGCGTGGGACACGAAACCAGCAAGTACATGATACTTTTCCTTCTGATAGATCGCTATCTCTATTATAATGTCCCAAAAAGGCAAAAGTTTCGAATAAAAACTTAGGTTATTTTTTAAAATAACCTTTATTTTGTGCCGGACACAGGGATTTAATAATTTAAAAACTCCCTCGGATCGAAAGTGTTAAGCCGTTGTTAATGACATATTGGCTCTCTACAGCTGTTGTTCGTCATCATCTATATCAGATTGTCTTCCGATCTGCCATTTGTACATGAACTCCCTTGGCAGAATGCAGAAAAAATTGTTTACTTCATATTGGCTCTTCTACAGTTACATGTGGCTCGTTCACAATCCTATCTAGCAATCAGTTCTTATCTACCGTTAAGCTTATCCGGCTGGAACCTATGGTAGGTGTGTGGGTCAAGGAATTCGCATAGCCTCTTTCACACACCAACCTCATTCGATTGGGTTCATGCTTAGACCATTTCGCTCCTGTACTTGGAGGTACATCCGAATTGGAAGCTGCACACCTGCCGTGCTAGCAGGGGAAAAGGTGGCCATATTGAAGCTTTGTAACTACTTCTTTGTTATACCTGGTAGGCTTATACCATGAAGGACATGTGTCCTTCTGCATACAGTCATTCTGAGCCGTAAATTCCTAGCAATTTGCGACAAATGCTTTGTTTCACTGTATTGATAAATATCTCAGTAACTAACCATTAGCAAGAGTCTAAGTTGTTTTAAACAATGTTTTGGTCTTATATATTGGAATTGTAAATGTCTGACAAATTACGACAAATTTGTTATTTTACATTATTCTTTACGGCAATTCATTTCATTTTTAGGTAAATAAGTAACAAACGATCACCAAGAGTGTGCTACATTTTCCAGCCCTTTTTTTCCCTTTTAATAGTAAATATCTGACAATTTATAACCATTTCGAGTTGTGAGTTCGGGCGGGCATTTGTTTGTAATCAACTTGAGTTCGGGCTACTGTTCGGATTTCTCTTCTTGGTGGTGCTACCAGTCAGTATTACCCTGAGACCATAACTTCCCTGAATAGCATGATGAAGGACCTCGCCAAGAAGGGGTTACAAATTGTATCCAAATCGCTCGTCGGTCTAAATAACGAGAATTGGATTGGAGAATTAGCACTGGGGGATTAGCACTGGGGGAAAAATTGCTTGGATAGTCCCACGTAGATATCCAGTTGCTGCGGCAAACAATCCTGAAGAATTAAGATGAATCTTCAGCCAATAAAATAGTCTCGAAGGTAGAATACTAGTTGGAGGGCGCGTATATAACTGACAGGTACACACTAAGTATTTGAACAAGAGACGTCACTAGTTGGGGGCTAACCGTAAGAAAACGTCCTTCGCCGACCAATAGCTTGTGCCCCTTAACACAGTCAGATTTAATTCCCGACGCAACGACCGCGGTGGCGGCAAACAATGCAGTGGTCAGCTGAAGAGTGTTCGCAGTTCAATCTAACAATCACTCAATTAACTCACCTGTATGCATATACAAACAGAATGTGGAAAATAATTTATGTTAATTCTAGTCCACTGGCTACGATGCACGGGACATTGCAATAACTCGGACACCAGAAAGTACAGATAAGGAACTGCAAAAGCAATGTGACTGGCGTCACTCAGGTCACTCCAAAATCTGGTCAGCTAGTAATTCCGTTAATGATTAAAGAAATCACTTAATTCTAACTACAGAATATATACTTTCAATAATGATGTCAGAGGGACCAACAACAGTCTGCATCACCTTCGAAAAACTCTTTTACTCCATTCAATGGACTCGCTTTTTAATTGTGTATATCTGATACTTTACGACAATTCCATTCTTACATTAGATTCTGAAATATGTCGGAAACTACCGATCAGCTAGAATGTTCTTCACCTTGAAAATACTCCTTTCGTTCTACTGAGGAGATTCGTTTTTCAAAGATAAATATGCTACAATTTGTGACAATATCGTTATTATTCATTTAATTTTAAATATGAAAGTAATTAACAAATAGAAATTGTTTGCTTCACCTTTGAAACAGTCCCTTCTTTTACTGAATAACCAGTTTTCTATTGTAAATATATGACCATTTACGACATTTCCACTCTATAAATAAATTCTTTAATATACAGACAACTACAGACCAGCAAAAATTTACTTCAGCTTAAACTTTCCTTTGGCCCTTCTAAATTGACCCACATTTCAATTTATAAATGACAAATTAAGAGAATACAGTTAATTCATTTTATTTTAAGACTGTCAGTATCTATCGAACAACAAACCCCATCCTCATCTTCAGAACACTCGTTTCGCTTCGCTAACGTTTAGTTTTAGAATCCCCTAAAAAGAAGCAAAGTTTAACTCTCTTAATAAAGGACGATGTTTCGATATGCGGTACACGCGAAAACTCCATGTACATATTTATCCAAGAGAGGGCGTAAGAATGAAAGCTCTATTACACGTAGATCCCTGTTGCTTTCAACTTATTGCTTAGGTTTTATACGACATAAGGACAATCAATACGTACTGGTCAGCATTTTCTTCCTTTGCGACTGAACCAAGCTGCTTTACACTCAGGAGGCCACGAAGCTCAAAATTTTCCGTACACAGTTATATTACACTTATGGTCGTAAGCTTGTAAAGGAATCATATGAAGCTTATTGGCCTGAAACTCTAATAGGAGTTTTTTAGGTAATTTGGTACGAGATTACCTTATAGACACAGGCACGCTTCTCTTGGCCTGTGAGACAACTCCGCCCGATGAATTTATGTAGCTAACGGTTTAAAGAATTGATTTCCGATACAAAGTAATTATACAGCCATGGTAGAACAGGTGTAGAACACAGAAATCAACTAAATTATCAATTGACAGAATTTATTTTCGTACTTAGGTGACATTGGGAGATTTGTATGTGGGTGACGTGGGTACACCTCAAAATTGAACCCTCGAATTATTGGCACGCCTGTTGCACCCTGAGCCACTAATTAAAAGTCGAACATCCCCTCCATTCTCAATATTAATTCTTTAATCACCGCATCACTTAGAAATCGATTTAAACTCTAATTATTATCTTTTTTCATACCCTGAAGAATTCTATTACAATGAAGTCACGTGACATTTCTGCTAACATTCTCATTTTAAGGTGATTTCTGGTGTTGCAGACGAATAATATAAAAAGATTCAGAAGCTCGGGGATGTCTGCCCAATTGCAAGTGACCCATCAACTTGTCCATCATTTTAACGACCTTTCTATTTACTATACCTTATGCGCTCACCGTGATATTCAGTCTTTCTCAGCTAAAGACTTCATGTTCCCTACGTCACAAGTTTTAAACTCGAATATTTCGATTTTGCAAGTCCTAAGGACAATATCTGCTGTCGTACTTTTCCCATTTCCACGCACGCTCTCTCGTCGGTTGTACTGCATGCAAACTGATTCTACTCTTTCTAATACAAGTATCATGGCGGATCACGACATCTACTGTTATTATCTTTTTATCTAAATGAATCCTGATATCTACAATTAGTAATACCATAATTTCTGCAGAAAACCACAGTCGGCAACCTTGTAAATAAACCTTAAATCATTTGCCATATGAAAGTAATTTTTCAACAAATTTTAGAGTATTACAGCGTGTAAGTTACAATTGAAAAATTCCTATCTCACTACGCTTTTATCCAATATTACTATGTATGGTTGGTTGTAGTGCATGCTAACTGCTTGCATTCGTTATGATAAGAAACAACACGTATCTTGACATTTCCTCTAAATAAAATATCTGAATGTTTCATAATTTGGTAATGTAATGTTCTCTGAAAACAGTGTCATGATAAGATGTAAGCACATATCCTTGTTTTCAGACTTTCTTCTTGCCAATGTTAACTGCTCAAACTGGACTGTGCAAGGGAATGTACTCTAGGATGTATGCCATGATATTTCACTATATGCAGCTATCATCTATGCAGAATTCTACAGACGATTTGGTTCTTCTATTTTTGTAAAGGAATTTACTTTGTGATCTGGGGTGGCTCTGGTCAACGGCCAAGGATATGCACGCATACAACCAGGCCAAGAGACAGTCAGGTACAGTGTTAGATATGAGTACAATTCGTAAGCCTCAACTGCTGGCGATTAATCTGGTACATTTTGTGGACTAGCTTTCTGCTCATGAGAGGATAGCATTGATTCAATGGACAGAACACGCAAGCTCTATTCATGTCAGCGAGATAAGGTAGCTTTGAATTTAATAAATAAGATTACAGAAATAATTGTTGTTGATCATTCCGGCTCAGATATGAAAGGTGTAAAAACGCTAATACAGTTGGTGCACTAATCTGCTACAGAGGAGAAGCTTACCAGAACTTTACTCCCCGCGAGAAAACGTTTAGAAGATGGAGAAATTGAAATCCTTCAGTAAGTGTAATAAGAGTATTCGTTATGGCAGTATACAGAAGTGAACCGTGCGTGTCAAAGGGACTTTAAGATTGTATAGCCTGAAAATTAGTGTGATATATACATATCGTTATCAATATAGCATTTTAACGAAGTGAGCTAAAGTTGCAAAAGACGCATCGAATTTCTTTCAGTCGCAAGTTTAACTCTCAGGCTAATCTAAAGTTAATAGCAGTATCTATTACTTTCTTTGGCCACCGAGACGAGCAAGTACTCGAACACTATTACTATGGGAGATAATTCAGGGCTTCTACTCCAAGATGTGGAAAGTGAGCCTAGGAAGTTTTATATCCTTCAGGTGTACTAAGTGAAAATCTCCAAATGTGACCTGACTACAAAAAAAAAAAAAAAAAAAAAAAAAAAAAATCTGTCAATTGATAATTTTGTTGATGTCTGTGTTCTACACCTGTTCTACCAGGCCTGTATAACTTTTTTGTATCGCGAATCTCTGCTTTAGACCGCTAGCTTTATTAGTTCATCGTTCGGTCTTGTCTCTCAGGCCAAGAGAAGCGGGCCTGCGTCTACAAGGTAATCACGTCCCTAATAACCTAAGAATCTCCTAATAGCTTTTCAGGCCAATAATCTGCCTGTGAATCCTAATAAGCTTACGACTATAAGTGTAATATAACAGTTACGGAAAATTGTTAAGCTTTCTAGGCCTTCTGTCTGAAAAGCAGCTTGGAATAGTCTGAAATGAACAAGGTGCTGAGCAGTAAGTATTTATTAACCGTATGTCGTATAAAACCTAGGTGAATATATATAAACCAACTGGAATCGACGTGTAGTAGAGCTAAACTAAACGCTAGTTACACAATTTTTAGTGTCCTTGCAAATTTCAGAATCCTCGGAGTCACTGGTATGCTGTTGAACATCTTAAGATATAAACAATCAAACAGTAAACAATTGTTATTAACGTACAATTGAATGATACTTTAGTACGCGAAACTGATATGTAAATGAATTGGCTTTTAGTCGATAACTTAAACGTGTCCTGCTACGGTTTTTTTTCTGTTCGGGTACCAAAGCAGCTCGTGTTATAAGATTCCATAATAATTAAACAGAAGAATACATCACCTTCATGTTTTATAGCTTTTCCTTACAACTTCATTTAAAGTTTCATCAAGATAGTTTTCATGTCCATTTTTTAGGACTAAAGGCGGGCACGATATCACAAAATAATTATCATAACTGATTGGATCAGCAGTTAATCCGTTGTCAATGACATATTGGATTTTTACAGCTGTTGTTCGTTATCATCTATATCAGATTATTTTTCGATCTGTCATTTCTACATGAATTTTTTGGCAGAATGCGCAAAACCTTGAATACTTCGTATCGGCACTTTAACACACTTTTACACACTTTTATCTACAGGTAAGTAAGATTATCCGGCTGTAGCTGATGGTAGGTGTGTGGATCAACAGACCAACCTCTTTCGATTGGGTTTAGGCTTAAACCATTTCGCTTCTGAAGTTGGAAGTAATTCCGAATGAAATCCTGCACAGCTGCTGCGTTGGTAAAGGGAAAAGTGGCCATATTCTAGCTTTGTAAATACTTCCTTTATATATGTGATATTGCTTATACCAGAGAGACAATTATCCGCATCCATACAGCTGCATAAAGAAATGTGTAACCTAATCATTTGTCAGGATTCACATTTAATTGATTGATGACACTGACTAACTTCAGAAATCTTATTCTTTTTGAAGGAACTTGAACCCAGCCAACTATTCACTGCTGAGTATTGCTGAGGTCGTGTCAAAGCTTGCAGGATAATGGAAAAAGTGATAGCAATCTTTTAATGACGCTAGAGTTTTAATAAATTTAATAATTTCGTAGAATTTCGTTTCAGTTCTGCTTGTATGTGTCTATAAGAGAATCAGAAACTGCTCATGAAATCTTCTACCAAGATTCTTAAAGATCTGAATCAGACCAACCAGCAGCAACAGATTTCCCGTTTCTAGTTTCTTTTAGTACTCTTGTCCATATACAACTGCCTTTGCTCCTTCGAAAGCCGTCTAGTATTGATCTCAAAGTTTCACAAGAACTCTGACTGAATTGTCGTGGCTACAATGGCATAATTAAGTACGATTGTAATTTAATTATTATCCATAATTGTAATTTATATCCATAATATATAAGGTGAAAATAGAGTTTAGCATAAATTATATACGTACTTAACGCAGATTTGACTTGCCTTTTTTAGTCCACACCATTGCGTGTAGAAGGACTCTTCTTTCTACGTGTGGGTTTTAAAAAACAAGACAATAGAGACTCTGCAATATTCATCGCAGTCGAATTGACATTCTTGCGCATTGAGACATTATCACATAAGGAAGGTGGCCTTAGCTTAACTTGTTGCTCTGACTATAAACTGCCCTATCGCAAGTGACCAATCAACTTGTCAATCTTTTTAACGCGGTTTCTCTTTACTATGCGTTATAAACAAACCGTGATATTCATTCTTTCTCAGCTAAAGACTTTCTATTCCGCACGTCAGTAGGTTTAAACCAGAGCCCAGCAAACCTAGGCCCAGTCCGGGTGGAACTGAATTCTTTGCCCGGCACGACCCGGCCCGAATCTCGAGCCGAGCTCTAACCGGGCTGGGCACATTCCGGGCCGAATCGGGCCGGGCACGTTTCGGGTCAAACCGGGCCGGGATCCTTTTGAAACTATCTTTCATTGAAAACTATCCTTTATTCAACATATTGAAACTATTTCCAAAGAAGACTACAAAAATCTTGGATATACTATTTATTGAGTCAGTAAAGATTTCCAAATGACCAAACTTTTAATTATACTGTATTATGCATACGTCAGGTAAAAATTAGAATATTCTAGTAATATATGGAACCCTAATATACAGGAATACTCATTCTTGATTGAGCGTGTTAAAAATAAGTTTTATAGGCTTCTTACACTTAAGAAAGCAAAATTCTACCCGAAATTTGAAAGCTATATTAAATTTGTTGAAAATTTTAAATTTGAAACATTAGAACTTAGGAGAAGAAATATTGATTTATTATTTATACACAAGCTCTTTCATTGCAAAATAGACTATCCAGATCTTAACTACCAAATATGTATCCACGTAGCATCCACTAAATTGCGCAGTGCTTCGAAAAATAATTTTTTTTTTTGACAGCAAAAACAAACGTCTTAAGCAGATCTCCTATATAGAGAATTGTGCAACCTACAACAAGTTAGTTAAAGAAAATTCCAACCTTGATTTACTGGCAATGGGTGTGGGTAGTATTACGAATTCTATTAATTATGTTAGCCGAATGTAATTATTACCAATAGTTTTATTATCCTATATAATCTGTATAACGTATATAATAAGTAACGCTGTAATTAGGCCTGTGCGTGATATGTCAATAAATCAATAAATCAATTTCTCCGTTCCTGAGCTATATAGCCTGTAGTACAGAAAGCTCTTTCAGTAGACGCACTAGAACAAGGGATGACGAGATACTGACGAGCAAATTTACACAATTTTGGTAATGTTTGTTCTGGTTGCTTCCACCACTGCAGTATATCTAGTTCTCTTACACATGATGACATGTTGTGATACCAAATGTAAAAAACATAAGTATTAATTTATCAATGATAATCAAGCAATTACTATACTCCCGTTTATATGCAACTACAAAACTATTTGAGAGTGCTTCCTGCTGAAGAAATCTATTTAGCACGTATAACGCTCTCACCTTGTTCTTGATCGTTAGCCTGATAGAAACTGTTTAATTCAAAGAGTTGTGTTTTTACGGATACAATATTTATAGAAGTTCTCTTCTGTGTTAAAACTCGAGGCTAACAAATATGCATTTAATTAGCGTCCTTGCTGCTTACTAGGTTTGCCTCATAAATCAGATCACCGGTCTCAGACCCAAAGTAAGGCTGCTTCGGAGTTAGATTATAATGGGTTCCATATCAGGTTTTTATCATTATGCAATCGTGAAAATGTTATTAATGATAGCCCGGAAACTAGTGAATCCTACACAGCTCTTTATGTAAGACCTAGTAAGCAGCAAGGATGCTAATTAAATGCATATTTGATAGCCTCGAGTTTTAACACACAAGAGAATTTCTATAAATATTGTATCCGTAAAAACACAACTCTTTGAATTAAACTGTTTCTATCAGGCTAACGATCAAGAACAAGGTGAGAGCGTTATACGTGCTAAATAGATTTCTTCAGCTGGAAGAACTTTCAAATAGTTTTGTAGCTGGATATAAACGTTAAGTATAGCAATTGTTTGATTAACATTAATAAATTAATACTTATATTTTTTACATTTGGTATCACAACATTTTTCAATACCAAAGGCCCTCCTAAAACAAACCGCTGTACGTTCTGAAAGCTATACGACTGTGATTCCCTCGTCTTATTAAAGGGAGAAGTAAATCCACGGTTTTTTAAATGGTACGCCATTGTATAATTTGAGTCAAGGAGGTTTAAAAACACTACTGCTTCGTTTTTCAGACCCAAGTACGGAACACAAAATACTGCGGCCTGCGATTAATTGTTGAAATTCTTTACCAGCTCTATTTTTAATTAGTGGATCAGAGTGCAACAGGCGCGCCAATAAATCGAGGGGACTATTTCGAGGGGTCCGGTAAGGCTAAACGGCTTATGCCGGCTTATGTTCTTCTTACAATACTGAGAAATTTAGTAGTCAGCAGTGGACATCGGTATCTATTACTTGATTCCTATTGGCTTACAGCTAGTAAAGAAATCCAAAAATGAATCCAAAGCTGTACGATCTTGTGTTGTGTACCTAGGTCTTAAAAACGAAGCGGTGGTGCTTTTAGAGCTCCTTAACTCACATTACACAATGGCGTAGCATTTATAAAACCGTGGATAACTTCTCCCTTTAATAAGACGAGGGTATGACAGCTTTGGGAACGATGAGCGGTTTTATTTAGGTGGGCCCTTGGGATTGAAAAATGTTGGGATAACAAATGTAAAAAAAATATATATATTAATTTGTCAATTATAATCAAGTAATTGCTATACTTCCCGTTAAAATGCAACTTGCAAATTCGAAATATTCGAGTTCAAACTTAGTGACGTACGGAACAAGAAGTATTTATCTGAGAAAGAATGAAAATCGAGGTGAGCTCATAAAATATAGTAAAGAGAAAGCGCATTATTTGATGGACTAGTTGATACTTGCGAAAGGACAGGCATCACCGAGATTGTGAAGCTTTTTGTAATCTGCATCCACAACAATAGAAATCGCCTTAAAATAACAACATTAGCAGAGATACTAATTGAAGCAGAGATGATACTTGACTTCATTATAATAGTATTCCAGAAAGTCTGAAGACAAATATTAATCGATCTCTAAGTGATGCGGTGATTAAAGAAATAATTTTGAGGATGGACGGGGATGTTCGATTTTTAATTAATGGTTTAGAGTTCAACAGCTGTGCCAATAATTCGAGGGTTCTATTTCGAGGTGCGCGGTAAGGCTAAACGGCTTATGCCGGATTGACTCTTTCTTACAAACTGTGTAATTTAGAAAATATCAGTGGATATTGGCATGTATTCCTTAATTCCTATCTGCTTAGATCTAGTAAAGAAATTCAACAATTAATCGGAGGCCGCAGTATTTTGTGTTGTGTACGTAGGTTTAAAAACAAAGCAGTAATGCTTTTAAAGCTGCTTTACTCACATTAAATAATGGCGTACTATTTATAAACCTATTAGGGGATTTACTTCTCCCTATAATAAGACGAAGGTATCAAAGTCATATAGCATTGAGATAATAAAGCGGTTTTAGGTGAGCCCTTGGGATTAAAAAATGTTGTGATACCAAATGTAATAATAATAAGTATTAATTTATCAATGATTATCAAGCAATTGCTATACCTACCGGTTATATGCAACTACAATAGTATTTGAGAGTGCTTCCTACTGAAGAAATCTACCTAGCACGCATAACGCTCTCACCTTGTTCTTGATCGTTAGCCTAACAGAAATTGTTTAATCCAAAGAGTTGTGTCCTTACGGATACAATATATTTATAGAAATTCTCCTGTGTGTTAAAACACAAGGCTATCAAGTATGCATTTAATTAGCGTCTTCTCTGATTACTAGGGTTTACAAAGCTGTGTAGTATTCACTAGGTTTCGGTCTATGATTAATAATATTTTCACGATTGCATAATGATAAAAACTTGATATGGAACCCATTATATCTAACTTCCGAAGCAGCCTTACTTTGGGTCTGAGACCGGTGATCTGATCGATGAGACAAATATAGAATCGATTTTAAGTTCTTTTGAGATCTTCCCTTAGACGGTTAGGTGGAAAATATTAACGGTAGTCCTGTGTTCGCTACCGAATTAGTAACACTGGTCATCACAAAGCAACCAAACTGTGATCTAATCAAATAATCTTTTCATATAATCTCATTGTATGCTTTGATTTATAATCTCATTGTATGCTTTGATTAGTAGAACCAAGTAAGACCGTTATGGGTGCTAAGTAAATTTCTTCAGCAGGTAACACTCTCAAATAATATTGTAGTTGTATAAAAACGGGATGTATAAGGCTTTCCATGTCTAATTGTAATTTATATCCATAACATATAAGGTGAAAATAGAGTTTAACATGATTTAATTCGTACTTAACGCAGAATTGAATTGCCATTTTTAGTCCACATCATTGCGTGTGGAAGGACTCTTCCTTCTACGTGTGGGTTTCAAAACACATGACAATACAATTCTGCAATATTTACCTCAGTCGAAGTAACATTCTTGCGCATGGAGACATTATCACACAAGGAAGGTGGCATTAACTCAACGTGTCGCTTTGATGATAATCTGATGCCCACAAAAGTCCTGTAGAACTTTTGTTATCGTACGGTAACAGTATTTGTAAATGAAGGATTAATCTTGCTAACGTTGTGTCTGACGTTGAGTTAATCCCCGTGAATATTTCGTGCACATAATTAAGCATTATTCGATTTTCATATCACTTGGAACTTCGCTCAAAAAGGCATCTTTTTCTGCGAATTTAAATGTTCCTTGACTTGTTATTTTTTGTATAATCTGACAACGTATTTGCCTTCAGGGCTTCCATCTGGTGTGTATAGTGATGTGCAAATTTTTTATAAATTGATGACCAGCTGTGTGAGAAAACGGAAGCATTAATTTAATTGCCTTCAAATGAAGGTTGTAGTCCCCTGTTCAATCTAGTCCAGTCACGGTTCTTAACTGAACATATTCAATATGTAACTTAAGCACAAAAAAATTCTGTCAATTGATAATTTTGTTGATGTCTATGGTCTACTCCTGTTCTACCAGGCCTGCCAACTATACACTGCTGAGTATATCTGATGTCATGTCACAGCCTGTTGCATCATGAAGAAAGTGAAAGCAATCTTTTAATGAGGCTTCAGTTTCTTTAAATTTAATAATTTCGTAGCATTTCTTTTCAGTTCTGCTTGTACGTGGCCTTAAAGGAATCAGTAGCTGCTCATGATGTCTTCTAGTAAGAGTCTTAGAAACACTGAATCAGACCCATCAAGAGCTACAGATTTCCCGTTTCTAGTTTCTTCCACTATTCTTGTCCATATAGAGCCATTGACACACCAAGAATTTGAGCTTATAGTATTAGAGGTGAAGAGGATGTCAGAATGTCGAAATGTGATACAATATTCTTATCAAGACAATCTACCGTGATATCATTCTGGAACTTGGATATGGAGAATTTTCTGAGACTTCAGAAATTATGATTCTTTCTGCTCTCTGAAATGTGTCTCAGATACTAATCAAAGGATACAGTGAGTTTATATGAAAAGCTTATTTGACCAACTCACAGTTTCATTGCTTTCTGATGACCAGTGTTACTAAGCTGATAGCGAACACAGGACTGACTATACCGTAAATATTTTCCACCTGAAGCTACAGCTGGCTTTGCTCCTTCGAAAATTATTTGCATCATTGGAAGCCGACTAGTATTGATCTCCAAGTTTCTCAAGGACTGTGATGGAATTGTCGTGCCTTCAATGGCAAAATCAAATACGATCGTAATTTAATTGATATCCATAATTGTAATTTATATCCATAAAATATAAGATGAAAATATGTACTTAACGCAGATTTAAGATGCCATTTTTAGTCCACACCATTGCGTGTAGAAGGACTCTTCCTTCTACGTGTCGGTTTTAAACCAGAGGTCAATAGAGACTCTGCAATATTCACGCAGTCGAATTCACATTCTTGCGCATTGAAATATTATCACACAAAGAAAGTGGCATTAGCTCAACATATCCATCTGATGATAAACTGATGAACACAAAAGTCCTTTAAGACTTTTGTAACAGTATTTCGGAATGAAAAATTAATCTTGGTAACATTGTGTCTTACGTGAAAATATTATTAATGATAGACCGGAACCTAGTGAATTCTACACAACTCTGTATGTAAACCCTAGTGAGCAGCTGTAACCGTAATTAAATACTTATTTGTTACCATCGGGTGTTAAATAACAGGATAATTTCATTAAATACTATGTGTGTTAGAACACAACTCTTTGGATAAAACAGTTTCTATCAGGCTAAAGATCAAGAACAAGGTGAGAGCCTTATGGGTGCTAAGTATATTTCTTCAGCAGGAAGCACTCTACGTGAAGTATAGCATTTGCTTGATTATCATTTATAAATTAATACTTATGTTTCTTACATTTGGTATCACAAAATTTTTCAATCCCAAACGCCCACCAAAAACGTACGTTCCCAAAGCTATATGACTGTGATACCCTCGTCTTATAAAAGGTAGAAGTATATCCACGTGTTTTTAAATAGTACACCTTTGTATAAAGTGAGTTAAGTAGCTGTAAAAGAACTACTGCTTCATTCTGAAGACGTAGGTACACAACACAAGATACTGCGGCAACTGATTCATTGAATTTCTTTACTAGCTCTAAGCCAATTGGTATTAGGATATACATGACTGCTGATTTCTAAATTTCACATCATTTTTAGACAGACCTAAGCCGACATAAGCACTTTAGCATTACCGGACACCTCGAAATAGAACCCTCGAATTATTGCCACGCCTCTTGCACCCTAAACCATTAATTAAAAATCTTACATCCCCGTCCATCTTCAAAATTATTTCTTTAATCACCGCATCACTTACAGATCGATTTAATCTTTCATTATTATCTTTTTTCATACATTGTGGAATATTATTACATTGAAGTCAAGTGACATCTCTGCTAATGTTACATTTTTAAGACTATTTCTGAGGTGGTGGATGTATATTACTTAAAGCTTCACAAGCTCGGGGATGCTTGTTCTATCGCAGGTGACCCATCAACTTGTCCATCATTTTAACGCGCTTTCTCTCTTTATACCTTTAGCTCACCGCGATATGCAGTCTTTATTAGCTAAAGATTTCCTATTCCGCACGTCACTGGTTTTAAACTCGAATATTTCGATTTTGCTAGTCCTAAAGACAATATGTG
Source organism: Thermobia domestica (assembly GCF_964235325.1). NCBI lineage: Eukaryota > Metazoa > Arthropoda > Insecta > Zygentoma > Lepismatidae > Thermobia > Thermobia domestica. The sequence goes on from NC_137469.1 coordinate 147,496,406, forward strand.
CTGCCGTACTTTTCGCATTTCAACCCGCACTCTCTCGTCGGTTGTACTGCATGCAAACTGATAACTACAAGTAGTAATACCATTATTTCTGCAGAAAGCCAAAGTCGGCACTCTTGTAGATATGCCATACGAAAGTAATTTTTCAAGAGATTTTAGACTCTTACTGTTTGTAACTGAAAATCCTAATCTTACTACGCTTCTATTCAAATATTACAATGTCTGGTTAGTTGTAGTGCATGCTAACTGCTTGCATTCGTTTTGAAAAGAGAACAAAACATATCTCCACATATCCTCTTATAACTGAATGTTTCTGTAAATTGGTAATACAATGTTCTCTGAAAACAGTCTGAAGTATTGATCTAAGCTCATATCTGAGTGTTTCCACTTTCTCTTGGACAATGTTAACGGTTTTTAGCGTGGACTGTGTAAGGAATGTACTCTGGGCAGTTTTCCATGATATTCCGCTATAGGCCGCTATCATGTATGCAAAATTCTACAGACGATTTGGTGCCAGTATTTTTGTAAAGGAATATACTTGGTGTTCTAGGATGATTCTGGTCAACGGCCTTACATATGCTCGCATACATACCAGGCCAATGGACAGTCTGCTTCAGGGTTAGAGACGAGTACACTTCGTAAGCCTCAACTGCTGGCGAATAATCGGGTACATTTTGTGGAGTAGCTTTCTGCATTTGAGAAGATACCTTTGAGTCGATGAAAAGGACACACAAGCTCTGTTCAAGTCAGCGAGATAAGGTAGTATTGAATTTAATAAATAAGATTACACAAATACTTCTTTTTGATCATTCCGTCTCAGATATGAAAGGCGTCAAAAAGCTAATATAGTTGCTGCACTAATTTGCTATAGAGGGGAAGCATACCAGAACTTTACTCATCGGTGAGAAAACGTTTAGAAGATCGAGAAATTCAAATCCTCCAGTAAGCTTAATAAGATTGTGCGATATGCCCTCTGTAGTGCAAGATGTACCGTGCAAGTCAGAAAGACTTTAAGATTTATAGCTTGATGATTAGTGTGATAGATACGTAGCGTTATCAATATAGCATCTTGATGAAGTGTTAAGATTGCAAAAGACGCCTTGAAATTTTTATAGACGCAAGTTAACTTCCAGGCTAATCGAAAGTTAATAGTAGTATCTATTTATTTCTTTTGACACAGAGACAAGCAAGTACTGTAACACTATTATTAAGGGAGAAAATTTATAGCTTCTGCTCCAAGATGTGGGAAGTGAGCCTAGGAAGTTTTATATCTTTTAGGTGCTTAACTGAAAATCTGCTAACGTAACCCAAGTACAAAAAAAATCTGTCAATTGATAATTGGTTGATATGTCTGTTCTACACCTGTTCTACGAGGCCTGATTAAGTTCTTTGTATCGCGAATTAGTTCTTTAAAAGGCTAGGTTTATAAATTCATCGGCCGGACTAGTGTCAGAGGCCAAGAGAAGCGGGCCTGGGTTTACAATGTAAACACGTTTTTAAATACCTAAGAAACATCTATTAATGTTTCAGGCCAATAACCTGCATGTGAATCCTTTACTAGTTTAGGAACATATGTGTAACGGATTATTGTTAAGCTTCATGGCCTTCTCCACTGAAAAGCAGCTTGGTACAGTCGCAAAGGAACAAGGTGCTTAGCAGTAAGCATTGATTGTCCTTATGTCGTACAAAACGTAGAGCAATAAGTTGAAACCAACAGGGATCGACGTGGAGCAGAGCTTTCATTCCTTCGCCCCTCTTAAATAAAAATGTTCATGGAGTCTTTCCATGTACCGCATATCGAAACATCGTTCTATATAAAGAGAGTTAAACTTTGCTTCCTTTTAGGATATTCGAGGACAAACGGTAGTTACACAATGTTAGTGTCCTTGCAGATGGCAGAATCCTTGGAGTCTATCATCTGCTGTTAACATCTTAATATATAAACAATTGTTATAAACGTCAATTGAAAGGTACTGTAGTATGCGAATGTTATATTTAAATGAATTGGTTTAGCTCGTTAACTTGTAAGTGTCCTGCTACGGTTTCATTTTGTCTTCGGGTAACAAAGCAGCTCTTTTAAAGGATTCCAAAATATGTAAACAGAAAAATAAACCACCACCATGGTTTATACCTTGTCCAACCACTTCATTTTAAATTTCATCAAGATCTTCATGTCCATTTTGTAAGGTCTATAAGGCGGGGACGTTCTTAGTAAGTAATAATCATAATAGACTGAATCACCATTTAAGCTGTATTAAAAGAAATATCGGTTTTCTACAGCTGTTCGTCATCAACTAAATTTGATTGTCTTCTGATCTGCCATTTGTAAATGAACTCTCTACGCAGAATGCAGAATACCTTGAATTCTTCATATCCCCTCGTTCACAATCCTATCTTGCAAACACTTTTTATCTACAGGTAAGTAAGCTTATCCGGCTGGAGCCGATCGAAGCTATGTGTATGCTGGATTTCGCATTTTCTCTTTAACACACCGACCTCAATTGATTTGGTTCTTGCTTAGACCCTTTCCCACCAGGACTTGGAGCTACTTCCGAATTCGAATGGTGCACACCTGCCGTGTTAGTAGGGGAAAAAGTGGCCATACAGAATCTTTGCAACAACATCTTTGTTTTACCTGATGGGCTTATATCTGGAAGGACATGTTTCCTTCTCCATACAGGGGAATAGGAAATATGTAATCTTAACATTTTCTTAGGATTGAGTTTGACTCCAACACCGTAGAATACTCTGACTAGCTTGAACAGGTCTTTTTCTTTTTGAAGGATCTTGAAGGCAACTGTATAAGGACCACAGTAATAGAAGAAACTAGAAACGGGAAATCTGTTGCTGCTGGTTGGTGTGTTTCAGATCTTTAAGAATCTTGGTAGAGGACTTCATGAGCAGTTGCTGATTCTCTTATAGCCACATACAAGCAGAATTGAAAGGAAATTCTACCAAATTATTAAATTTATTGAAAGTTTAGCGTCATTAAAAGATTGATTTCACTTTTTCCATGATACAGCAGGCTTTGACACTACCTCAGCTATACTCAGGAGTGAATAGAAGAAAAAGAATTCTGCAGTTAGTCAGTGTCATCAATCAATTAAATGTGAATCCTGACAAATGATTAGATTAGACATTTCTTTATTCACCTGTATGGAAACGGAAAAATGTCTCCCTGGTATAAGCCATATCATATATATGAAGGAAGTAGTTAAAAAGCTAGAATATGACCACTTTTCCCATTACTAACACAGTAGCTGTGCAGCATTCATTTCGGAATGACCTCCAACTTCAGGAGCGAAATGGTCTAAGCCTAAACCCAATCGAGAGAGGTTGGTCTGTTGGCCCACACACCTACCTTCAGCTCCAGCCGGATAATCTTACTTATTTGTAGACAAAAAGTGACTGCAAGATAGGATTTTGAACGAGCCATATGTTCGTGTAAAAGAGCCGATATGAGGTACTCAAGGTTTACTGCATTGTGCAAAAAAAATTCAAGTAGAAATGGCAGATCGAAAGATAATCTGATATAGATGATAACGAACAACAGCTGTAAAAAACCCCAATATGTCATTGACAACGGATTAATTGTTGATCCAGTCAGTTATGATTATTATTTTGTGATTTCGTCCCCGCCTTATAGACCTAACAAAATGGACATAAAGACGATCTTGATGACATTTCTTCTGTTTAGTTATTTTGGAATATTTTAACACGTTCTGCTTTGGTACCCGAAGAGAAAACAAAACCGTAGCAGGACACTATTAAGTTATCGACCAAAAACCAATTCATTTAGATATAACATTCGCGTACTAAAGTATCATTCAATTGTACGTTAATAACAATTGTTTATTGTTTCATTGTTTATATGTTAAGATTTTCAACAGCAGATTATTGACTCCGAGGATTCTTCCATATGCAAGGACACAAAATTGTGTAACTGCCGTTTAGTTTTCGACTCTCCTACAAAAAAGTAAAGTTTAACACTCTTAATAAAGAACATTGTTTGGATATTGCATACATGCAAAGACTCCATGTACATTTTTATCCAAGAGGGCGTAAGAATGAAAGTTCTACTACACGTCGATTCCAGTTGGATTCAACTTATTGACCTAGGTTTTATACGACCTAAGAAATATCAATCCTTACTGCACAGCACCTTGTTCATTTGCGACTATTAAAAACTGCTTTTCAGACAGAAGGTCTATAAAGCTTAACAATTTTCCGTAACACTTATATTACACTTATGGTCGTAAGCTTTTTATTATTCAGATGCAGATTATTGGCCTGAAACTGTATTAGGAGATTTTTAGGATATTAGGTACGTGATTACCTTGTAGACATAGGCGAGCTTCTCTTGGAGTGTGAGACAAGACCGGACGATGAATCTATAAAGTTTGCGGTTTAAAGCAGTGATTTGCGATACAAAAAAGTTATACTGGCCTGGCAGAAGAGGGTAGAACACAGAAATCAACAAAATTATGAATTGACTTTTTTTTTTTTTGTAGTCAGGTCACATTTGGAGATTTTCACTTAGTACACCTGAAAGATATAAAACTTCCTCGGCTCACTTTCCACTTCTTGTAGTAGATGCGCTGAATTTTCTCCCTTAGTAATAGTGTTCGAGTATTTGCTACTCCCGGTGGCCAAAGAAAGTAATAGATACCGTTATTAACTTTCGATTAGCCTGAGAGTTAAACTTGCGTCTATAAAAAAAATCGATGCGTCTTTTGCAAGTTTAACTCACTTCGTTAAGATGCTTTATTGATAACGCTACGTATATATCACACTAATCTTCAGGCTATAGAACCTTAAAGTCCTTTTGACTCGCACGGCTCAACTTGCACTACAGACTGCCATATCGCACACTCTTATTAAGCTTACTGGAGGATTTCAATATCTCGATCTTCTAAACGTTCTCTCACCTGTAAGAAAAGTTCTGGTAACCTTCCCCTCTGTATCACATTAGTGCACCAACTGTATTAGCTTTTAGACACCTTTCATATCTGAGACGGAACGATCAGCAACAAGTATTTCTGTAATCTTATTTAATAAATTCAACACTACCTTATCTCCCTGACGTGAATAGAGCTTGCGTGTTCTGTCCATCGAGTCAAAGCTATCCTTTCAAGACCAGAAAGCTAGTCCACAAAATTTACCTGATTAATCGCTAGTCCACAAAATGTACCAGATTAATCGCCAGTAGTTGAGGCTAACGAAATGTACTAATCTCTAACACTGAAGCAGACTGTCCAAATGCCTGGTATGTATACGAGCATACCCATAACCGAAGACCAGAGCAATCCTAGATCACCAAGTAAATTACTTTACAAAAATAGAAGCACTAAATCGTCTGTAAAATTCAGAATAGATGATCGCAGTAATTAGCGGAATAACATGGCAAACTTCCTAGATTACATTCGTTGCACAGTCCAGCTAAGAGCCGTTAACATTGGGAAGAAGAGAGTCGAAACAAAGATATGAGCTTAGATCTATGTCCTTATGTCTATAATTGTCCTTATGTCGTATAAAAGCTGGAGCAATAAGTTGAAAGCAACAGGGATCGTGGAGTAGTAGATCTTTCATTCTTATGCTCCTTCTTGGATAAAATGTACATGCAGTCTTTCCATGTACCGCATATCGAACATCGCGCTGTATTAAGAGAGTTCAACTTTGTTTCTTTTTAGGAGATTCGATAACTTAACGGTAGTTACCCAATGCTTAGTGACCTTCCAGATGGCTGAATCCTTGGAGTCTATAATCTGCTGTTGAACATCTTAACATATAAACAATCAAACAATAAACAATTGTTATAAACGTCAATTGAAAAGTACTGTAGTATGCGAATGTTATAACTAAATGAATTGGTTTAACTCGTTAACTTCTGAGTGTCCTTCTACGGTTTCATTTTGTCTTCAGGTGACAAAGCAGCTCTTTTAAAGGATTCCAAAATATGTAAACAGAACAATAAACCACCACCATGTTTTATACCTTGTCCTACACCTTCATTTTAAATTTCATCAAGATCGTCTTCCATGTCTTCCATCTCTTCCATTTCTTCCAACATAAAATTTCATCGATGTCCATTTTGTTAGGTCTATAAGGCGGGGACGATATTACAAACTAATATTCATAATAGGTTGGATCACCCTTTAAGTTGTTGTCATGATATATTGGTTTTCTACAGCTGTTGTTCGTTATCATCTATATTAGATTGTCTTCCGATCTGTATTTGTAAAAGAACTCCGTTGGCAGAATGCAGAATACCTTGAATACTTCATACCCCTCTATTACACTTACATGTCCTCTGGTGCTTGGGGTCCCGGGTTCGATCCCAGCCCCCGCCAAGTGAACTTTGTGGTGGACAAACACCGTGCTCGTGGGTTTTCTCGGGGTACTCCCGTTTCCTCCCACTTTCTTCATTCCACCATTTCACTTATCTCTCATTATTTTTGTCTTTCGGCTCTTTCCATGTCTAATTGTAATTTATGCCCATCAAATATTAGGTGAAAATAGCGCTTAACATAATTTATATACGTCCTTAACGTAGATTTGACAGGCCATTTATAGTCCACACCATTGCGTGTATAAGGGCTCTTCCTTCTAAGTGTGGGTTTTATTACACAACACAACAGAGTCTCTGCAATATTCACCGTTGTCAAATTGACATTCTTCCGCATTGAGATATTATCACACAAGGAAGGTGGCATTAGCTTAACGTGTCGCCCTGAGGATAAACTGATGCCACCAAAAGTCCTGAAGAACTGTTCTTGTAACTGTATTTGGGAATGAAGGATTAATCTTGCTAACGTTGTGTCTGACGTTGAGTTAATCCCCCAGAAAATATCCTTTCCTTCATAAGCACTATTCGATAATCATATCACATGGAACTTCGATCAAAAAGGCCTGTTTTTCTGCTAATTGTGAATGTTCCCTGTGTTGTAAATTTCTTGTTATCTTCTGATACCGTATACTGCAGCCAATGTTAATTCGGAAAATGTCACCGTCTTAATTCTGAGATTTCCTAATATGGTTTTTGTAATGCACTTTCATTTTGTAGTAAATGTTGCATATATATTTCCTCATCCAGACGTTGTTGTATAAGATCGCCGATCCTAGATATTGTCATCTCCGACGGTTGTAAATGTTTTCATAACACCATATAGAGGTCCCCGAACAAAGTCTTGAAGTGAGTTCTCAATGATCTTGAGTAGGCATGGCCATTCAGCATTTTCAGTAATATTGTCATCGTGTTCAGGATACACCAAAGTTCTTTTATACCATTTCCTGACTTAATGTATCCACTCGTGCTTACTAATTACTTAACTGCAAACCTCCTAAAAGCGTTACAACACTCGACCCTTCAGATATTATTTCGGCTCTGGTACGATCTGAACACCTTTCCAGTATAATGGCTGATGTAATGTCATAACGCATGTGCTTTTTTCAATTTTCTTGCAGTTTTTTACTGTATGCAGAAGAGTGTTTAGTATTAGAACTTGATGTTGAAATATTGAAGAAATTCAGAGGATCCACACTGCTTATATCTTAAGATGAGGTGTGAATCTCACCATTACACAATCGTTGTAGCGAAGCTTTCACAAGATGAATAACTATCCACAGGTTGTTTGAGAATAAGAAATCGACACGGCATTGACACACCAAGAACATGAGTGTATAGCTTTAGAGGGAAAGTGGATGTCAAAGTGAAGAAATGTGATACGATATTCTTATCAAGACAATGCTACCGTGATATAATATTACTTTTACATTCAAGAACTTGGTTATAGAGAATTTTGATCAACAGACATCTGAAATAAATGACCTTTTCTTCTCTATGAAATGTGTGGCACTTAGTTACTAATCAAAGCATACAATGAGATTATATGAAAAGATTATTTGATTAACTCAAAGTTTGGATGCTTTGTGATGACCAGTGTTATTAAGTTGGTAGCGAACACAGGACCGTCCAATGTTTTCCAACTAGCCGTCTACTGGAAGATCTCAAAAACACCTAAAATCGATTTCTTATTTGTCTCATCGATCAGATCATCGGTCTCAGACCCAAAGTAAGGCTCCTTCGGAGGTTAGAATCTAATGGGTTACATAGCAAGTTTCTTCATTATTCAATCGTGATAATAATATTAATGATATACCGGAACCTGGTTAATCCCATACAACTCTGTATGTAAAGCCTAGTGAGCAGCTGAAACGGCAATTAAATGCTAATTTGTCAGCCTCGAGTGTTAACCAACCGGATAATTTCATTAAATAATATATGTGATAGAACACAACTCTTTGGATTAAACAGTTTCTATCTGGCTAAAGATCAAGAACAAGGTGAGAGCGTTATGGGTGCTAAGAATATTTCTTCAGAAGGAAGCACTTTCAAATAGTATTGTAGATGCATATAAACGTGAAGTATAGCAATTGCTGATTATCATTTATAAATTAATACTTATTTTTCTTACATATGGTATCACAAAATTTTATATCCCAAGGGCCCAACAAAAACGTACGTTCCCAAAGCTATATGACTGTGATACCCTCGTCTTATAAAAGGTAGTACTAAATCCACGGGTTTTTAAATAATACGTCTTTGTATAATGTGCGTTAAGTAGCTCTAAAAGAGCTAGTGCTTTATTCTTAAGACGTAGGTACACAACAAAAGATTCTGCGGCCTCCGATTCAGTGAATTTCTTTACTAGCTCTAAGCCAATTGGAATTAGGGAATACATGGTTACGTACACTACTGATTTCTAAATGTCACATCATTTTTAGAAAGACATAAGCCGACATTAGCACTTCAGCATTACCGGACACCTCGAAATAGAACCCTCGAAATATTGCCACGCCTGTTGCACCCTAAACCATTAATTAAAAATCTTACATCCCCGTCCATCTTCAAAATTATTTCTTTAATCACTGCATCACTTAGAGATCGATTTAACCTCTTATCATTATCTTTTTTCATACATTGTGGAACATTATTAGAATGAAGTCAAGTGACATCTCTGCTAATGTTACATTTTTAAGACTATTTTTGACGTTGTGGATGCATATTACTTAAAGCTTCACAAGCTCGGGGATGCTTGTTCTATCGCAAGTTCTAACCCATCAACTTGTCCATCATTTTAACGCGCTTTCTCTTTTTATACATTATTAGCTCACCGTGATATACACTCTTACTCAGCTAAAGACTTCCTGTTCGGCACGTCACTGGTTTTAAACTCGAATATTTCGAATTTGCAAGTCCTAAGAACAATATGTGCTGCCGTACTTTTCCTATTTCAAGCCACACTCTCGTCTCTTGCCCTTTAGAAGGTTTCCAGTTAAGTAATTTCTAGTTACGATTGAATGCACTATGTCAGGAAATGGTATAGAAGAAAGTTGGTGTATCCTCTAAACTATGACAACTTTAGTGAAAAAGCTGATGGCCATGCCTACTCAAGATCATTGAGAACTCACTTGTAGACTTTGCTCGGTATCTCTACGTGTGGTTATGAAGACATTTGCTACCGTCAGAGGAGATGACAAAATCTAGGATCTGCGATTTTATTCAAAAAAGTCTGGATGACGAAATCAATATGCAACATTTACAAGAAAATGAAACTGCATGACCAAAACAATACTAGGAAATCTCAAAATTAGAACGGTTACATTTTCCGAACCTTTAACTTTGCCTGCAGTATACAGAGAAGGTCATAATCGTATTGCAATCGTAAGTGACTAGATTGAACAGGGGACAAGAACTTCATTTGAAGGCAATTAAATTAATGCTTCCGTTTTCTCACGCAGCTGGTCATGTTTTGTATGAAAAATTTCCACATCACTATACTCAGATGGAAGCTCTGGATGCAAATACTGTATCAGAGAATTACAAGAAATTAACAACTCAAGGAACATTCACAATTCGTAGAAAATTAGTCCTTCTTGTGCGAAGTTCCAATTGATATGATTATTGAAGAGTTCTTAATTAAGGGCACGAAATTTTCTCGGGGATGAGTTCAACGTCAGACACAACGTTAGCAAAATTAATCCTTGATTCCGAAATACTGTTACGCTACACAGTAGAACCCTCGAATTATTGGCGCGCCTGTTGCACTCTAAACCACTAATTAAAAATCGAACAACCACGTCCATCCTCAAAATTTTTTCTTTAATCACCGCATTACTTAGATCGATTTAATCTCTTTTTAATATCTCTTTTCAGAAATTGCAGAACACTTTTACAAAAAGTCAAGTGACATCTGTGCTATTTTTCTCAATTCAAGGCGGTTTCTCACGTAGTGGATGCATATTACAGAAAGCTTCACAAGTTCGTGGTTGCTTGTCCTATCGCAAGTGACCCGTCAACTTGTCCATCATTTTTACGCTCTTTCTCTTTACTATACGTTATGAGCTAACCGTGATATTCATTCTTTCTCAGATAAAGACTTTTTGTTCCGCACGTCACAGGGTTTAAACACGAAGATTTCAAATTTTCAAGTCCTAAGAGCAATATGACCTGCTGTACTTTCCCCATTCCAACCCGCCCGCACTCGTTGGTTGTACTGCATGCAAACCGTTTCCACTCGTTCTAATGCAAGTATCATTTCGGATCTCGACACCTACTGTATTTATCTTTTTATCTAAAAGTATCGTGATATCTATAATTAGTAATACCATTATTTCTGTAGAATCCCACAGTCGGCAACCTTGTAGATAAATGTTAGTTATTCTGCTATACGAAGGTCATAATTCACCAGATTATAGTCTGTTACAGCATGTGATTTGCAATTGAAAAATCCTAATCTCACTACGCTTCTTATCAAATATTACTATGTATGGTTAGTTGAAGTGCATGTGGTCTGGTTATTTTTTATCTTTCGTCACTTTCCGTGTCTAATTGTAATAAAGGGTGCGGCACGTAAAACCGGCCGTAAAGTGAACACATAAAATGAAATGTAATGTATTGAATATGATTAACTACAACACATAAATGAAATTTAATGTATTGAATATGACTACTCAATCTCCTGGTTGACTTTCGAGGACTTCTTGTCATTATCTCCTCCACCTGCTTCTTTAATTCAGGTGTGCAGACAGATGGTCGTCTGTTCCTGGGAACATTTTGAACCAACCCTGTACGCCGCCATTTATCAATCAATTCCTGAATGGTGCTTTTTGCTGGCACAGAACGTCCTGGAAATTTCTCCCGAAACAAATTCTTTGTTTTCACAAAAGATCCAGTAAGAATGAACCCTTCAACAATGGCAACACGCTCGGGTATCGAATACGGCATTATCACACACTGACACTCACCCTGCTTAACACAACGATGCCTTTTTCTCAACTGGTTTCGACAAGTTTCACTAGCTGCGGTTGCACGTGACTGCTGCATGTCACGTAAGTCGACCCGACCTCGACACGCCATCTCTTGGTAGGAAGGTAGATTATTTAAGAGTTGCCAAAAACACAATATACCAGAATATTACGACGGGCCGGTTTTACGTGCCGCACCGTGTATATATCCATAAGACATAAGATGAAAATAGCGCTTAACATAATTTATATACGTACTGTACTTAACGCAGATATTACTTGCCATTTTTCGACTACACCATTGGGTGTAGAAGAACTCTTAGTTCTAAGTGTAGGTTTTTAAGCTCAGTAAAACAAAGACTCTGCTATATTCAGCGCAGTCGAATTGACATTCTTGTTCAATGAGATATTATCACACAAGGAAGATGGCATTAGCACAACGTGCCCCTGATATGACTGTCTCCTCAAAATTACTTTAGAACTTCTGTTATCGTAACAGTATTTTGGAAGATTTTTTAATCTTGCTAACGTTGTGTTTGACGTTGAGTTAGTCCTCCAGAAAATTTCGTGGCCGAATTGTGAAGGTTCCTTGAGTTGTTAGTTTCATTAAACTTCTGATACCGTATTTGCCTCCAGGGCTTGCATTTTTTGAGTATAGAGATGTGAAATTTTTTTATAAAAAAGATGAGCAGCTGCGTGAGAAAACGGAACCATTAATTTAATAGCAGTCAAATAAAGTTTCTAGTCCTCTGTTCAATCTAGTCCCTTTGGATGAATTGCAATACGATTATGATCTTCTCTATATACTGCAGTCAAATTTACCGTTCCGATAATTTTTAGGTTTCCTAATAGAGTGTTTGTCATGCAATTTCATTTTCTTCTAAATGTTGCATATTGATTTCCTCATCCAGATAATGTTCAATAAGATCCAAGATCCTAGAATTAGTCACCTCCTCCGACGGTTGTAAATGTTTTCATAAACACATGTAAGGGTCGCGAGCAAAGTCTAGAAGTTAGTTCTCAATGATGTTGAGTAGGCATGGACATTCAAAATTTTCACTAAAGTTGTCATAGTGCACAGAATACCCGAAAGTTTTCTATACCATTTCCTGCCATAATGTAACCAATCATGCCTAGAAACTACTTAAGTGGACACCTCATAAGGGTAAAACTTGTGACAGTTAAGAAATTTCTTGAGCTGCAGGTATGATTTGAGATATTTCCTGTACAATGGCTGTACTAATGTGATTACACAGGTGATTTGTTTATTTTTCTTGTACTTATTTACTGTTTGCGGAAGAGTAGAATATAAAGTATTAGTACTTGATGTTGAAATAATAAAAAATAAAGAGGTATATATGAAAAGAGAGGTATGTATCTCAGCATTACACAATCGTTGTGGCGAACCTCTCACAAGATGAATAGCTATCCAAACGTTGTTTGAGTATAGGAAATCGAGACGCGAGACGCGAGTGAGTATCAGGACAGCATTCACACAAAGAAGATCAGTGTATAGCATTAGAGAGAAAATTGATGACAGAATGAAGAAATGAGATACGATATTCTTATCAAGGCAATGCTACCGTGAACAATATTACTTTTGCATTAAAGGAATTGGATATGGAGAATTTTCAAAAAGAGACATCTGAAATAAATGACTTTTTCTGCTATTGAAATTTGTGGCATTTAGTTACTAATCAAAGCGTACAGTGAGCTTATATGGAAAGATTATTTGATTAGCCCACTGATTGGTTACTTAGTGATGTCGAGTGTTACTAAGTTGGTACCGAACCCTGGACACTCTATACCTTTAATTTTTTCCAGCTAACCGTCTAACGGAAGATCTCAAAATAACCTAAAATCTATTCTCTTTTTGTTTCATCGATCAGATCACCGGTTAGGCTGCTTCGGAAGTTAGAATATTATTGGTCTCATAGCAGTTTTTCATTATGCAATCGGGAAAATATTAATAATGATAGGCCGGAACTTATGAATCGTACACAACTATATGTATGATCTAGTGAGCAGCAATGACCAATATTATATACATATTTGATAGTCTCATGTGTTAACACACAGGAGACTTTGTTTAATATATCCGTAAGAATACAACTCTTTGGATTAAACAGTTTCTATCAGGCTAACAATCAAGAAGGTGAAAGCGTTTGGGTGTTTAGTAGATTTGTTCAGCAGGAAGCACTCTCAAAAAGTATTGTAGAGTTTTAAACGGGAAGTATAGCAATTGCTTTATTATCATTGATAAATTAACACTTATGTTTTTTACGTTTGGTATCACAACATTTTACACCGCAAGGGCCCACCTAAAACGAACCTTTCATTGTTCCCAAAGCTATATGATTGTGATACCCACGTCTTATTAAAGGGAGTCTTAAATCCACAGTTTTAAAAATGATACGTCATTTTATAATGTGAGTTAAGGAGCTATAAAAGCACTACTTCTTCGTTTTTAAGACCTATGTACACAACACAACATACTGCGGATTTCGATTAATTGTTGAATTTTTTTAATAGCTGTAAGCTAAACGAATTAAGGTTTACACGCTGATGTCCACTTCTGATTTCTGTCTTTCGCAGCATTGTAAGAAGGACATAAGCCTTCGTAAGTTACCGGACACCTCGAAAAAAAACCCTCAAATTATTGGACACTTGTTGCACACTAAACCGGTAATTAAAAATCAAAACACCCCGTCGATTTTCTTAATTATTTCTTTAGTCACCGCATCACTTAGAGATCGATTTAATATCTAATTAATATCTATTTTTAGATATTGTATAATACTATTACAATGAAGTCAAGTGACATCTCTGCTAAGGTTCTCATTTTACGGTGATTTCTTGTGTTGCAGATGCACATTAAAAAAGCTTCACAGCGCGGGGATGCCTGCCCTATCGCGAGACCCACTAACTTGTCCATCATTTTACGCTCTTTCTCTTTACTACACCTTATGAGCTCACTGTGATATTCAGTCTTTCACAGCTAAAGACTTCTTGTTCCACACGTCACTGGTTTTAAACTCGAATATTTCGAATTTGCAAGTCAGTATGACAGTAAGAGCTGCCGTACTTTTTCCATTTCAACCCACCGTCTAACGTCGGTTGTACTGCATGCAAACTGATTCCACTCGTTCTAATGCAAGTATCATGACGGAACTCGACATATACTGATATTATCTTTTTATCTAAATGCATCGTGATATCTTTAAGTAGTATTACCATTATTTCTGCAGAAAGCCACAGTGGGCAGCCTTGTACATAAATCTTAATTCTTATGCTATATGAAGGCCATAACAGATTTTAGTCTATTACAGCTTGTGAGTTGCAATTGAAAAAAAAAATCTCGTTAAGCTTTTTATGAAATATTACTATGTATGACTGGTTGTAGTGCATGCTAACTGCTTGCATTCGTTTTGGTAAAACAGCAACACCTATCTCGACATCTCCTTTTAGTAAAATGATATATGAAGGTTTCGGTGTCTTTTTAATTCTATGTTTTCTGAAAACAGTCTGACACATATATGCAGGTCTGACCTCTAAGCACATATATGTGTATTTCGACTTACTTCTTGCTAATGTTAACGGCTCTACTAAGGAATGTACTCTAGGCAGTTTCCGATGATATTCCGCTATATGCAGCGAACACCTAAACAGAATTCTACAGAAGATTTGGTGCTTCTATTTGTGTAAAGGAATTTACTTGGTGATCTAGGATGTTTCTGGTCTACGGCCATGGGTTTGTTCGCAAACATACCAGGCAAATGACAGTCTGGTTCAGTGTTAGAGTTGAGTACACTTCGGAAACCTGAAATGCTGGCGATTACTCATCTACATTTTTTAGAGTAGTTTACTGCTCTTGAGAGGACTACTTTCAGTCGTGAAAGGACACGCAAGCTCTATTTACAAATGCGAGATGAGCTAGTGTTGAATTTAATAAATAAGATTACAGAAATTCTTCTTGTTGATCATTCCGTCTCAGATATGAAAGGAATCGAAAAGCTGATACAGTTGGTGTACTATTCTGCTACAGAGCGGAAGCTTAAAAGAATTTACTTACCGGTGAGAAAACGTTGAGAAAATTGAGATATTCAAATCCTCCAACATGCTTAACAAGACCGTGCGATAAGGCATTCTGTGGTGCAAGATTAACCATGCGAGCCAGAAAAACTTTAAGGTTCTAAAGCCTGAAGATTAGTGTGATAGATACGTTGCGTTATAAATATAGTATCTTGATGAAGTGAGTGAAGGTTCCAAACAACGCCTTGAAATTTTTTATCAACGCAAGTTAACTTTCAGGCTAATCGAAAGTTAATAGAAGTATCTATTACTTTCTTTGGGCAATGACACTAGCAAGTACTCCAACACTATTACTAAGGGAGAAAATTTAGGGCTTCTGCTCCAAGATGTGGGAAGTGAGCCTAGGAACATTTATATCTTTAGGTGCACTTAACTGAAAATCTGCTAACGTAACCTGAATACAAAAAAAAAATTTGTCAATTGATAATTTGTTGATTTCTCTGTTCTACACCTGTTCTACCGGCCTTGTTTAACTACTTAGTATCGCGAAACAGTTTTCTAAACCGCTATCTTTATAAATTCAATGACCGGACTGTCTCACAGGCCAAGAGAAGCGGGCCTGGGTCTACAAAGTAAACACACTTCCAATTGCCTAAAAAAAAAACTATTTAGAGTTTCAGGCCAATAACCTGCATGTGAATCCTTTACTTGTTTAAGACCATATGTGTAACGGATTATTGTTACGCTTCGTAGCCTTCTGACTGAAAAGCAGTTTGGTACATTCGCAAAGGAACAAGGTGGTTAGCAAAAGCATTGATTGTCCTTATGTCGTATAAAACCTAGAGCAATAAGTTGAAACCAACAAGGATCGACATGTAATAGAGCTTTCATTCCTTCGCCACTCTTGGATAAAAATGTACATGGTGTCTTTCCAGGTACCGCATATCGAAACATCGTGCTATATTAAGAGTGTTAAACTTTTCTTCTTTTTAGGAGATTCGAAAGCTAAACGGTAGTTACACAATGTTTAGTGTTCTTGCAGATGGCAGAATCCATGGAGACTGTCATCTGCTGTTGAACATCTTAACATATAAACACTCAAACAATCAAAAATTTTATAGACGTACAATTAAATGATACTGTTGTACGCGAATGTGATATCTAAATGAATTGGTTTTTGATTGTTAACTGAAATACGTCCTGCTACGGTTTCATTTTTTCTTCGGGTAACAAAGCAGCTCATGTTAAAGGGTTCCAAATAATGTAAATAGAATAATAAACCACCTTCATGTTTTAACCCTTGTCCATACACCTACATTTAAAGTTTCATCAAGATCGTCTTCATGTTCATTTTGTTAGGTCTATAAGGCTGAGAGGATATTACAAAATAATAATCATAAGAGATTGTATCATCATTTAAGTTGTTGTAAAAGAAATATTAGTTTTCTACAGCTATTGTTCGTCATCATTTAAATCAGATTGTCTTCCGATCTGCCATTTGTAAATGAACTCTCTTGGCAGAATGCAGACTACCTTGAATACTTCATATCGGCTCTTTTACACTTACATGTATCTCGTTCACAATCCTACCTTGCAATCACTTTTTATCTACAGATAAGTAGGCTTATCCGGCTGAAACCTATGGTAGCTCTGTGTATGCTGGATTTCGCATATCCTCTTTCACACAACCAATCTCCATCGACTGCGTTTATGCTTAGACCATTTCTAGTCCACACCATTGCGTGTAGAAAGACTCATCCTTCAACGTGTGGGTTTTAAAACACAAGACAAGAGAGACTCTGCAATATTCACAGCAGTGGAATTGACATTCTTTCGCATTGAGACTTTATCACACAAAGAAGGTGGCATTATCTCAAGCTATCGCTCTAATGATAAGCTGATGTCCAGAAAAGTACTGTAGAACTTTTTTTTATCATAACAGTATTTGGGAATGAAGAATTAATTTTGCTAACGTTGTGTCTCATATTGAGTTAATCCTCCAGAAAAATTTATGGCTATCGTTAAGCACTGTTCGATTATCAAATCACTTGCAACTTTACTGAAAAACGCTTGTTTTTCTGCTAAATGTGTATGTTCCTTTGTTGTTAATTTCTTGTAATCTTCTCATACCTTTATACAGCAGCCAAAATTAACGGTTCGGAAAATGTCACCGTCTTAATTTCGAGATTTCCTGATATTGTTTTGTCATGCAGTTTCATTTGGTTGTAAATGTTGCTTAGAGATTTCCTCATCCAGACGTTGCTGAATAAGGTCACAGATCCTAGATTTTTTCAACTCCTCCGACGGTTGTGTCTTCATAACCCCATGTAGAGATCCCCGAGCAAAGTCTAGAAGCGAGTTCTCAATGATGATGAGTTGGCATGGCCATTCAGCATTTTCAGTAAAGTTGTCATAGTGTACAGGATACACAAAAGTTCTCCAACTTATCCTGACTTAATGTATCCAATCGTGCTTACAAATTTGTTAACAGCAAACCTCCTCAAGGCGTTACAACACTGGACCGTTCAGAAATTTCTTAAGCTGTGGTACGATTTGAACATCTTTCCAGTATAATGGCTAATATAATGTCATAACGCATGTGCTTTTTTCTATTTTCTTGCAGTTTTTTACTTAATGCAGATGAGTAGAATATTTAGTATTAGTACTTGATCTTGAAATATTGAAGAAATTCAGAGGAACCACACTGCTTATATCAAACGCAGAGGTGTGTATCTCACAATTACACAATCGTTGTGGCGAAGCTTTCACAAGATGAATAACTATCCAAAGGTTGTTTGAGAATAGGAAATCGAGACGCGAGTGAAGACCTGATTAAATCTTCCGAGTAAGACATCATTCATACACCAAGAACATGAGTGTATAGCATTAGAGATAAAGTGGATGTTAGAGTGAAGAAATGTGATACGATATTCTTATCAAGACGATGCTACGGTGTTATAATATTACTTTTTCATACATAAATTTTGATATGAAGAATTTTCATAAAGGGACATCTGAAATAAATGACTTTTTCTTCTCTATGAAATGTGTGGCATTTTGTTATTAATCAAAGCATACAGTGAGATTATATGAAAAGTTTATTTGGTTAATCCAAAGTTTGGTTCCTTTGTGATGACCAGTGTTAATAAGTTGGTAGCGAACACAGACCTGACAATAGCGTAAATAATTTCCACCTAACCGTCTAAGGGAAAATCTCAAAGGAAACTAAAATCGATTCTTTATTTGTCTCATCAATCAGATCACCGTTCTCAGACCCAAAATAAGGTTGCGTCGGGGGTTAGAATATAATGGTATCGATAGCAAGTCTTTTCATCATGCAATCGTGAAAATATTATTAATGATAGACCGGAACCTAGTTGATCGTATACAACTCTGTAAGAATACAACTCTTTGGATTAAACAGTTTCTA
Organism: Thermobia domestica; assembly: GCF_964235325.1. Lineage (NCBI taxonomy): Eukaryota > Metazoa > Arthropoda > Insecta > Zygentoma > Lepismatidae > Thermobia > Thermobia domestica. Next base: position 147,515,172 of record NC_137469.1, read on the forward strand.
TTAGGCTAACGAGGTGAGAGCGTTATGCGTGCTAGCAGATTTCTTCAGCAGCAAGCACTCTGAAATAGTATTATAATTGTATATAAACAGGAAGTATTATTAATGTTTTTTACAATTGGTATCACAAAATTTTTCAATCCCAGGGGCACACCTAAACCAAACTGCTGTACATTCCCAATACTATATGACTGTGATACCCTTGTCTTATTAGAAAGGAGAAGTAAATCCCGGTTTTTCAAATGGTACGCCATTGTATGATGTCAGTTAAATAACTCTAAAGCAGTACTGCTTCGTTTTTAAGATTCATTGTTGATTTTTTTTTATTAGCTCTAAGCCAATACAAATTAAGGAATACATGCTGATGTCCACTGCTGATTTCTGATTTTCACAGCATTGTAAGATGGACATAAACCGGCATAAGCCGTTTAGCCTTATCGGACACCTCAAAATAGGACCCTCGAATTATTGGAACGCCTGTTGTACCCTAAACCACTAACTAAAAATCGAAGATTCCCGTGCATCCTCAAAATTATTTCTTTAATCACCGCATCACTTAGAGTTCGATTTAATCTCATATTATTATCTTTTTCCATACATAGTAGAATACTATTCCAATGAAGTCACGTGACATCTCTGTTAATGTTCTCATTTTAAGGCTATTTCTAACGTTGTAGATGCATAACACAAAAAGGTTCACCAGCTCGGGGATGCCTCTCATATCGCAGGTTACCTATCAACTTGTACATCATTTTAACGCGCTTTCTCTTAACTATACCTTAGTGGTTTAGGATGCAACAGGCATGCCAATATTTCCAGGGTTTTATTTCAAGGTGTCCGGTAAGGCAAAAAGCTTATGGCATTTTAATTCTAACAAAGGCTGTGAAATTTAGAAATCAGGAGTGGACGTCGGCGTTTATTCTTTAATTCCTATTGGCCTAGAGCTAGTAAAGAAATTCAGCTTATCAGAATTTACTTACCGGTGAGAAAACGTAGAGAAGTTAAGAAATTCAAATAGTGAAATGAGCTTAATAAGAGTGTTCGATAAGGCACTCTGTGGTGCAAGATTGGAGCAGAAGCCCTGAATTTACTCCCTTAGTAATAGTGTTCAAGTTCTTGCTCGTCTCGATGCCCAAAGAAAGTATTAGATATTGCTATTAACTTTCGATTAGCCTTAAAGTTAAACTTGCGTCTATAAAAAATTCCGAGGCGTCTTTTGCAACCTTGATTCACTTCATCAAGATGCTATATGAATAACGTAACGTATCTATCACACTAATCTTCAGGCTACAGATCCTTAAAGTCTTTCTGACTAGCACGGTTTATCTTGCACTACAGACTACCATCAGGTCCCGCAAAACCCATGATAGAAGACCCCAATGGTTCTGAATTCTGTGCCCGGCTCGACCCGGCCCGGTCCGAATCTCGAACCGGGCTCTGACCGGGCCGGGCACATTTTGGGCCGAGCCGGGCCGAAACGGGCCGGGCACAGTCCGCGCCGAAACGGGCCGAGCACTGTAAAAGTCGGATCGGAAACTAATGTTGGTAGCCTCTGTTAATCGTAATGTGTTTGGGAAATTAACTCTTTATTCAAGACTGTAAAGTACTGTACTTCTACTGCTCTTATTATTACTACTACTGTTACTGCTATTATTATTATTATTATTATTATTATTATTATTATTATTATTATTATTACTTCTACAACTACAACTGCTACGACTTCGCGTCAGAGTTGACATGTCTGGTGGTACATACTTTACAATCTAAGTACAGAAAAAATGGAAGAAATACTAGTTATTATGGTCAGTCTGCGTAGAATGCGAACAGATGCTTGACGAGGGGCAATGGTGGCTCAGTACGTAAATCATTCACATCTGGTGCTAGAGGCCGTAGGATCGATCCCTCCTCGTGTTATGTGAGCTTTGTGGTGGACAAACATCGTGACCGTGGGAGTTTTTGGATTGTCCCCTTTTCGTCCACTGTCTTCATTCTACCAATTCATCCATCATTATCCATACGTTTTCAGCCCTTATTGCCTAATGAACATATGAGAAAGTCAAGTACTAGACCTACAAACTAGAAATTGTTCCGCTACCACTAGACAACGGAGGGCGAAACCATGAACTGGCGTGTTCATAAGATTAGCGCAATTTGTAGTAATGTTCAATTATCACGCAGATTCCAGATCATATTACATTTTCCTGTATTCTTTATAATTCGATACTACAATAATAATAACAAAAAACAATGATGAAATAAATCACCCCAAATCCAGGATCGATGAAGTGTTCCTGGAACGGTTCGTAACAAATAAATAATAGAGCTATATGACGGAATGAGAGTCAGTAATTAAAACAAAATACACCCATATCATTGTTGAACGAAAAATAACTCAAAAGTCCCCTGAATGAAAAATGTATAGATATCAGCTATCGAAATTACGTTAAGAAGATCGAGATATTCAAATCCTCCAATAAGCTTAATAAGAGTGTGCAATATGGCAGTCTGTAGTGCAAGATATACCGTGCGAGTCAGAAATTCTTTAAGGTTCTATAGTCTTAAGATTTATTAGATAGATACGAAGCGTTATCAATATAGCAGCTTAATGAAGATACTCAAGGTTGCAAAAGACGCCCCGAAATATTTTATACACGCAAGTTTAACATTCAGGCTAATCGAAAGTTAATAGCAGTATCTATTGCTTTCTTTGGGCACCGAGTCGAGGAAGTACTCGAACTCGATTACTAAGAAAAAAAATTCATTGTTTCTGCTCCAAGATGTGGAAAGTGAGCCTAGGAAGTTTTATATCTTTCAGGCTTAACTGCAGCCAAAGTTTAATCAAGTCTTCACTCGCGTCTCGCGCCTCGATTTCCTGTTCTCAAACAACCTTTGGATAGCTATTCATCTTGTAAAAGCTTCGCCACAACGATTGTGTAATGATGAGATACAGAACCTCTTATTTGATGTAAGCAGTGTAGTGCATCAGTATTTCTTTAATATTTCAACGTCAAGTACTAATACTATATATTCTACTTCTCTGCATACACTAAACAACTTCAAGAAAAGTGATCAATCCACATTCGTTATGACATTAGATCAGCCATTATACTGGAAAGGTGTTCAAATCGTACCACAGCTGAAGAAATTTCTGAACGGTCCAGTCTTGTAACGCTTTTAGGAAGTTTGCAGTTAATTACTAAGCACGATCGGATACATGAAGTCAGGAAATGGTATAAGAGAACTTTGGTGTTTCCTGTACACTATGGCAACTTTACTGAAAATGCTGAATGGCCATGCCTACTCAAGATCATTGAGAACTCACTTCTAGACTTTGCTCGGGGACCTCTACATGGAGTATTGAAAACATTTACAACCGTCGGAGAAGATGACAAAATCTAGGATCTGCGATCTTATACAACAACGTCTGGATGAGGAAATCTATATGCAACATTTACTACAAAATGAAACTGCATGACAAAAACCATATTAGGAAATCTCAAAATTAAGACGGTGACATTTTCCGAATGGTTAACTTTGGCTGCAGAATACGGTACCAGAAGATTACAAGAAATTAACAACACAAGGAACATTGACAATTTCCAGAAAAACAGGCCTTTTTGAGCGAAGTTCCAAGTGATATGATTATCGAATAGTGCTTAATGCAGGCCACGAAATTTTCTGGGGGATTAACTCAACGTCAGACACAACGTTAGCAAGATTAATCCTTCTTTCCCAAATACTCTTACGATAACAGAAGTTCAACAGGACTTTTGTGGCATCAGTTTATCCTCAGCGTGACACCCTCCTTGTGTGATAATATCTCAATGCGCAAGATTGTCAATTTGACAACGGTGAATATTGCAGAGACTCCACTTAGAAGGAAGAGCCATTATACAAGCAATGGTGTGGACTTAAAATGGCCAGTAAAATCTACGTTAAGTACGTATATAAATTATGTTAAGCGCTATTTTCACCTAATATTTGATGGGCATAAATTACAATTAGACATGGAAAGAGCCGTAAGGCAGAAATAGCTTTCGGGGAATATCTCAACGATCGAAATTAATTGTGCTTTTCAAGCTATGACAAATCACTCACGGTCCTTGAGAATCTTGGAGATCAATACTAGATGCTTCAAATGATGCAAAGAGTTTTCGAAGGAGCAAAGGTAACTGTATATTGACAACAGTAATAGGAGAAACTAGAATGGGGGTATCTGTTATTATTGATGGGTGTAATTCAGATCTTTTAAGAATCTTGGTAGAAAACTTCATGAGCAGTTTCTGATTCTTTTAATGCCACATACGAACAGAACCGAAAGGAAATGCTACGAAATATAAAATTTCAAGAAACTTAGCGTCATTAAATGTTTGCTTTCACTTTTTTTACATGATGCAATGGCTGTGATACGACCTCAGCTATACTCAAGAGGGAATAGTTGCAAGGCTCCAAGATCCTCCAAAAAGAAAAAGAACTGTGCAAGTTAGTAAGAGTCTTCAACTCTGAGTTAGGAGTTGTGAGTTAGGAGTCAAATCTCAATCTTAACAAAATGTTCAAATTACAAATTTCTTATTCCCCTGTATGGAGAAGGAAACGTCCTTCCTGGTATAAGCCTATCAGGTATAACAAGCAAGTGGTTGCAAAGCATCAATATGGCCACTCTTTCCCTACTAACACGACAGGTGTGCACCATTCAATTCGGAAGTAGCTCCAAGTCCAGGTGGGAAATGGTCTAAGCAAGAACCCAATCGCTTGAGGTTGGTGTGTGAAAGAGGATATGCGAAATCAAGCATCCACACAGCTACCATCGGCTCCAACCGGATAAGCTTACTTACCTGTAGATAAAAAGTGATTGCAAGGTAGGATTGTGAACGAGACATATGTAAGTGTAAAAGAGGAATATGAAGTATTCAAGGTATTCTGCATTCTGGCAACGGAGTTCTTTTGCAAATGCAGATCGGAAGACAATCTAATAAAGATTATGACGAACAACAGCTGTAGAAAACCAATATATGATTGACAACGGCTTAAATGGTGATCCAATCTATTATGATTTTTACTTTGTAATACCGTCGCCGCCTTATAGACCTAACAAAATGGACATCGATGTAATTTTATGATGGAAGACATGGAAGAAATGGAAGACGATCTTGATGAAATTTAAAATGAAGTTGTTAGGACATGGTATAAAACATGGTGGAGGTTTATTGTTCTGTTTACATATTTTGGAATCCTTTAAAATAGCTGCTTTGTCACCTGAAGACAAAATGAAACCGTAGGAAGACACTCACAAGTTAACGTGCTAAACCAATTCATTTAGATATATCATTCGCATACTACAGTACTTTTCAATTGACGTTTATAATAATTGTTTATTGTTTGATTGTTTATATGTTAAGATGTTCAACAGCAGATTATAGACTCCAAGGATTCAACTATCGGCAAGGTCACTAAACATTGGGTAACTACCGTTTAGTTTTCGAATCTCCTAAAAAGAAACAAAGTTTCTTAACTCTCTTAATACAGAACGATGTTTCGATATGCGATACATGGAAAGACTGCATGTACATTTTTATCCAAGAGGGAGCATAAGAATGAAAGGTCTACTACTCGTCGATCAGAGTTGGTTTCAACTTACTGCTCCAGCTTTTATACGACATAAGGATAATCATAAACTTAAGGTCATAGATCTAAGCTCATATCTTTGTTTCGACTTTCATCTGGCTATTAGCTGGACTGTGCAACGAATGTAACCTAGGCAGTTTCTCATGTTATTCCGCTATATGCAGCGATCATCTATGCAGAATTTTACAGACGATTTAGTGCTTCTATTTTTGTAAAGTAATTTACTTGGTGAACTAGGATTGCTCTGGTCATCGGTTATGGGTATGCTCGTATACATACCAGGCCAATGGACAGTCTGCTTCAGCGTTAGAGATTAGTACACTTTGTAAGCCTCAACTACTGGCGATTAATCTGCTACATTTTGTAGACCAGCTTTCTGTTCTTGAAAAGATAGCTTTGACTCGATGGACAGAACACGCAAGCTCTATTCACGTCAGCGAGATAAGGTAGTGTTGAATTTAATAAATAAGATTACAGAAATACTTGTTGCTGATCATTCCGTCTCAGATATTAAAGGTGTCAAAAAGCTAATACAGTTGGTGCACTAATCTGCTACAGAGGGGAAGCTTACCTGAACTTTACTCACCAGTGAGAAAACGTTAAGAAAATCGAGAAATTCAAAACCTACAATAAGCTTAATTAGAGTGTGCGATCCGGTAGTCAGAGCCCTGCACGGGCTGAGCGCGCCCGGTTCGGCCTGGTACCCGGCCTGGCCCAGCCCGACCCGGTCCGACCCGTTTCAAGTATTATCAAACTGGACCGGGCCCTAACCGTGCCGGGCACATTTCGGGCCGAACCGGGCCGGGCACATTTCGGGCCGAGTCCGCTCCGCCCGGATACTCTGAAAAACGGTTCGGAAATTAATATTTTCAGCCTATTTGTTTTATTAATTTCTTCCACTACCTTTATTTTTGCCGTGTTTTTACGGTCTCACTGTCAGCCTATGTTATTCGTAATGTGTTTGGAAAACTGCCTCTTTATTAAAGACTGCGTTGTACTGGTAATACTATTACTATTACTACTTCTACTACTACTATTACTACTTCTACTATTACTACTACGTCCACTGCTAATACTAGTACAACTACTACGAGCTCGCGTCAGAGTTGACATGTCTGGTGGTACCGAATTAAATTTTTAAGTACAGAATAAAATGGAGAAATGCTTGTTATTATGGCCGGTCTGCGTAGAATGTGAACCGATGCTTGATCTAGGAGGGAGAACAGTGGCTCAGTAGAAAAAAACACTCACATCTGGTGCTAGACGACGTCGGATCAATCCCTACTCATGGTATGTGAGCTTTGGTGTGGACAAACATCGTGTGCGTTTGGAGTTTCTGGGGTGGTCCTGCTTCCTCCTACTGTTTTCTTTCCACCAATTCATCCCATCATCATCCATATAGCGTGAGCGGTAGTTTCCTAAACAAAGGATGATAAAGTCAAGTGCTTGACCTAGTAAGTAGAATTTTTTACGCTACAATTGGACCACGGAAGGCAAAACCATGAACTGGCGTGGTTTTTGGTTGGTAAAATTTGGTACGCTATCATTGGACCACGGAGGGCAAAACCATAAACTGGCGTGCTCATAAGATCAGTCCAATTTGTAGTAATGTTCAGGTGTTACATGTTCATGTATTGTTTATAGTATGATGCTACAAATATAACAAAATATAATGATAAAATAAATCACCAAGTCGCCAGGGTCGATTAGGTGTTCCTGGAACGGTGGCTCAGTGGTTGAGCGTTCACCTCTGGTGTATGGGGTCCCTGGTTCGATCCGAGCTCTCCCCAAGTGAACTTTGTGGTGGACAAACACCGTGCGGGGAGTTCGCGGCGTTCTCCTATTTCCCTCCACTTTATTTATACCACTATTTCATTTATTTCTCATCACCATCGTCTCCTTTAGTTTAGTTGGCATAACTTGGAACCACCTACCAAGATGAATAAACTAATGGATTGGGAAGATAGACATTCAGTCTGTGGCGAATTTGATGATGAAGTGAAGAGGAAGTCATCATGTGTAAGAGAACTTGATAGACTCCAGTGGTGGAAGCAACAAGGACAAACATTACCAAAATTGTGTAAATTAGCGCGTCAGTATCTGGTCATCCCTGATTCTAGTAAGTCTACTGGAAGAGCTTTTAGTACACAGGAACAGAGAAATGCTTTAAAGCCTGAAACTGTTCACTCTGTTTCCGTGCTATTTGATGCGTACAAGGACATACAGTAAAGCGATGTTCATCTTGCACTATTGGTTTCTTAGGAAACCTTATATTTTCATTTTCTTAAGATCAACTATCCCTTCTATTATATGCAATGTTAAGGCCATCTTAGGGATCTCAAACCGTCTTAGAGAATTAGAAAAACCATCTTAGGGAATCTCTAAATTAAGACGGTTAAATTTTCCGAACCGTTAACTTTGGCTGCTGTTAAACCTGAAAGATATAAAATTTCCTAGGCTCACTTTCCACATCTTGGAGCAGAATTAATGAATGAATCTTTCTTGGTAATAGTGCTCGAGTACTTCCTTCTCTCGGTGCCCAAAGAAAGTAATAGATACTGCTATTAACTTTCGATTAGCCTGAAAGTTTAACTTGCGTGTATAAAAAAGTTCGTGACGTCTTTTGCAACCTTGACTCACTTCATCAAGCTGTTATTTTAATAATGCTACGAATCTATCACACTAATCTTAAGGCTAATAGAACCTGCATGTGATTTTTTACAAGCTTAGCACCATAAGTGTAATATAACTATTACGGAAAACTACTAAGCTTCGTGGCCTCTTGACTGAAATCCAGCATGATACAGTCGCAAATGAACAAGATGCTGAGCAGTACTCTTTGATTGTCGTTATGTCGTATAAAATCTAGGGCAATAAGTTGAAAGCAAGAGAGATTACGTGTACTAGAGCTTTCATTCTTACGCCCCCTCTTGGATAAAAATTTACATGGAATCTTTGCTTGTACTACATATCGAAACATCGTTTTTCTATTATCGTTAAACTTTGCTTCTTTTTAGGAGATTTGAAAACTGAACGGTACCTACACAATTTTTAGTGTCCTTGCGGATGTCAGATTCATTGGAGTCAATCGTTTGCTGTAGATCATCTTAACATATAAACAATCAAACAATAAACAATTGTTGTAAACGTCAATTGAATGGTACTGTGGTATGCGAATGTTATATCTAAATGAATAGGTTTAACTTTAGATTTGTCCTGCTAAGGTTTCTCCTCCTCGGGTACCAAAGCCGCACGTGTAAAGAAACCCAAAATATGTAACATTCATGTTTTATACCTTCTTTTTATACCTTATTTTAGATTTACATCAAGATCGTCTTCATCTACATTTTGTTAGGTCTATAAGGCGGGGACGATATCACAAAATAATAATCATAACTCATTGGATCAACAATTAAGCCGTTTTCAATGACATATTGGTTTTTTACAGCTATTGTTCGTTATCATCTATATCAGATTGTCTTCCCATCTCCCATTTCTTCATGAACTCCCTTGGCAGAATGCATAAAATATTGAATACTTCATATCGGCTCTTTTACACTAACATGTGGTTCGTTCACAATCCTATGTTGCAGTCACTTTTTATCTACAGGTAAGTAAGATTATCCGGTTGCAGCTGATGGTAGCTGTGTGAGTCCCTGGAATTCGCATACTTTCTTTCACACACAACCTGTTTCGATTGAGTTCATGCTTAGACAATTTCGCTCCTGGAACTGGAGGTACTTCCGAATTCAGCTGCTGTGTTAGTAATGGGAAAAGTGGCTATATTGAAGCTTTGTAACTACTTCCGTGTTATATCTGATATGGCTTATTCCAGGGACGGCATTTTTCCATCTCCATACAGGCGAATAAAGAATTTCTTACGTTACCACTTTGTGAGGATTCACATTTGGTTGGTTGAAGACTCTGTCTAACTTTCACAATTCTTCTAATTGAAGGAACTTGAAGGCTGCAAACTATTCACTTTTGAGTATAGCTGAGGTCGTGACACAGCCTGTTGCATCATAAAAAATGTTAAATCAATCTTTTAATGACGATAGGGTCTTTTTAATTTTAATACATTCGAAGCATTTCCTTTCAGTTCTGTGATTGTGAAAACGTGAAAGGCTATGTGAAAATTAGCTATGTGAAAGTGTGAAAATGGGAATGTGAAAATTAGCAACTGCTCATGAAGTCTTCTACCCAGATTCTTAATGGATTAGAATCACACCCATCAACAGCTACAGTTTTCCTGTTTCTAGTTTCTTCCCTTTTTCTTGTCCATATACAGCTACCTTTCGTCCTTCGAAAACTGTTTGCATCATTTGAAGCCGTCTAGTATAGATCTCCAAGTTTCTCAAGAACTGTGATTGAATTGTCGTCGCTTAATGGCAGCATTAAATTCGATCGTGGCAGATATTTCCAGAAAACTCTTTTTCCTCTTTCAGCACTTTCCATGTCTAATTGTAATTTATGTCCATAACATATAATGTTAAAATAGAGTTTAACATTATTTATTTCGTACTTAACGCAGAATTGAGGTACCTTTTTTGGTCCACACCATTGCGTGTAGAAGGCCTCTTCCTTCTACATGTGGGTTTTAAAACACATAACAATAGGGACTCTGCAATATTCACCGCAGTCGAAATGACATTCTTGCGCATTGAGATATTATCACACAAGGAAGGTGGTATTAGCTCAACTTGTCTCAGTAATGATAAACTTTTGCCCACAAAAGTCCTGTAGAACTTCTGTTATCGTAACCGTATTTGGGAATGAAGGATTAATCTTGCTAACGTTGTGTGTGACGTTGAGTTCATCCCCGAGAAATTTTTGTGGCCTACATTAAGCATTGTTCGATAATCATATCACTTGGATCTTCGCTCAAGAAGGCCTCTTTCTCTGTGAATTGTGAATTCTCCTTGAGTTGTTAATTTCTTGTAATCCTCTGATACCGTATTAGCCGCCAGGGCTTGCATCTGCAGAGTATAGTGATGGGCAAATTTTTCATAGAAAAGATGACCTGCTGCGTGAGAAAACGGAAGCAATTATTTAATTAAATACAAATGGTGTTTCTAGTCCCCTGTTCAATCTACTTTTTGGAACATCCGAGATCTTGCCTCCCCATTGAAGCACTAATGATCTCTTCTAGTGTAATCGTTAGTGCTTAGTGCTTCTTAGAACACCAACTCCCAACAGTATTGCTTTAATAGTTTGGACTCTAGAAGAAAAAACTTTTTGGCGGGCCAACTTCACGTTAGCACCCCCAGAAAGCACTAACAACTAAACCTAGCGCAATCGTTAGTGCTTTCGGAAAACACTAAGAGTTTCGTTAGTGCATTAAAATTAGTGTGGCTATGGCCAGTTATATGGTACGAAATTCCCAAAAGGAATACATGGGGAATTTTAAATTGGTTCAAATTCCCGCCAAATTCAAAAGCGCTAATGACTCCTTCTAGTGCAATCGTTAGTGCTTCTTTAGTGCTTCTGAGAACACCAACCCCAACATTAGTACTTCAATAGTTTGGACACAAGAAGCAAAAAATTTGGGGGGGGGGGCAACTTCAAGTTAGCCCCCTCCCAGAAAGCACTAACTACTAAGTCAATTACAATCGATAGTGCATCGTTAGTGCTTCCGGAAAACACTAATAGTTTCGTTAGTGCTTCACAATTACTGTGACTACGACCAGTTATATGTCAGGAAATTCCCGTAAGGAATACATGGTGAATTTTTAATTGGCTCAAATTCCCGCCAAATTCAAAAGCGCTTAAGCTCTCTTCTAGTGCAATCGTTAGCGCTTCTTATGTGCTCCATAGAACACCAACTCCCAACATTAGTGCTTTAATAGTTAAGACCCTAGAGACAAAAAACTGTGGGGGGCCAACTTCACGTTAGACTTCTCAGAAAGCACTGATGATTAAACCTAGTGCAATCGTTAGTATATCGTTAGTGTTTTAGAAAACGCTGATAGTTCGATGGTGCTTCACAATTAGTGTGGCTATGGCCAGTTATATGTCTCGAAATTCCCATAGGGAATACATGGGGAATTTTAATTGGCTCAAATTCCCGCCAAATTCAAAAGCGCTAATGACCTTTTTAGTGCAATTGTTAGTGCTTTGTTAGTGCTTCTCAAAACACCAAGTCGAAACATTACTGCTGCAATAGTTTGGACGCTAGATGCAAAGAACTATTGGGGTGCAACTTCACGTTTGACCCCCAGGAAACACTAACGTTAAAACCTGGTGGAATCGTTAGTGCATCGTTAGTGCTTCCAGGAAAAACTAATGGTTTGGTTTTGCTTTACTATTATTATAGATGTGCGCACTTATATGTTACACAGATGTCCAAACTCACGAGATCGGCGTTCACGAGTTCGAAACTCACTCGACCTCAGCCTCACGAAGTGAGCGTGAGATAAGGCTGTTGATGAGAGCCTGTGGTTCAGTGAGCGTGAGGTCAGACTAGTGATGCGAACGTGAGGTTGAAGTCGAAATGAGTTCGTGAGTTCAGGTAGTTGTTAGTTTTTGAGCGTGAGATTGAGTGAGGTTAGGTCAAAATGTCACCTCTGGTTACGAAACTTCCATAAATACATGGAGAGTATATCACTGGGACAAATTCCCGACAAATTCAAAACAGCTAATGATATCTTTTTTACAATCGTTAGTGCTTCGTTAGTGCCTCCTAGAGCAGTTACTCTTAACACTAGTGCTGCAATAGTTTGGACACTAGAAGCAAATAAAAACTTTGAAGGTCAAACGTGAAGTTAGCTTCCCAGGAAGCAATAACAATCAAACCTAGTGCAATTGATAGTACATTGTTGGTGGTCCTAGATAACACTAAGAGTGGAAGAGAATGTGAATAATGAGTTTTTACTCACACATACTCTCTCTTCCACTCTTCTCCAAAACCCATTCCAGAGTTTGGAGCTCTTAAAAGTAGCTCTAAGTAGGAGTATTAATAACCACCGAGCCCCCAGAAGTCCATCGTAGATCCGCCTGTCGAGAAGAGAATGCGTGAATAAACACTTATTATTCACATTCAGTTTGCACATCTCAACAAACAAACATTATTTTCATTAACTTCCATCTACTACTGCATTCTACTGAACTGTAACGCCTTTTTATGTTTAAAAATAATTATTCATTTTTCAATAATTGTAAATGTTCAGTAATTCACCATGAATAGAGTCATCTTGAAGTGTTTTTGTAACGAAGAAAAAACATGAACAGTGGAATATCTTTTAATAAACTGTCGAGGGTTGACTACCTGAAACCGCGGTAGCCAGAATTAGCCCAGGGTAGGGGACTTATATTAACAAATGAAAGTATCAGCTAAATGCATAAGTCTTTTAGTCTTGTAGCTCTTAGATCGTATTAAAGTACTAATAGAAATATAGCCAATGAATTATGACTATTTTGTAGAACATTCTACTTTAATATCACAGGAAATTCATCTTCCGGCTTGCTTGGTTGTGAAAAGTTATAGTGTATTGGTATACTGTGTAAAGTATGTGTACTGTCGCTGATTTGTGATAATCACAAACAGAAGTGAAAAAGGTAAATTACAGTAATAGTTTTCTCTTAATAGTTTTGTATTGAAAGGGAAACGGAAAACCTACTTTTATCTTAACATTTTCTTTCTTAAACTTTCTATTCGGATTCACGTTCTTCCCCCTCAACATTGAATACGGAAATGGAGAACTTATTTAGAATTTGATTGTTGTTTCCAATATGTTTCAGGCATCACTTCTCGGACATAGGCCTGTGTTATGTCGATAACCTTAACGTCGATATCTATATTATCATATATCAACATTCGATATCGCAAATATATGGACATGAATATATGATTCAACATTTTCGATATCGATATTCGGGGGGGGGGCGACGAGATACAAGGAGCCCCTAAGACTTGATGAAGGAGCCCCCAGGATAAAGAAATTAAAGTTACTTTTTACAATCTTTATTACCACAAATTGCAATGTAAATACAATCACTTTCAAATTTGCAATATTATATGATATAATTTCTTAGACGCCAGAACGTTTCTGTTACCTGAAAAAAAGAAACAAAGCATCACGTCCAAAAGCAAGTGCTATGAACTTTGAACTAGAATTTACCATAAGAAAGTTTTTTTTTATTTCTCTCTTATTTCTGCCACACTGATATATTTCTGCCAAATTGAGCTTTAATTCAACGCCTTTCGAAATTGCAACCAACCCAACCGCCGAGTTGTTTGGGTTGCCTGCTATTTTAGGAAAAGGAGAATTGCAGGTGGTAATGCACTTTTGGAGTCGTGTATACATATCACCGTTGAGTTGATACATTTATAATTATTGAAGCCTTCTTTGCTTTTATTTGGTTTGTGTATATTGAATAATTAGTAGAACACTGTATGGTATTAAATTTCGTATGTTGCTGGTAACCCTGTTAACAATTTGTATTTAACGTAGGAGATGTCTGCTAGGGTAACCGGAGTGACAACAGAAACCTCTATAGAAGAATTGTTCAAGGTAAAGGTTAATCAGTAACAGTTACTTCACATTAATTAATTACTCCCCATTAGTTAACTGTAAAGACACTTACATTGTTTTAATTACAGTCTTCTTAGCATTTTCATCTTCGTATACAACTTTGAATCATGAAGCCTAAAGTTACAAATAAATAATACTATTGTAAAAGATCTTTTAACGTTGTTCCAAAACCAGTAAACATCATTTTACATACTCAACAAACAGAATTAAACATACTAAAATTAGCAAAAGATTGCAGTTAATTTTTATCGTATCGTAAATCAATGCAGAAGAAAAAATAATAAAATGACTGTTTATATATGAGCCAACCCAAAACAGAACTAATAGGGAAACAAAGAAAACTATTACGGTTTTCTACAAGTCATAACAATGAACTATGGATTGCTCTAGATTTTGTTGTTAGTGCTTTCTGGGGTACTAACATGAAGTTAGCTCTTTTTTTTTTCTTTCTGCCCCTAGCATCCAAACTAATGAAGCATTAATGTTCGGATTTGGTGCTCTAAGAAGTAGTTAACGATTGCACAGGAAGAGATCATTAGTGCTTTTTTTTGCTTCTAGTGTACTATTGTTAAGCTTATTGCAGCCCTAATGTTAAGAGTCACTGCTCTAGGAAGCACTAAGAAAGCTCTAACGATTGTATTAAAGATATCATTAGCTGTTTCGAATTTGTCGGGAATTTGTCCCTGTGAAATATTCTCCATGTATTTATGGGAGTATTGTAACCAGAGTTGACCACTTTGGCCTAACCTCACTCAACCTCACGCTCAAAAACTAATTTCGACCTGAACTCACGAACTCTTTTCGACCTCACGCTCACATCTCCAGTCTGACCTCACGCTTACCTAACCAGTCTCAGCAAGAGCTCATTCAACCTCACGCTCACATCACCAGCCTTATCTCAGACTCACTTCGTGAGGTTGAGGTCGAGTGAGCGTAAGTTTGGAACTCGTGAGCGCCGATCTCGTGAGTTTGGACATCTTTGTGACTTATAAGTGCGCAGATCTACAATAAGAGCAAAGCAAAACTAAACCATTAGTGTTCCCTGAAAGCACTAACGATGCACTAACAATTGCACCAGGTTTAATCGTTAGTGTTTCCTGGGGGGGCTAACGAGAAGTTGCACCCCAATAGTTCTTTGCATCTAGCGTCCAAACTATTGCAGGACTAATGTTTCGACTTGGTATTCTAAGAAGCACTAACGAAGCAATAACGATCGCACTAGAAGAGGTCATTAGCGCTTTTGAATATGGCGAGAATTTGAGCC
This sequence comes from Thermobia domestica, assembly GCF_964235325.1. Taxonomy (NCBI): domain Eukaryota; kingdom Metazoa; phylum Arthropoda; class Insecta; order Zygentoma; family Lepismatidae; genus Thermobia; species Thermobia domestica. The sequence goes on from NC_137469.1 coordinate 147,530,592, forward strand.
AATTAAAAATTCCCCATGTATTCCTTATTGGAATTCCGTGACATATAACTGAGCATAGCCACACTAATTTTGAAGCACTAACGAAACTAATAGTGTTTTCTGTAAGCACTAACCATGTACTAACGATTGCAATAGTTTTAATCGTTAGTGCTTTCTGGAAGGGCTAAAGTGAAGTTAGCCTATCCCCAAATTTTTGGCCTCTAGCGTAGAAACTATTAAAGCAATAATGCTGGGAGTTGGTGTTCTAAAAAGCACTCCATGAAAGGTATGCGAGCATATCCATGACAGTGGACGAGAGCCTTCCTAGATCACCAAGTAAATTCCTTTACAAAAATAGAATAACCAAATCGTCTATTGAATTCTGCATAGATGATCGCTACATATGGCGGAATATTATGGCAACCTGCCTAGAGTACATTCCTTGCACAGTCCAGCTAAGAGCCATTAACATTGGCAAGAAGTTAGATGAAACACACAGATAAGTTCTTAGATCTATACTTCAGACAGTTTTCAGGGAGCACAGTTATACGAAGCTGCGGAAACATTCAGATATTTAGCTAAAAGAAGATATCGAGATACGTGTTGTAGTTTTATCAAAACGAATGCAAGAGTTAGCATGCACTACAACCAACCAGACATAATAATATTTGATAAAAGCGCAGTGAGATCATAATTTGTCAATTTCATCTTACACGGTGTAATATTCTAAAATTTTTGAAAAATTAATTTCTTATGGCAAATGAGTAGAATATTTAGTATTAGTACTTGAAGTTGAAATATTGAAGAAATTCAAAGGAACCACACTGCTTATATCACACGCAGAGGTGTGTATCTCACCATTACACAATCGTTGTGGCGAGGCTTTCACAAGATGAATAACTATCGAAAGATTATTTGAGAATAGGAAATCGAGACGCGAGTGAAGATTTGATTAAATCTTCCGAGTAAGACAGCATTGATGCACCAAGAACATGAGTATACTGCATTAGAGATAAAGTGGATTTAAGAGTGAAGAAATGTGATACGATATTCTTATCAAGAAAATGCTACCGTGATATAAGACTAATTTTACATTCAATACCTTGGATATGGAGAATTTCCACCAACAGACATCTGAAATAAATGACCTTTTCTTCTCTATGAAATGTGTGGCAGTTAGTTACTAATCAAAGCATACAATGATATTATATGAAAAGATAATTTGATTAGCTCAAAGTTTGGTTGCTTTGTGATGACCAGTGTTATTAAGTTGGTAGCGAACACAGGACCGTCCAATGATTTCCACCTAACCGTTTACGGGAAGATCTCAAAAACACCTAAAATCGATTTTTTATTTGTCTCATCGATCAGATCACCGGTCTCAGATCCAAAGTAAGGCTGCTTCAGAGGTTAGAATCTAATGGGTTACATAGCAAGTTTCTTCATTATGCAATCGTGAAAATAATATTAATGATAGACCGGAACCTAGAGTAGTTTTCTGCTCTTGAGAGGACTACTTTCAGTCGTGAAAGGCCACGCAAGCTCTGTTCACAAATGCGAGATGAGCTAGTGTTGAATTTAATAAATAAGATTACAGAAATTCCTCTTGTTGATCATTCCGTGTCAGATATGAAAGCTATCGAAAAGCTGATACAGTTGGTGTACTAGTCTGCTACAGAGCGGAAGCTTACCAGTATTTACTTAACTAACTAACTCTGTGGCCTATGGAACCCGGCCACACAAAAGCTCTCCACTGATTTCTATTCTTAGCTAACTGCATCCAGTTTCTACTTTGTATTCCAATCTCTGCGAGATCCATTTTAATATTTTCCTCCCATCGGCGCCTAGGTCTTCCTAATGGTCGTTTTCCGATTGGTCTTCCAATCAAGACTTTGAAAGCGTTTCTACTTTCATCCATTTTAGATACATCACTCGCCCACCTAAGCTTCCTTGACTTGACGACCTTAACAATGTTGGGTAAACCATATAAATTATGTAGTTCCTCGTTATGAAGTTTCCGCCATTCCCCATTCCCGTTCCTCTTGGGTCCGGATATTCGTCTCAGAATCTTGTTCTCAAATACTTTCAGTCTATGTTCTTCCCTCAGAGTAAGTGACCATGTTTCGCAGCCATACAAAACAACAGGCATGATTATCGTTTTATAGATTTTAAGCTTCAAATTCCTCGACAGAATTCTCGACGATAAGATATTTTGAACCGAATAGTAACACGAACCGAATTTACTTACCGGAGAGAAAAAGTTGAGAAAATTGAGATATTCAAATCCTCCAATATGCTTAATAAGACCGTGCGATAAGGCATTCTGTGGTGCAAGATTGACCATGTTAGCCAGAAAGACTTTAAGATTCTATAGACTAAAGATTAGTGTGAGAGATACGTAGCGTTATCCATATAGGATTTTGATAAGTCAAGGTTGCAAAAAACGCCTCGATGTTTTTTATTAACGCAAGTTTAACTTTCAGGCTAATCAAAAATTTATCGCAGTCTGTACTACTTACTTTGGCCACCAGGACGAGCAAGTACTCGAACACTATTCCCAATGGTGGATATTCAGGGCTTGTGGCTCAAGACATGGGATGCGAGCCTAGAAAGTTTTATATCTTTCAGGAGTACTTGACTGAAAATCTCCCAATGTAACCTAAGTACCAAAAAAATCTGTCACCTGATAATTTTGTTATTGTCTCTGTTCCACACCTTTTTTACCAAGCCTGTAGATCTTCTCTGTATCGTGAATCAGTGCTTTGCACCGCTAGCTTTAGTAATAAATCGGCCGGACTTGTCTGACAGGCTAAGAGAAGCGGACCTTGCTCTACAAGATAATCACGCACCTATTTTCCTAAGAATCCCCTACTAGATTTTCAGGCTAATAACCTGTATTTGAATCCTTTACAAGCTTACGACCATAAGTGTAGTATAAGTGTTACAGAAAATTGTTAAGCTTCGTGGGCTTCCATCTGAAAAGTAGCTTGGTACAGTCGCAAAGGAAAATGGTGCTTAGCAGTAAGAATTGATAATCCTTATGTCGTATAATAACTAGTGCAATAAGTTGAATCCAACTGTGAAAAACGTGTAGTAGAGCTTTCATTCTTACGACCCAGTCTTTGATAAAAATGTTCATGGAGTCTTTGCATGTACGATTGTGAACAGTGTGTGTACAGTAGGATTGTGAACGAAACACATGTAAGTGTAAAAGAGCCGATATGAAGTACTCAACGTAGTCTGCATTCTACCAAGAGAGTTCATTTACAATTGGCAGATCGGAAGACAATCTAATTTAGATGATGACGAATAACAGCTGTAAAAAACCGATATTTCTTTTACAACGGCTTAAATGATGTTCCAATCTCTTATGATTATGATATTGTAATACAGTCCCAGCCTTATAGACCTAACAAAATGAACATGAAGACGATCTTGATGAAACTATAAATATATGTGTATGGACAAGGTATAAGACATGAAGGAGGTCTATTGTTCTGTTTACATATATTTCGAACCCTTTAACACAAGCTGCATTGTTACCCGAAGAACAGCAGATGAAAGTCTTCATGGATTCTGCCATCTGCAAGGACAATAAAGATTGTGTAACTACCGTTTAGTTTTCGAATCTCCTAAAAAGAAGCAAAGTTAAACTCTCTTAATATAGAACGATGTTTCGATATGCGATACATGGAAAGACACTATGTACATTTTTATCCAAGAGGGGCGAAGGAATGAAAGCTCTACTACACGTCGATCCCTGTTGGTTTCAACTTATTGCTTTAGGTTTTATACGACATAAGGACAATCAACGCTTACTGCTGAGCACCTTGTTCCTTTGCGACTGTACCAAGCTCCTTTTCTCTCAGAAGGCCACGAAGCTTAAATATATTCCGTATCAGTAATTATCGTAAACTTGTAAAGGAATCACAAGCAGCTTATTGGCATGAAACTCGAATAGCATATTTTTAGGTAATTGGGTACGAGATTGCCTTGTAGAAAAAGGCACGCTTCTCTTGGCCTTTGACATAAGTCCGGCCGATGAATTTATGAAGCTAACGGTTTAAAGAACAGTTTAAGCAACACAGACATCAAAAAAATTATCAATTGACAGAATTTGTTTTGATACTTAGGTGACATTGGGAGATTTTCAGTTAAGTACACCTGAAATATATAAAACTCCCTAGGCTCACTTTCCACATATTGCAGCAGAAGCGTTGAATTTTCTCCCATAGTAATAGTGTTGGAGTACTTCCTCGTCCCGATGCCCAAAGAAAGTAATAGATACTGCTATTAACTTTCGCTTACCCTGAAAGATTAACTTGCGTGTATAAAAAATTACGAGGCGTCTTTTGCTACCTTCACTTACTTAACCAAGTTGCTATATTGAGAACGCAATGTATAAATCACAATAATAATGAGGCTATAAAACCTTAAAGTCTTCCTGACTCACACTGTTCATTTTGCACTACAGACTGCCATATCGCACACTATTATTAAGCTTATTGCAGGATTTGAATTTCTCGATCTTCTAAACGTTGTCTCACCGGTGAGAAAAGTTCTGTTAAGCTTCCCCTCTGTAGCAGATTAGTTCACCAATTGTATTAGCTTTTTGACACCTTTCATATATGAGACGTGATGATTCACAAGAAGAATTTCTGTAATCTTATTTATTAAATTCAACACTACCTCATTCAGGTGACGTAAATAGAGCTTGCGTGTCCTGTCCATCGTCTCAAAGGTATCTTTTTAAGAGCAGAAAGCTACACCACAAAATGTACCCGATTAATCGCCAGCAGTTGAGTCGTACGAAGTGTAGTCATCTCTAACACTGAACCAGACTGTCATTTGGTCTGGTATGTATGCGAGCATATCCATCTCTAGAAAACCGAGATCACCAAGTAAATTCCTTTACTGAAATAGAAGCATCAAATCGTCAGTACAATTCTGCATAGATGATCGCTGCATATAGCAGAATATCATGGCAAACTGCCTAGAGTACATTTCTCTTAGTCCACCTAAGAGCCGTTAACATTGGTAAGAATAAAGTCGAAGCACACTGATATGTGCATACAACATTGTTTTACAAAGTTACAGAAACATTCAAATATTCTATTAGAAGGAGATGTCGAGATACGTGTTGTTCTGTTATCAAAAAGAATGCATTTAGTTAACATGCATTCAGTTAACATTTTTCAACCAGACATACAAGCGTAACGAGATTAGGATATTCCAGTAGCAACTTACACGCCTTAATTGAAAAAATCTGTTGAAAAATTACTTTCATTTGGCAAAAGATTTAAGGTTTATCTACAGGGCTGTCGACTGTGGCTTTCTACGGAAATAATGGTATTACTAATTGTAGATATCAGTATGAATTTAGATAAAAAGATAATAAGAGTAGATGTAGAGATCCGCCATGATAGTTCTTTAGAACGAGTGGAATCAGTTTGCATGCAATACAACCAAAGTGAGCTTGCGGGTTGAAATGGGAAAAGTAAAGCAGCTCATATTGTTCTTGACAAGTTGATGGGTTACTTGCGATAGGATAAGAACCCCCCAGCTTGTGAAGCTTTTTGTAATATGCATCCACTACGTCAGAAATCGTCTTAAAATGAGAACGCTAGCAGAGATGTCACTTCACTTCATTGTAATAGTATTCTACAATGTCTGAAAAGAGATATTAATAAGAGATTATATCGATCTCTAAGTGATACGGTAATTAAAGAAATAATTTTAGGATACAAGGAGATGTTCGATTTTTAATTAGTGGTTTATATTGCAACAAGCGCTCCAATATATTGAGGGTTTCATTTGGCGGTTATCGGTAAGGCTAAACGGATTATGCCCGGTTATGTCCTTCTTACAACGCTGTGAAATTTAGAAGTCTGCAGTGGACATCGGCAAATATTCCTCAATGGCTTAAAGCTAGTAAAGGAAATCAACAATGAATCCGAAGCCGTAAGATATTGTGTTGTGTACCTAGGTCTTAAGACGATGCAATAATGCTTTTAGAGCTCTTTAGCTCACATTATACAATGGCGTACCATGTAAAAAAACCGTGGAATTACTTCTCCCTTTATTAAGACGAGGGTATCACGCATAGCTTTGGGAACTAACAGCGGTTTGTTTTTGGTAGGCCCTTGTAATTGAAAAATGTTGGGATACCAAATGTAAAGAACAAGTATTAATTTATCAATGATAATAAAACAATTGCTGTACTTCCCGTTTATATACAAGTACAATATTATTTGAGAGTGCTACCTGCTGAAGAAATCTACTTAGCACCCTTAACGGTCTCACCTGAATCTAATAATCAAAACATACAATCAGATTACTAATCAAAGCATACAATGAGATTATATGAAAAGATTATTTTATTAGCCCACACTTTGGTTGCTTTGTGAAGACCAGTGTTACTAATTTGGTAGCGAACACAGGACTACCATAAATATTTTCCACCTAACCGTGTAAGGGAAGATCTCAAAAGAACCTAAAAACGATTCTTTATTTGTCTGATTAATCACATCAAAGGTCTCAGGCCCAAAGTAAGGTTGCTTCGGGGGTTAGGGTATAATGGGTTCGATAGCAAGTTTTTTCATTATGCAATCGTGAAAATAATATTAATGATAGTCCGGAACCTAGTGAATCCTACACAACTCTGTAAGAACACAACTCTTTGGATTAAACAGTTTCTATTAGACTAACGATGAAGAACAAGGTGAGAGCGTTATGCGTGCTAGGTAGATTTCCTCAGCAGGAAGCACTCTCAAATAGTATTGTACTTGCATATTAACTGGAAGTATAGCAATTGCTTGATTATCATTGATAAATTAATACTTATGATTTTTACATTTGGTATCACAACATTTTTAATCCCAAGGGCCCACCTAAAACCGTTGTATTATCTCAATGCTATATGACTGTGATACCCTCGTCTTATTATAGGGAGAAGTAAATCCACGGTTTATAAATGGTATGGCATTGTATAATGTGAGTTAAGGAGCTTTAAAAGCACGACTGCTTTTTCTTTTTTCTTTTTTGAAGAATAGGTACACAACACAAAATACTGCGGCCTCCGATTAATTGTTGAATTTCTTTACTAACTCTGAGCCGATAGGAATTAAGGAATACATGCCAATGTCCAATGTAAATTTCTAAATTACACGGTATTGTAAGAAAGAATCAATCCGGCATAAGCCGTTTAGCCTTACCGGGCACCTCGAAATAGAACCCTCGAATTATTGGCACAGCTGTTGAACTCTGAACCACTAATTAAAAACTCTGTCCCCCTCCATCCTCAAAGTTACTTCTTTAATCACCGCATCACTTAGAGATCGATTTATATTTGTCTTCAGACATTCTAGAATACTATTATAATGAGGTCAAGCAACATCTCTGCTACAATTAGTATCTCTGCTAATGTTCTTATTTTAAAGCGGTTTCTGTTGTTGTGGATGCAGATTGCAAAAAGGTTTACAATCTCGGGGATGCCTGTCCTTTCGCAAGTGACCTCTCAACTCTTCCGTCAAATAACGCTCTTTACTATACCTTATGAGCTCACCTCGATATTCATTCTCTCTCAGCTAAATACTTCTTGTTCCGCACGTCACTAAGTATAACTCGAATATTTCGAATTTGCAAGTCCTAACGACAAAATGACCTGCCGTACTTTTCCCATTTCAACCCGCCAGCTCTCGTCCGTTGTACTGCATGCAAATTGATTCCAGTCGTTCTAATGCAAGTATAATGGCGGATCTCGACATTTACTCTTATTATCTTTTTATCTAAATGCATCCTTATATCTAAAATTAGTAATACGATTATTTCAGCAGAAAGCCACAGTCGGCAGCCTTGTAGATATGCCAAATGGAAGTAATTTTTCAAGATTTCACTCTATTACAGCATGCAAGTTACAATTGAAAAATCCTAAACTGACTCCACTTTTTTCAAATATTACTGTCTGGTTGGTTGTAGTGCATGCTAACTGCTTGCATTCGTTTTGATAAGAGAACAACACGTATCTCGACATCTCCTCTTAGTATAATATCTGAATGTTTCTGTAACTTGGTAACACAATGTTATCTGAAAACAGTCTGAAGTATAGATCTAAGCACATATCTTTGTTTCGACTTTCTTCTTGCCAATGTTAACGGCTCTTAGTTGGACTGTGCAAGGAATGTACTTCTGGCAGTTTGCCATGTTATTCTGCTATATGCAACGATCATCTATGCAGAATTCTACAGACGATTTAGTGCTTCTATTTTTGTAAACTAATTTACTTGGTGATCTAGGATTGCTTGGTCATCGGTTATGGATATGCCAATGGACAGTCTGCTTCAGTGTTAGAGATTAGTACAATTCGTAAGCCTCAACTGCTGGCGATTAATCGGGTACATTTTGTGGACTAGCTTTCTGCTCTTGAGAAGATAGCTTTGACTCGATGGACAGTACACGCATGCTCTATTCACGTCAGCGAGATTAGGTAGTGTTGATTTTAATAAATAAGATTACAGAAATACTTCTTGTTGATCATTCCGTCTCAGATATGAAAGGTGCAAAAAGCTAATATAGTTGGTGCACTAATTTGCTACAGAGGGAAGCTTATCAGAACTATACACACCGGTGAGAAAACGTTTAGATAATCGAGAAATTCAAATCCTGCAATAAGCTTAATAAGAATGTGCGATATGGTAGTCAGAGCCCTGCACGGGCAGAGCGTGCCCGGTTCGGCGCGGTGCCCGGCCCGACCCGTTTCAAGTAATATCAAAGTGCACGTGGCCCTAACCAGGCCGGGCACATTTTGCGCCGAATCGGGCCGAACTGGGCCGGGAACATTTCGGGCCGAACCGGGCCGGACACATATCAGGCCAATCGGGCCGGACACATATCGGGTCGATCCGGCCGGCCCGGCTCCGCCCGGATACTCTGAAAAAGATTTCGGAAATTAATGTTGCCAGCCTATTTGTTTTTTTAATGTCCTCCACTACCTCTATTTTTGCCGTGTTTGTACGGTCTTACTGTCAGCCTATGTTAATCGTAATGTGTTTGGGAAACTGACTCTTTATTAAAGATTGCGATGTCCTGGTAATAGTATTACTATTACTACTTTTATTACTACTATTACTACTTCTACTAATACTACTACCACCACTGCTAATATTACTACATCTACTATGACTTCCCGTCAGATTTGACATGTCTGGTGGTACCGAATTCACCTTTCAAGTACAGAATACAATTGAGAAATGCTGGTTATTATGGCCGATCTGCATAGAATGTGGACCGATGCTTCATCTACGAGGGAGAACAGTGGCTCAGTAGAAAAAACACACATCTGGTGCTAGACGTCGTCGGATCAATCCCTACTCATGCTATGTGAGGTTTGTTGAGGACAAACATCGTGGGCGTGGGAGTTTCTGGGGTGGTCCTGCTTCCTCCTACTGTTTTCTTTCCACCAATTCATCCCATCATCATCCATATAGCCTGAGCCGTAGCTACCTAAAGAACGTATGATAAAGTCAAGTTCTTGACCTAGTAAGTAGAATTTGATACGCTACAATTGGACCACGGTGGGCAAAACCATGAACTGGCGTGCTCATAATATCAGTGCAATTTGTAGTAATGTTCAATTAGCAAGGCAAATATCGAATGGTGTTACATGTTCATGTATTGTTTATAGTATGATGCTACAAATATAACAAAATATAATGATCAAATAAATCACCAAGTCGCCAGGGTGGATTAGGTGTTCCTGGAACGGTGGCTCAGTGGTTGAGAGTTCACCTCTGGTGTATGGGGTCCCTGGTTTGATCCGAGCTCCGCCAGGTGAACTTTGTGGTGAGCAAACACCGTTTGGTAGGTCCGCGGCGTACTTCTGTTTCCTTCCACTTTATTTGTTCGCCTATTTCATTTATTTCTCATCACCATCGCCTCCTTTAGGCTAGTTGGCATAACTTGGAACCACCTACCAAGAAGATAAACTAATGGATTGGGATTATAGACATTCAGTCTCTGGTGAATTTGATGATGAAGTAGACATCTACCACAACATGTCATCATGTGTAAAAGAATTACATATACTCCAGTGTGGAAGCAACAAGAACAAACATTACTAATATTGTGTAAACTAGCGCGTCAGTATCTCTTCATCCCTGCTTCTAGTTCGTCTACTGAAAGAGTTTTATGTACTCAGGAAGGGAGAAATGCTCTAAAGCCTGAAACTGTTGACTCTGTTTCCGTGCTATTAGATGCGTACAAGGACATACATTAAAGCGATGTTCGTTTCGCTCTATTGGTTTCTTAGGAAAGTTTATAATTTCATTTTCTTAATATCAACTATCTCTTCTATTATATGTAATGTTAAGGCCATCTTAGGGATCTCAAATCATCTTAGGAAATCTCAAAAACCGTCTTAGAGAATCTCAAAATTAAGACGGTTACATTTTACGAACCGTTAACTTTGGCTGCAGTTAAACCTGAAAGATTTAAAATTTCCTAGGCTCACTTTCCACATCTAGGAGCAGAATCAATGAATTTTCTTCCTTAGTACTAGTGTTCGAGTACTTCCTCGTCTCGGTGCCCAAAGAAAGTAATAGATACTGCTATTAACTTTCGATTAGCCTGAAAGTTAAACTTGCGTGTATAAAAAATTTCGGGGCGTCTTTTCCAACCTTGACTTACTTCATCAAGCTGCTATATTGATAACGCTACGAATCTATCACACTAATCTTCAGGCTATAGAACCTTAAAGTCTTTCTGACTCACACGGTTCATCTTGCATTAAAGACTGCCATATCGCACACTCTTATTAAGCTTATTAGAGGATTTGAATTTCTCGATCCTCTAAACGTATTTTTGATTGATGATATCTATACATTTTTCATTCAGGGGACTGTAGAGGTATTTTTCGTTCAACAATGATATGTGTGCATTTTGTTTTTATTTACTGCCTTGCATTCCGTTGCAGGAAAACTTCATCGATCTGGAGTCGGGGTGATTTATTTCATTATTGTTTTTTGTTATTATTATTTTAGCATCGAATTATAAAGAATACAGGAACATGTAATATGATTGGGAATCTGATGAGTTAATTGAACATTACTACAAATTGTGCTAATCTTATTAACATGCCAGTTCATGGTTTCGCCTTCCGTTGTCTAATGGTAGCGGAACAAATTCTTAGTTAGATCAAGGACTTAACTTTCCCATACGTTCTTTAGGCAATTACGACTCAAAACGCATGGATGATGATGGATGAATTGGTAGAATGAAGACAGTGGACGAAAACGGGACAATCCAAAAACTCTCACGCTCACGATGTTTGTCCACCACAAAGCTCACATAACACGAGCAGGGATCGATCCGACGACCTTTAGCACCAGATGTGAATGCTTTATCTAGTGAGCCACCATTGCCCCTCGTCAAGCATCTGTTCGCATTCTACGCAGACTGGCCATAATAACTAGTATTTCTTCGATTTTTTCTGTACTTGGATTGTAAAGTATGTACCAGTAAGTAAAGTATGTAAAGTATGTAAAGTCTGACGCAAAGTCGTAGTAGTTGTAGTAGTAGAAGTAGTAATAAAAATAATAATAATAATAATAATAATAATAATAGTAATAGAATAAATAGCAGTAGCAGTAGTAGTAATAATAAGAGTAGTAGAGGTACACTACTTTACAGTCTTGAATAAACACATTACGATTAACACAGGCTGTCAACATTAGTTTCCGATCCGTCTTTTACAGTGTTCGGGCCGAGTCGGGCCGGTTTTTGCTCGGCCCGTTTCGGTCCGGAATGTGCCCGGCCCGTCTCGACCCGGCTCGGCCCGAAGTGTGCCCTGCCCGGTTAGAGCCCGGCTCGAGATTCGGGGCGGGACGGGTCGAGCCGGGCACAGAATTCGGAATCATTCGGGTCGGGCCTGGGTGTGGAGGGCTCTGATGGTAGTCTGTAATGCAAGATAAACCGTGCGAGTCAGAAAGATTTTAAGGTTCTATAGCCTGAAGATTAGTGTGATAGATACGTAACGTTATCCATATAGCATCTTGATGAAGTGAGTCAAGGTTGCGAAAGACGCCTCGAAATTTTTATAGACGCAAGTTTAACTTTCAGGCTAATCGAAAGTTAATAGCAGTATCTATTACTTTCTTTGGGCATCGAGACGAGCAAGAACTCGAACACTATTACTAAGGGAGAAAATTCAGGGTTTCTGCTATAGATATAGTTAGTGAGCCTCGGAAGTTTAATATCATTCAGGTTGTCTTAACTGAAAATCTCCCAATGTATCCTAAGTAGAGAAAAAATTTGGTCATTTGAATACTTTGTTGGCGTCTCTATTCCACACCTGTTCTACCAGGCTTGTATATCTTTTTTGTATCGCGAATCAATGATTTACACCGCTAACTTTAATAATTCATCGGCCGGACTTGTCTCACAGGCCAAGACACACTGAGTGATAATTCAGTATCTGATAAAGTGGAAAAATAGGCCTGTTGCAGCGTGGGACACGAAACCAGCAAGTACATGATACTTTTCCTTCTGATAGATCGCTATCTCTATTTTAATGTCCCAAAGAGGCAAAAGTTTCGAATAAAAACTTAGGCAGATATTTTTTAAAATAACCTTTATTTTGTGCCGGACACAGGGATTTAATAATTTAAAAACTCCCTCGGATCGAAAGTAAGCCGTTGTCAATGACATATTGGCTCTCTACAGCTGTTGTTCGTCATCATCTATATCAGATTGTCTTCCGATCTGCCATTTGTACATGAACTCCCTTGGCAGAATGCAGTAAAAATTGTTTACTTCATATTGGCTCTTCTACAGTTACATGTGGCTCGTTCACAATCCTATCTAGCAATCAGTTCTTATCTACCGGTAAGCTTATCCGGCTGGAACCTATGGTAGGTGTGTGGGTCAAGGAATTCGCATAGCCTCTTTCACACACCAACCTCATTCGATTGGGTTCATGCTTAGACCATTTCGCTCCTGTACTTGGAGGTACATCCGAATTGGAAGCTGCACACCTGCCGTGCTAGCAGGGGAAAAGGTGGCCATATTGAAGCTTTGTAACTACTTCTTTGTTATACCTGGTAGGCTTATACCATGAAGGACATGTGTCCTTCTGCATACAGTCATTTTGAGCCGTAAATTCCTAGCAATTTGCGACAAATGCTTTGTTTCACTGTATTGATAAATATCTCAGTAACTAACCATTAGCAAGAGTCTAAGTTGTTTTAAACAATGTTTTGGTCTTATATATTGGAATTGTAAATGTCTGACAAATTACGACAAATTTGTTATTTTACATTATTCTTTACGGCAATTCATTTCATTTTTAGGTAAATAAGTAACAAACGATTACCAAGAGTGTGCTGCATTTTCCAGTCCTTTTATTTCCCTTTTAATAGTAAATATCTGACAATTTATAACCATTTCGAGTTGTGAGTTCGGGCGGGCATTTGTTTGTAATCAACTTGAGTTCGGGCTACTGTTCGGATTTCTGTTCTTGGTGGTGCTACCAGTAAGTATTACCCTGAGACCATAACTTCCCTGAATAGCATGATGAAGGACCTCGCCAAGAAGGGGTTACAAATTGTATCCAAATCGCTCGTCGGTCTAAATAACGAGAATTGGATTGGAGAATTGGGGATTAGCACTGGGAGAAAAATTGCTTGGATAGTCCCACGTAGATATCCAGTTGTTGCGGCAAACAATCCTGAAGAATTAAGATGAATCTTCAGCCAATAAAATAGTCTCGAAGGTAGAATACTAGTTGGAGGGCGCGTATATAACTGAAGGTACACACTAAGTATTTGAACAAGAGACGTCACTAGTTGGGGGCTAACCGTAAGAAAACGTCCTTCGCCGACAAATAGCTTGTGCCCCTTAACACAGTCAGATTTAATTCCCGACGCAACGACCGCGGTGGCGGCAATCAATGCAGTGGTCAGCTGAAGAGTGTTCGCAGTTCAATCTAATAATCACTCAGTTAACTCACCTGTATGCATATACAAACAGAATGTGGAAAATAATTTATGTTAATTCTAGTCCACTGGCTACGATGCACGGTACATTGCAATAACTCGGACACCAGAAAGTACAGATAAGGAACTGCAAAAGCAATGTGACTGGCGTCACTCAGGTCACTCCAAAATCTGGTCAGCTAGTAATTCCGTTAGTGATTAAAGAAGTCACTTAATTCTAACTACAGAATATATACTTTCAATAATGATGTCAGAGGGACCAACAACAGTCTGCATCACCTTCGAAAAACTCTTTTACTCCATTCAATTGACTCGCTTTTTAATTGTGTATATCTGATACTTTACGACAATTCCATTCTTACATTAGATTCTGAAATATGTCGGAAACTACCGATCAGCTAGAATGTTCTTCACCTTGAAAATACTCCTTTCGTTCTACTGAGGAGATTCGTTTTTCAAAGATAAATATGCTACAATTTGTGACAATATCGTTATTATTCATTTAATTTTAAATATGAAAGTAATTAACAAATAGAAATTGTTTGCTTCACCTTTGAAACAGTCCTTTCTCTTACTGAATAACCAGTTTTCTATTGTAAATATCTGACCATTTACGACATTTCCGCTCTATAAATAAATTCTTTAATATACAGACAACTACAGACCAGCAAAAATTTACTTCAGCTTAAACTTTCCTTTGGCCCTTCTAAATTGACCCACATTTCAATTTATAAATGACAAATTAAGAGAATACAGTTAATTCATTTTATTTTAAGACTGTCAGATTCTATCGAACAACAAACCCCATCCTCATCTTCAAAACACTCGTTTCGCTTCGCTAACGTTTAGTTTTAGAATCCCCTAAAAAGAAGCAAAGTTTACCTCTCTTAATAAAGGACGATGTTTCGATATGCGGTACACGCGAAAACTCCATGTACATATTTATCCAAGAGTAAGAATGAAAGCTCTATTACACGTAGATCCCTGTTGCTTTCAACTTATTGCCTTAGGTTTTATACGACATAAGGACAATCAATACGTACTGCTCAGCATTTTCTTCCTTTGCGACTGAACCAAGCTGCTTTACACTCAGGGGGCCACGAAGCTCAAAATTTTCCGTACACAGTTATATTACACTTATGGTCGTAAGCTTGTAAAGGAATCATATGAAGCTTAGTGGCCTGAAACTCTAATAGGAGTTTTTTAGGTAATTTGGTACGAGATTACCTTATAGACACAGGCACGCTTCTCTTGGCCTGTGAGACAACTCCGCCCGATGAATTTATGTAGCTAGCGGTTTAAAGAATTGATTTCCGATACAAAGTAATTATACAGCCATGGTAGAACAGGTGTAGAACACAGAAATCAACAAAATTATCAATTGACAGAATTTATTTTCGTACTTAGGTGACATTGGGAGATTTGTAAGTGGGTGACGTGGGTACACCTCGAAATTGAACCCTCGAATTATCGGTACGGCTGTTGCACCCTGAGCCACTAATTGAAAGTGGAACATCCCGTCCATTCTCAATATTATTTCTTTAATCATCGCATCACTTAGAATTCGATTTAAACTCTAATTATTATCTTTTTCATACACTGAAGAATTCTATTACAATGAAGTCACGTGACATTTCTGCTAACATTCTCATTTTAAGGTGATTTCTGGTGTTGCAGACGAATAATATAGAAAGATTCACAAGCTCGGGGATGTCTGCCCAGTTGCAAGTGACCCATCAACTTGTCCACCATTTTAACGACCTTTCTATTTACTATACCTTATGCGCTCACCGTGATATTCAGTCTTTCTCAGCTAAAGACTTCTTGTTCCTTACGTCACAAGTTTTAAACTCGAATATTTCGATTTTGCAATTCCTAAGGACAATATCTGCTGTCGTACTTTTCCCATTTCGACGCACGCTCTCTCGTCGGTTGTACTGCATGCAAACTGATTCTACTCTTTCTAATACAAGTATCATGGCGGATCACGACATCTACTGTTATTATCTTTTTATCTAAATGAATCCTGATATCTACAATTAGTAATACCATAATTTCTGCAGAAAACCACAGTGGGCAAACTTGTAAATAAACCTTAAATCATTTGCCATATGAAAGTAATTTTTCAACAAATTTTAGAGAATTACAGCGTGTAAGTTACAATTGAAAAATCCCTATTTCACTACGCTTTTATCCAATATTACTTAGTATGGTTGCTTGTAGTGCATGCTAACTGCTTGCATTAGTTATGATAAGAGAACAACACGTATCTTGACATTTCCTCTAATTAAAATATCTGAATGTTTCATAATTTGGTAATGCAATGTTCTCTGAAAACAGTGTCATGATAAGATCTAAGCACATATCTTTGTTTTCCGACTTTCTTCTTGCCAATGTTAACTGCTCAAACTGGACTGTGCAAGGGAATGTACTCTAGGATGTATGCCATGATATTTCACTATATGCAGCTATCATCTATGCAGAATTCTACAGAAGATTTGGTTCTTCTATTTTTGTAAAGGAATTTACTTGTGATCTGGGGTGGCTCTGGTCAACGGCCATGGATATGCACGCATCCAACCAGGCCAAAAGACAGTCAGGTACAAGGTACAGTGTTAGATAACAGTACAATTCGTAAGCCTCAACTGCTGGCGATTAATCTGGTACAGTTTGTGGACTAGCTTTCTGCTCGTGAGAGGATAGCATTGATTCGATGGACCGAACACGCAAGCTGAATTCATGTCAGCGAGATAAGGTAGTTTTGAATTTAATAAATAAGATTACAGAAATAATTGTTGTTGATCATTCCGTCTGAGATATGAAAGGTGTAAAAACGCTAATACAGTTGGTGCACTAATCTGCTACAGAGGAGAAGCTTACCAGAACTTTACTCACCGGTGAGAAAACGTTTAGAAGATGAAGAAATTGAAATCCTTCAGTAAGTTTAATAAGAGTATGCGTTATGGCATTATACAGAACTGAACCGTACGTCTCAAAGGGACTTTAAGATTGTATAGCCTGAAAATTAGTGTGATATATACTTAGCGTTATCAATATAGCATCTTAACGAAGTGAGTTAAAGTTGCAAAAGACGCATCGAATTTCTTTTAGTCGCAAGTTTAACTCTCAGGCTAATCGAAAGTTAATAGCAGTATCTATTACTTTCTTTGGCCACCGGGACGAGCAAGTACTCGAACACTATTACTATGGGAGAAAATTCAGGGCTTCTACTCCAAGATGTGGAAAGTGAGCCTAGGAAGTTTTATATCTTTCAGGTGTACTAAGTGAAAATCTCCAAATGTGACCTGACTAAAAAAAAAAAAAAAAAAAAAAAAAAAAAATCTGTCAATTGATCATTTTGTTGATGTCTGTGTTCTACACCTGTTCTACCAGGCCTGTATAACTTTTTTGTATCGCGAATCACTGCTTTAAAACGCTAGCTTTATAAATTCATCGTAAGGTCTTGTCTCTCAGGCCAAGAGAAGCGGGCCTGCGTCTACAAGGTAATCTCGTCCTTAATAACCTAAGAATCTCCTAATAGCTTTTCAGGCCAATAATCTGCCTGTGAATCCTAATAAGCTTACGACCATAAGTGTTATAACAGTTACGGGAAATTGTTAAGCTTTCTAGGCCTTCTGTCTGGAAAGCAGCTTGGAATAGTCGGAAATGAACAAGGTGCTGAGCAGTAGGGATTTATTATCCTTATGTCGTATAAAACCTAGGTCAATAAATATAAACCAACTGGAATCGACGTGTAGTAGAGCCTTCATTCTTACGCCCTCTTGGATAAAAATGTACATGGAGTATTTGCATTATTGGAATATCCAAACATTGTTCTTTATTAAGTGTTAAACTTTACTTCCTTGAAGGAGAGTCGAAAACTAAACGCTAGTTACACAATTTTAATTGTCGTTGCAAATGGCAGAATCCTCGGTGTCAGTGGTAAGCTGTTGAACATCTTAAGATATAAACAATCAAACAATAAACAATTGTTATTAACGTTACAATTGAATGATACTTTAGTACGCGAATCTGATATCTAAGTGAATTGGCTTTTTGTCGATAACTTAAAGGTGTGCTCCTACGGTTTTTTTTTTCTGTTCGGGTACCAAAGCAGCTCGTGTTAAAAGCTTCCAAAATAATTAAACAGAAGAATACATCACCTTCATGTTTTATAGCTTTTCCTTACACCTTCATTTAAAGTTTCATCAAGATAGTTTTCATGTCCATTTTTTAGGACTATAAAGCGGGCACGATATCACAAAATAATTATCATAACTGATTGGATCAGCAGTTAATACGTTGTCAATGACATATTTAATTTTTACAGCTGTTGTTCGTTATCATCTATATCAGATTATTTTTCGATCTGTCATTTCTACATGAATTTTTTTGGCAGAAAGCACAAAACCTTGAATACTTCGTATCGGCACTTTTACACGAAGATTTGGCTCGTTCACAATCCTATCATGCAGTCACTTTTTATCTACAGGTAAGTAAGATTATCCGGCTGGAGCTGATGGTAGGTGTGTGGATCAACAGACCAACCTCTTTCGATTGGGTTTAGGCTTAAACCATTTCGCTTCTGAAGTTGGAAGTAATTCTGAATTGAATCCTGCACAGCTGCTGTGTTAGTAAAAAGAAAAGCGGCCATATTCTAGCTTTGTAAATACTTCCTTAATATATCTGATATTGCTTATACCAGGGAGACAATTTTCCGCTTCCATACAGCTGCATAAAGAAATGTGTAACCTAATCATTTGTCAGGATTCAAATTTAATTGATTGAAGACACTGACTAACTGCAGAGTCCTTATTCTTTTTAAAGGAACTTGAACGCAGCCAACTATTCACTACTGAGTATAGCTGAGGTCGTGTTAAAGCTTGCAGGATAATGGAAAAAGTGAAAGCAATCTTTTAATGACGCTAGAATTTTAATAAAGTTAATAATTTCGTAGAATTTCCTTTCAGTTCTGCTTGTATGTGGCTATAAGAGAATCAGAAACTGCTCATGAAATCTTCTACCAAGATTCTTAAAGATCTGAATCAGACCAAACAGCAGCAACAGATTTCCCGTTTCTAGTTTCTTCTAATACTCTTTTCCATATACAACTGCCTTTGCTCCTTCGAAAGCCGTCTAGTATTGATCTCAAAGTTTCTCAAGAACTGTGACTGAATTGTCGTGGCTTCAATGGCATAAATAAGTACGAATGTAATTTAATTATTATCCATAATTGTAATTTATATCCATAATATATAAGGTGAAAATAGAGTTTAGCATAAATTATATACGTACTTAACGCAGATTTGACTTGCCCTTTTTAGTCCACACCATTGCGTGTAGAAGGACTCTTCTTTCTACGTGTGGGTTTTAAAACACAAGACAATAGAGACTCTGCAATATTCATCGCAGTCGAATTGACATTCTTGCGCATTGAGACATTATCACACAAGGAAGGTGGCCTTAGCTCAACGTGTTGCTCTGACTATAAACTGCCCTAACGCGAGTGACCAATCAACTTGTCCATGTTTTTAACGCGGTTTCTCTTTACTATGCATTATAAACAAACCGTGATATTCATTCCTTCTCAGCTAAAGACTTTCTATTCCGCACGTCAGTGGGTTTAAACCAGAGCCCAGTAAACCTAGGCCCAGTCCGGGTGGATCTGAATTCTTTGCCCGGCACGACCAGACCCGAATCTCGAGCCAGACTCTAACCGGGCTGGGCACATTCCGGGCCGAATCGGGCCGGGCACGTTTCAGGTCAAACCGGGCCGGGATCATATTGAAACTATCCTTCATTGAAAATTATCCTTTATTCAACATATTGAAACTATTCCAAAGAAGACTACAAAAATCTTGGATATACTATTTATTGAGTCAGTAAAGATTTCTAAATGACCAAACTTATAATTATATTGTATTATGCATACGTCAGGTAGAAATTAGAATATTCTAGTAATATATGGAACCCTAATATCCAGGAATACTCATTCTCGATTGAGTGTGTTAAAAGTAAGTTTTAAAAGCTTCTTACACTTAAGAAAGCAAAATTCTAAACGAAATTTGAAAGCTATATTAAATTTGATGAGAATTTTAAATTTGAAACATTAGAACTTCGAAGAAATATTGATTTATTATTTTTACACAAGCTCTTTCATTGCAAAGTAGACTATCCTGATCTTAACTACCAAATACGTATCCACGTACCATCCACTAAATTGCGCACCGCTTCGAAAAATACATTTTTTTGACAGCAAAAACAAACGTCTTAAGCAGATCTCCTATATGGAGAACTAGTGCAACCTACAAGTTAGTTAAAGAAAATTCCAACCTTGATTTACTGGCAATGGGTGTGGGTAGTATTACGAATTCTATTAATTATGTAAGCCGAATGTAATTATTACCAATACTTTTATTATCCTATATAATCTGTATAGCGTATATAATTAGTAACGCTGTAATTAGGCCAGTGCTTATATGTCAAAAATCAATAAATCAATTTCTCCGTTCCTGAGCTATATAGCCTGTAATACTGAAAGCTCTTTCAGTAGACGCACTAGAACAAGGGATGACGAGATACTGACGAGCAAATTTACACTTTTTTGGTAATGTTTGTTCTGGTTGCTTCCACCACTGCAGTATATCTAGTTCTCTTACACATGATGACATGTAGTGATACCAAATGTAAAAAACATAAGTATTAATTTATCAATGATAATCAAGCAATTACTATACTCCCGTTTATATGTAACTAAAAAACTATTTGAGAGTGCTTCCTGCTGAAGAAATCTACTAAGCTCCCATAACGCTCTCATGTTGTTCTTAACCGTGAGCCTCATAGGAACTGTTTAATCCAAAGATTTGTGTTCTTACGGATACAATATTTATAGAAATTCTCCTGTGTGTTAATACTCGAGGCTATCTAGTATCCACTTAATTAGCATCCTTCTGCTTACTTCGGCTTACATACAGAGCTGTGTATGATTCACTAAGTTCCGGTCTATCATTAATAACTTTTTCACGATTGCATAATAATAAAAACTTCATATGGAACCCACTATATTCTAACTTCCGAAGCAGCCTTAATTTGGGACTGAGACCGGTGATCTGATAGAAGAGAGAAATATAGAATCGACTTTAGGTTCTTTTGAGAACTTCTCTTAGACTGTTAGGTAAAAAATATTAACGGTAGTCCTGTATTCGCTACCAAATTAGTAACACTGGTCATCACAAAGCAACCAAACTGTGGGCTAATCAAATAATCTCTTCATATAATCTCATTCTATGCTTTGTTTAGTAACTAAGTGCCACACACTTCATAGAGAAGAAAAGCTTGTTTATTTCAGATGTCTGTTGATGAAAATTCTCTATATCCAAGTTCTTGAGTGTAAAAATAATGTTATATCACGGTAGCATTGTCTTCATAAGAATATCGTATCACATTTCTTCACATTGATAAATCAAATTGATAAATTAATACTTATGTTTTTTACATTTGGTATCACAACATGTCATCATGTGTAAGAGAACCAGTTATACTGGAGTGGTGAAAGCAACAAGAAATTGCTCGTCAGTATCTCGTCATCTTTGCTTCTAGTGTTTCTACTGAAAGAGCTTTCAGTACTACAGGCTATCTCATGAACGGAGAAATTGATTTATTGATTTATTGACATCAGGCACGGGCCTATTTACAGTGTTACTTAGCATATACGTTATAGAGATTATATAGGATAAGAAAACTATTGGTAATAATTACATTCGGCTTACATAATTCATTGAATTGTTAAAACTACTTACACCCGTTGCCAGTTCATCAAGGATGAAATTTTCTATAACTAACTTGTAGGTTGAACTAGTTCTCCATAGAGAAGATCTTCTTACACGTTTGTTTTTGCTGTCAAAAAAAAGTATTTTTCGAAGCGGTGCGCAATTTAGTGGATACTTTGCCATGAAAGAGCTTGTGTAAAAATAATAAATCAATATTTCTTCTCCTTAGTTGTAATGTTTCAAATTTAAAATTTTCAAAAATTTTAATGTGGCCTTCAAATTTTGGGTAAAATTTTGTTTTCTTAAGTGTAAGAAGCCTTTAAAACTTATTTTGAGTACGCTCAATCAAGAATGAGTATTTCTGTATATTAGGGTTCCATATATTACTACAATATTCTAATTTCGACTTGACGTATGCATAATACAGTACAATTAAAGGTTGGCCATTTTGGAAATCTTTACTGACTGAATAAATAGTATATCCAAGATTTTTGTTGGCTTCTTTGCAAATAGTTTCAATATGTAGAATAAAGGATATTTTTGATGAAGGATAGTTTCAATATGTGATACGATATTCTTATCGAGACTATGCTACCGTGATATCATTCAAGAATTTGGATATGGAGAATTTTCATCAAGGGACTTCTGAAATTAATGACTTTTTCTGCTCTATGATACGTATAGCACTTTGTTACTAATCAAAGCATACAGTGAGCTTATATGAAAGTGTCATTTGATTAGCCCGCAGTTTGATTGCTTTTTGATGACCAGTATTACAAAGTTCTTAGCAAACACAGGACTGACTATACCGCAAAAATTTTCCACCTAACCGTGTAAGAGAAGATCTCATAAGAACTAATGTCGATTCTTTATTTGGCTCATAGATCAGATTACCGGTCTCAGGCCCAAATTAAGGCTGCTTTGGAGGTTAGAATAAAATGGGTTCCATAGCAAATTATACGGGATACAATCAGAAAAGTATTATTAATGATAGACCGTAACCTAGTCAATCCTACACAACTCTGTATGTAAGCCGTAGTGAGCTCCAAGGACGCTAATTCAACCCACATTTGATACAATCGTGCGTTAAAACACAGACGACTTTCTTTAAATAATATATCCGTAAGAACACAACTCTTTGGATTAAACCGTTTCTATGAGAATAACAATTAACAATTCGACTGAGGAAAATATTGCAGAGTGTGTATTGTCATGTGTTTTGAAACCCACACGTAGAAGGAAGAGTCCTTCCACACGCAATGATGTGGACTAAAAATGGCAACTCAATTCTGCGTTAAGTACGAATTAAATCATGTTAAACTCTATTTTCACCTTATTTGTTATGGATATAAATTACAATTAGACATGGAAAGCCGTATACTTCCCGTTTTTATTCAACTACAATATTATTTGAGAGTGTTACCTGCTGAAGATATTTACTTAGCAACCATAACGGTCTCACTTAGTTTTACTAATCAAAGCATACAATTAGATTACTAATCAAAGCATACAATGAGATTATATGAAAAGATTATTTGATTAGCCCACAGTTTGGTTGCTTTGTGATGACCAGTGTTACTAATTTGGTAGCGAACACAGGACTACCGTTAATATTTTCCACCTAACCGTCTAAGGGAAGATCTCAATAGAACTTAAAATCGATTCTATATTTGTCTCATCGATCGGATCACCGAACTCAGACCCAAAGTAAGGCTGCTTCGGAAGTTAGATATAATGGGTTCCATATCAAGTTTTTATCATTATGGAATCGTGAAAATATTATTAATCATAGACCGAAACCTAGTGAATACTACACAGCTTTGTTTGTAAACTTTTGTAATCAGAGAGGACGTTAATTAAATGCATACTTGATAGCCTTGTGTTTTAACACACAGGAGAATTTCTATAAATATATTGTATCCGTAAGGACACAACTCTTTGGATTAAACAGTTTCTGTTAGGCTAACGATCAAGAACAAGGTGAGAGCGTTATGCGTGCTAGGTAGATTTATCCAGTAGGAAGCACTCTCAAATACTATTGTAGTTGCATATAACCGGGAGGTACAGCAATTGCTTGATAATCATTGATAAATTAATAATTATTATTATTACATTTGGTATCACAACATTTTCAATCCCAAGGGCTCACCCAAAACCGCTGTATTATCTCAATGCTATATGACTTTGATACCTTCGTCTTATTATAGGGAGAAGTAAATCCCCTAATAGATTTATAAATAGTACGCCATTGTATAATGTGAGTAAAGCAGCTTTAAAAGCATTACTACTTTGTTTTTAAACCTACGTACACAACACAAAATACTGTGGCCTCCGATTAATTATTGAATTTCTTTACTAGCTCTAAGCAAATAGGAATTAAGGAATACATGCCAATATCCACTGATAATTTCTAAATTACACAGCATTGTAAGAAGAAGTTAATCCGGCACCTCCTTACCAAGCACCTCGAAATAGAACCCTCGATTTATTGGCGCGCCTGTTGCACTCTGACCCACTAATTAAAAATAGAACATTTCCGTCCATCCTCAAAAGTATTTCTTTAATCACCACATCACTTAGGGATCGATAGAATTTCTTATTAATATCTCTTTTCAGAAATTGTAGAATAGTATTACAATGAAGTCAATTTACATCTCTGCTAATGTTCTCATTTTAAAGCTATTTCTGACGTAGGGGATGCATTTTATAATAACCTTTAAAAGCTCGGCGATGCTTGTCCTATCGCAAGAGACCCACCAACTTGACCATCATTTTAACGCGCTTTCTCTTTACTACACATTATGAGCTCACCGTGATATTAATTCTTTCTCAGCCAAAGGTTTTTTGTTCCGCACGTCACAGGGTTTAAACGTTAACAATATGAGCTGCCGCACTTATCCCATCTCAATCCGCCTGCTCTCGTGGGTTGTACTGCATGCAAACTGATTCGAAACTTATTCTAATGCAAGTATCATGGCGGATCTCGACATCTACTCTTATTATTATTTTATCTACAATTAATAATACATTATTTCTGCAGAAAACCATAGTCGGCAGCTGTGTAGATAAATCTTAAATCTTTTGGCAAATGAAAATAATTTTCCAACAAATTTGAAAATTAGCTTTTAAGTAGCAATTGAAAAATCCTAATCTCACTACGCTATTAGTAAAATAAGTGACTGTTTCTGTACCTTCGTCACACAATGTTCTCTGGAAACAGTCTGAAGTATAGATCAAGAAGTTAGATGATCTATCTCAGTGTTTCATCTAACTTCTTGCCAATGTTAACGGCACTTAGCTGGACTTTGCAAGGAATGTACTCTAGGCCGTTTGCCATAATATTCCGCTATATGCAGCGATCATCTATGCAGAATTCTACAGACGATTTGTGGGCGCTTGCTTGCTCTTTACACTTCTTATCAAATATTAGTATGTATGGTTGGTAGTAGTGCTGCTTGCATTTGTTATGATAAGAGAATAACAAGTATCTCGACATCTCTTAATAAAATGTTATCTGTACGTTTCGGTATCTTAGTAATACTGTTTTCTGAAAACAGTCTCAAAAATAGATCTAGGCACATATCTGTGTATTTCAACTTTCTTGCCAATGTTAACGGCTCTACAAAAAAATGCACACTAGGCTAGCCATGATTTTCCACTATATGCAGCGAACAGCTAAGCAGAATTCTACAGACGATTTGGTGCTTCTATTTTTGAAGAGGAATTTACTTGGTGATCTACGATGGCTCTGGTCAACGGCCGTGGATATGCACGTGTTAAATGATTCCAAAGCAGCTCGTGTTAAATGATTCCAAAAAAAATTACATTGTTCTTACACCTTCATTTAAAGTTTCATCAAGATCGTCTTCATCTCCATTTTTTTTGGTCTATAAGGCGGGGTCGATATCACAAAATAATAATCATAACTGATTGGATCAACAATTAACCGTTGTCAATGACATATTTATGTTTACAGCTGTTGTTCCTTATCTTCTATATCAGATTGTCTTCCGACCTGCCATTAGTACACGAACTCTCTTGGCAGAATGCAGAGTTCGCCTGAAAACTTCATATCGGCTCTTTTACACTAACGTGTGGCTCGTTCACAATCCTATCTTGCAGTTCCCTATTATCTACAGGGAAGTAAGATTATCTGGTTGGAGCTGATGGTAGTTGTGTAAGTCCTTGCAAATCGCATATCCTCTTTAACACACCACCTCCTTCGACTGGGTTCATATTTAGACAATTTCGCTCATGGAATTGGAGGTACTTCGGAATTGAATGCTGCACAGGTGCTGTGTTAGTAATGGGAAAAGTGGCCATACTGAAGCTTTGTTACTACTTTCTTGTTATATCTGATGTGGCTTATACCAGGGAGGCCATTTTTCCATCTCCATACAAGCGAATAAAGAATTCCTAACGGTACCACTGTGTCAGGATCCACATATGGTTGGTTGAAGACTAACTTTCAGAACCTTTCTTTTTGAAGGAACTTGAAGGCTGCAAACTATTCAGTCCTGAGTATAGCAGAGTTCGTGTCACAGCATGTTGCATCATGAAAAAAGTTACAGCAATCTTTTAATGACGCTAAAAATTTCGGACATATTATTTATAGAAAGTCACGTGTGTGTTAACACTCGAGGCTATTAAATAGGTATTTAATTTGCGTCCTTGATATTCACTAGGGTTTACATACTTATTTGTGTAGGATACACTAGGTTCCGGTCTATCACTAATTATATTTTCCCGATTGTATCCTGTAAAACTTGCTATGGAACCCATTATATTCTATCTTCCGGAGCAGAATTACTTTGGGTCTGAGGCCGGTGATCTGATTTATGAGGCAAATAAAGAATCGAATTTAGGTTCTTTTGATATCTTCCCTTAGACGGTTAGTTGGAAAATATTTACGGTATAGTATGTCCTGTGTTCGCTACCAACTTAATAACACTGTTCATCACAAGGCAACCAAACTGTGGGCTAATCAAATAACCTTTCCATTACACTCTAATGATCTATATCCGATCTCTAATTTCTTCCTTTATTTCTGTCCATATACAGCTACCTTTATCTTCTTGCATCATTTGAAGCTGTCTAGTATTAATCTCCAAGTTTCTCATGAACCGTGATTGAATTGACGTTGCTTCAATGGCAGACTTAAATTCAATCGTTGGAATACTTCAATATTTTTTTGGAATCTTTCGTCACCTTCCGAGTCTAATTGTAATATATATCATTAAGATATAAGTTGAAAATAGCGCTTAACATAATTTATATACGTGCTGTACTTAAAGCAGATTTTACTTGCCATTTTTCGTTTACACCACTGCGTGTAGAAAAACTTTTCCTTCTACGTGTTAGTTTTAATTCTCAGTACATCAAAGACTTGTTACATTGAGTGCAGTCGAATTGACATTCTTATGCAATGAGATATTATCACACATGGAAGGTGGCATTAGCTCAACGTGCCGCTGAGATGACAAAGTGTCTCCTCAAAAGTACTTTAGCACTTTTGTTATCGTAACAGTATATTGGAATGATTTATTAATCTTGCTAACGTTATGTCTGACGTTGAGTTAATCCTCGAGAAGATTTCGCGACCTTCATTAAGCACTGATCGATTATCATATCAATTGGAACTTCGCTCAAAAAGACATCTTTTTTGCGAATTATGAATGTTCCTTGAGTTGTTAATTTTTTGCAATCATCTGATACCGTATTTGCCTCCAGGGCTTCCATCTGTTGAGTATAGTGATGTGCAATTTTTTCATAGAAAAGATGACCAGCTGCATTAATGTATGGAAGCATTAATTTAATATAGTTTCTACTTTCAAATAAAGTTTCTACTTTCCTGTTCAATCTAGTCCCTTTGGATGAATTGCAATACGATTATGACCTTCTCTATATACACTAGCAAAAGTTTTCCGGTTCGGATAAGGTCACCGTCTTAATTTTTAGGTTCTCTAATATGGTTTTTGTCATGCAGTTTCATTTTCTTGTAAGTGTTGCATATTGATTTCCTCATATAAATGTTGCATATTGATTGCAGATGTCCCTTTATAAAAATTCTTCATATCCAAGTTTTTGAAAGAAAAAGGAATATTATATAACCGTAGCATCGTCTTGATAAGAATATCCTATCACATTTCTTCACTCTGACATCCGCTTTCCCTCTAATGCTATACACTCATGTTCTTGGTGTATCAATGCTGTCTTACTCGGAAGATTTAATCGTCTTTACGTGCGTCTTGCGTCTCGATTTCCTATTCTCAAACAACCTTTGGATAGTTTTTATCTTGTGAAAGCCCCGCCACAACGATTGTGTAATGGTGAGATACAGACCTCTGCGTTTGATATAAGCAGTGTGGTCCCTCTAAATTTGTTCAATATTTCAATATCAAGTAGTAATACTAAATACTCTACTCTTTTGCATACAGTAAAAAACAGCAAGAAAATAGAAAAAACCACATGAGTTATGACATTACATCAGCCATTATACTGGAAAGGTGTTCAAATCGTACCACAGCTGAAGAAATTTCTGAACGGCCCATAGTTGTAACGCTTTGAGGAGGTTTGCAGTTAAGTAATTTGTAAGCACGATTGGATACATTAAGTCAGGATATGTTGGGGAAGAACTTTGGTGTATCCTGTACACTATGACAACTTTACTGAAAATGCTGAATGGCCATGCCAACTCATCATCATTGAGAACTCACTTCTAGACTTTGCTCGGGGACCTCTCTCTACATGGGGTTATGAAGACACTTATAAACGTCGGAGGATTTCACAAAATCTAAGATCTGCGATCTTATTCAGCAACGTCTGAATGAGGAAATCTCTAAGCAACATTTACAACCCAATGAAAATGAATGACCAAACAATATTAGGAAATCTTAAAATTAAGACGGTGACATCTTCCGAACCGTTAATTTTGGCTGCAGTATAAAGGTATGAGAAGATTACAAGAAATTAACAACACAAGGAACATTCACATTTAGCAGAAAAACAGGCGTTTTTGAGCAAAGTTGCAAGTGATTTGATAATCGAACAGTGCTTAACGATAGCCACAAATTTTTCTGGAGGATTAACTCAATATTAGACACAACGTTAGCAAAATTAATTCTACATTCCCAAATACGTTTACGATAAAGAAAAGTTCTACAGTACTTTTGTGGACATCAGCTTATACCAGAGAGAGAGGTTGACATGATGCCACCTTCCTTGTGTGATAATGTCTCAATGCGCAAGAATGTCAATTCGACTGCGGTGAATATTGGAGAGTCTCTCTTGTCTTGTGTTTTAAAACCCACACGTAGAAGGATGAGTACTTCTACACGCAATGGTGTGGACTAAAAATGGTTTAAGCATGAACCCAGTCGATGGAAAGAGGATATCCGAAATCCAGCATACACACAGCTACCATTGGCTTCAGCTGGATAAGCCTACTTATCTGTAGATAAAAAGTGATTACAAGGTAGGATTGTGAACCAGACACATGTAAGTGTAAAAGAGCCGAAAGATGGCAGATCGGAAGACAATCTGATTTCAATGATGACGAACAATAGCTGTAGAAAACCAATATTTCTTTTACAACAGCTTAAATGATGAGCCAATCACTTATAGTTATTATTTTGTAACACCGTCCCAGCCTTATAGACCTAACAAAATGAACATGAAGACGATCATGATGAAACTTTAAATAAGGTGTGTGGACAAGGTATAAAACTTGAAGGTGGTTTATTGTTCTGTTTACATAATTTGGAATTCTTTAAAAGAGCTGCTTTGTTACCCGAAGAAAAAATGAAATTGTAGCAGGACTTATTTCAGTTAACAATCAAAGTCCAATTCATTTCGATATCACATTCGCGTACAACAATATCACTTAATTGTACGTTTGTAAAAGTTTTTATTGTTTGAGTGTTTATATGTTAAGATGTTCAACAGCAGAAGAGAGTCTATATGGATTCTGCCATATGCAAGGACACTAAACATTGTGTAACTACCGTTTAGTTTTCGAATCTCCTAGAAAGAAGCAACGTTTAACTCTCTTAATATAGAACGATGTTTCGATATGCGATACATGGAAAGACACCATGTACATTTTTATCCAAGAGGGGCGAAGGAATGAAAGCTCTACTACACGTCGATCCCTGTTGGTTTCAACTTATTGCTCTAGGTTTTCTAAGACATAAGGACAATCAATGCTTTCTTCTAAGCACCTTGTTCCTTTGCGACTGTACCAAGTTGCTTTTCAGTCAGAAAGCCACGAAGCGTAACAATAATCCGTTACACATATTGTCTTAAACTAGTAAAGGATTCAGATGCAGTTAATGCCCTGAAACTCTAATAGATGTTTTTTTTAGGTAATTAGAAACGTATTTACTTTGTAGACCCAGGCCCGCTTCTCTTGGCCTGTGAGACCAGTCCGGTCATTGAATTTATTAAGCTAGCGGTTTAAAAAAGTATTTCGCGATACTAAGTAGTTAAACAAGCCCGGTAGAACAGGTGTAGAACAGAGACATCAACAAATTATCAAATGACAAAATTTTCTTGTGCTCAGGTTACGTTAGCAGTTTCTCAGTTAAGTGCACCTAAAACATATAAAAGTTCCTAGGCTCACTTCCCACATCTTCCAGCAGAAGCCCTAAATTTTCTCCCTTAGTAAAGGTGTTCGAGTACTTGCTAGTGTCGGTGCCCAAAGAAAGTAATAAATACTTCTATTAACTTTCGATTAGCCTGAAAGTTAACATGCGTCTATAAAAAATTTCAAGATTTTTTTGCAACCTTAACTCTATCAAGATGCTATATTTATAACGCAACGTATCTATCACACTAATCTTCAGGCTATAGAACCTTTAAGTCTTTCTGACTCGCACGGTTTATCTTGCACAACAGAAGGCATATCGCACAATGTTAATAAGCTTATTGGAGGATTTGAATTTCTCGATCTTCTAAACATTTTCTCACCGATGAATAAGGTTCTGCTATGTTCCCCTCTGTACCAGATTACTTCACAAACTGATTTAGCTTTTTGACACCTTTAATATCTGAGACGAAATGATCAACAAGAAGTATTTCTGTAATCTTAATTATTAAATTAACACTAATTATCTCGCTGACTTGAATAGAGTTTGCGTGTCCTGTCCTTCGATTCATAGGTATCTTCTCAATGCTGAAAGCTACTCTACAAAATGTACCCGATTAATCGCCAGCAGTTAAGGGTTACGAAGTGATCTTTAACACTGAACCAGACTGTCCATTGGCCTGGTATGTATGCGACAATATCTATGGCCTTTGACCAGAGCCATCCTAGAAATACAAGTAAATTCCTTTGCAAAAATAGATTCACCAAATCGTCGGTAGAATTCTGCATAGATGATAACTGCATATAGCGGAATAGCATGGCAAACTGCTTAGAGTACATTCCTTCCACAGTCCAGCTAAGAGCCGTTAATATTAGCCAGAAGAAAGTCGAAACACAGATATGAGCTTAGATCTATACTTCAGACTGTTTTCAGAGATCATTGTATTACCAAGTTACAGAAACATTCAGATATTATACTAAGACGATATGTCGAGATACGTGTTGTTCTCTTATCAAAACGAATGCAAGCAGTTAGCATGCACTACAACCAACCAGACAGTAATATTTGAAAAAAGTGGAGTCAGTTTAGGATTTTTCAATTGCAACTTACTCCCTGTAATAAACTAAAATCTGTTGAAAAATTACTTTCATATGGCATATCTACAAGGCTGCCAACTGTGGATTTCCGCAGAAATAATGGTATTACTATTCGTAGATTTCAGTTTGCATGCAGTACAAATGACGAGAGAGTGTGAGTTGAAGTGGGAAAAATACGGGAGAAATATTGTCCTTAGGTCTTGCAAATTAAAAATATTCGAGTTTATAACCAGTGACGTCCTGAACAAGAAGCTTTTAACTGAGTAAGACTGTATATCACGGTGAGCTCAAAAGGTATAGTAAAGAGAAAGCGCGTTAAAATGATGGACAAGTTGATGGGTCACTTGCGATAGAACAAGCAACCCCGAGCTTGTGAAGCTTTTTGTAATATGCATCCACTACGTCAGAAATCGCCTTAAAAAGATAACATTAGCAGAGATGTCATTTGACTTCATTATAATAGTATTCCACAATGTATGAAAAAAAATAATCATAAGAGATTAAATCGATCACTAAGTGATGCGGTGATTAAAGAAATAATTGTGACGATGGAAGGGTATTTTGATTTTTAATAAGTGTTTTAGGGTGCAACAGGTGTGCCAATAATTTATTTATTTATTTATTTTGACTCATTTTACATGTCGAGGTTAAGGCTATATGTAGCCTTATCTACCACCTAAACATGACACAAAATTGAAAAATCAGAAGATATAGCTAACAATAGCAAAAGAAAAAAAAAGTTAGAAAGTAAAAAAAAAACACAAGAAACAGACTGTCACTTGAACACACACACACACACACACACACACACACACACACACACACACACACACACAAACACACACACAAATATAATATACTGCTACACGAAAGTACATACATGTTATAATATGTAATAAGTATTGGGTTTCATATCTTTATGACAAGCTTCTCTATTGGCTCTTCTGTCTCTGTGTCCATTCAACCCTGCTTCGATAACAATAAATTATAAACTGCTCTTTTAAAAGATGCTAAAGATTTTGACTCACGTACCGAGGTTGGCAAAGTATTCCAATAACCAATAATTCGAGGGTTCTATGTCGAGGTGTTCGGTAAAACTAAAAGACTTATGGCGGCTTATGTCTTTCTAGAAATATTTTGAAATTTAGAAATCAGTGGACGTGGCCATATATTCCTTAATTCCTTTTGGCTAACAGCTATTAAGGTAATTCAACAATGATTCGGAAGACACAGTATCTTGTGTTGTACACCTAGGTCTTAAAAACGAAGCAGTAATGCTCTTAGAGATACTTAACTCACATTATAGAATGGCTAACAACTTTAAAAACCTTGGACTTACTACTCCCTTTAATAAGACGAGGATATCAACGGCATATAGTTGTGGGAACGTACAGCGGTTTTTTCTAGGTGGGCACTTGGGACTGAAATATGATGTGATTCCAAATTTAAAAAACATATCATATTTATATTTTATCAATGATATTCAAGCAATGCTATACTTCGCTTTTATATGCAACTACAATACAATTTGAGATTGCTTCCTGCTGAAAAATCTACTTAGTACCCATAACGCCACACCTTGTTCTTGATCGTTAGCTTGATAGTAACTGTTTACTCCAAGTAGTTGTGTTCTTATGGATATATATTTTAAAGAAAGTCTCCTGTGTGTTAACACTCGAGGCTATCAAATATGCATTTAATTATAGTCCTTGCTGCCCACTAAGGCGTAAATTCAGAGTAGTGTAGTATTCACTAGGTTCGGGTCTATCATTAATAATATTTTCACGTTTGCATACCGAAAAAACTTGTTATGGAACCCATTATATTCCAACCTCCGAAGAAGCGTTACTTTTGGTCTGAGACTGGTGATCTGACCGTTGAGACAAATAAAGAATCGATTTTAGTTTCCTCTGAGATCTTCCCTTAGACGGTTAGTTGGAAAATATTTACGGTATAGTCAGTCCTGTGTTCGCTACCAACTTAATAATACTGTTCATCACAAGGCAACCAGACTGTGGGCTAATCAAATAATCTTTCCATATCATACTAATGATCTATATCCCGTCTGTAATTTCTTCCATTATTCTTGTCCGTATAGAGCTACCTTTATCCTTCGAAAACTTCTTGCATCATTTGAAGCCGTGTAGTATTGATCTCCAAGTTTGTCAAGAACCGTGATTGAATTGTCGTTGCTTCAACAGCAGACTTAAATTCCATCGTTGCAATACTTCCCGAATGTTCATTTTTTTAATCTTTCGTCACTTTCCGTGTCTAATTGTAATAATATTCTTAAAATATAAGTTGAAGATAGTGCTTAACATAATTTATATACGTAGTGTACTTAAATAAGATTTTAATTGCCATTTTTCGTCTACACCACTGCGTGTAGAAGAACTCTTCTTTCTACGTGTGAATTCTAATTCTCAGTACAACAAAGACTCGTTTACTTTGAGCGCAGTCGAAATGACATTCTTGGGCAATGAGATATAATCACACATGGAAGGTGGCATTAGCTCAACGTGCCGCTGAGATGACAAAGTGTCTCCTCAAAAGTTCTTTAGAACTCTTGTTATCGTAACAGTTTTTGATATGATTTATTAATCATGCTAACGTTATGTCTGACGTTGAGTTAATCCTCCAGAAAATTTCGTGGCCTTCATTAAACACTAATCGATTACCATATCAATTGGAACTTCGCTCAAAAAGACATCTTTTTCTGCGAATTATGAAGGTTCCTTGAGTTGTTAATTTTTTGCAATCATCTGATACCGTATTTGCCTCCAGGGCTTCCATCTGTTGAGTATAGTGATGTGCAAATTTTTCATAGAAAAGGAGACCAGCTGCTTGAGTAAACGGAAGCATCAATTTAATAGCCTTTAAATAATGTTTCTACTTTCCTGTTTAATCTAGTCCCTTTGGATGAATTGCAATACGATTATGACCTTCTCTATATGCACTAGCCAAATTTTGCCGGTTCGGATTAGGTCACCGTGTTAATTTTTAGATTACCTAATATGGTTTTTCTCATGGAGTTTCATTTTCTTGTAAATGTTGCATATTAGTTTCCTCATCCAGACATTGTTCAATAAGATCCAAGATCCTAAATTTAGGCATTTCCTCCGAGGATTGTAAATGTTTCCATAAACACATGTAAGCTTCGCCGAGCAAAGTCTAGAAGTGAGTTCTCAATGATGTTGAGTAGGCATGGACATTCAGAATTTTCACTAATGTTGTCATAGTGTACAGGATACACGAAAGTTCCTATATATCATTTCCTGACATAATGTATCGAATCATGCCTAGAAATTACTAAGT
The DNA here is from genome assembly GCF_964235325.1 of Thermobia domestica. Lineage (NCBI taxonomy): Eukaryota > Metazoa > Arthropoda > Insecta > Zygentoma > Lepismatidae > Thermobia > Thermobia domestica. The sequence continues at coordinate 147,565,325 of NC_137469.1, forward strand.
GGAAACGTCTTACGGGCGGTACAACTTTGGACAGTTCAAAAATTTCATCAGCTGCAAATACGCTTTGAGACCTTTCCAGTATAATGGCTGATCTAATGTGATTACCCAAGTCAAGTGCTTTGTTCACTTTTCTTGCACATATTTAGTGTATGCGAAAGGGTAGAATATACAGTATTAGTACTTGATGTTCAAATATTGAAGAAATAAAGAGGCACTACACTGCTTATATGAAAAAGAGAGGTGTGTACCTCACCATTACACTAACGTTGAGGCTAAACTTTCCCAAGATGAATAGCTATCCAAAGGTTGTTTGAGAATAGCAAATCGAGACGCGTGATGCGAGTGAAGATTTGATTAAATCTTGCAAATAAGACAGCATTGACACACCAAGAAAATAAGTGTATGTCGTTAGAGGGAAGGAGGATGTCAGAATGACGAAATGTGATACGATATTCTTATCAAGACAATGCTACACTGATCTCATTCAAGAACTTTGATATGGAGAATTTTCAAGAGACCTGAAATTAATGACTTTTTCTGCTCTATGAAATGTGTGGCACTTAGTTACTAATCAAAGCATACAGTGAGCTTTATGAAACGGTTGCTTAGTGATGACCAGTGTTACTAAGTTGGTAGCGAACACAGGACTAACTATACCGTAAATATTTTCTACCTAACCGTGCAAGAGATGATCTCAAAAGAACCTAAAACCAATTCTTTTTTTTTTTTTTTTGCTCATCGATCAGATAACCGGTCTCAGGCCCAAAGTAAGGCTTCTCCTTTGAGGTTGGAATATAATGGGTTTCATAGCAAGTTTTACAGGATACAATCGGGAAAATACAATTAATGATAGACCGGAAACTAGTGAATCCTACACAAATTTTTATGTAAAGCCTAGTGAGCATCAAGGACGCTAATTAAATACCTATTTAATAGCCTCGATTGTTAACACACAGGAGACTTTCTATAAATAATATATCCGTAAGAACAAAATTCGTTGGATTAAACAGTTTTCATCAGGCTAAAGATCAACAACTAGGTGAAAGCGTTATGGGTGTCAGAATAACAATTAAGAAATAGGTGAGAGTGACATGAGTCCTAAGTAGATTTCTTCAGCTGAAGCACTCTCAAATAATTTTGTAGTTGAATATAGACGGGAAGTATTGCTTGAATATCATTGATAAATTAATACTTGTTTTTTACATTTGGTATTCTAACATTTTTCAATTCCAAGGGCCCACCTAAAACAAACCGCTGTTCGTTCCCAAAGCTATACGTCTTTGATACCCTCGTCTTAAAGAGGCAGAAGTAAATCCACGGTTTTTTACATGGTATGCCATTGTATAATTTGAGTTAGAGAGCTCTAAAAGCACTATTGCTTCGTTTTAATACCTAGGTACACAACATAATATTTTACGGCTTCGGATTCATTGTTGACTTCTTTTACTAGCTTTTAGCCATTACGAATTAACATCCCGATGTCCACTGCTGACTTCTAAATATCACAGCATTGTAAGAAGGACTTAAGGCGGCATTAACCATTTAGCCTCCAGTAACCTCCATACGAAAGCCTGGAATTATTGGCGCGCTTCTTGCACTCTAAACAACTAATTAAATATCAAACATCCCGTTCGTACACAAAATTATTTCTTTAATCACCGCATCACTTAGAAATCGATTTAATCTCTTATCATTATCTCTTTTCACACATTCTAGAATACTTTTACATTGAAGAAAAAGCTTCACAAGCTCGGGGATGCTCATCCTATCGCTAGTGACCCATCAACTTGTGAATTTTTCAACGCGCTTTCTCTGCACTATACCTTATGAGCTCACAGTGATATCCATTCTTTCTCAGCTAAAGATTTCTTGTTCCGCACGTCACAGGATTTAAACTCGAATATTTCGAATTAGCAAATCTTAAGAACAATATGAGCTGCTGTACTTATCCCTTTTCAACCCGCTATCTCACATCGGTTAAACTGCATTCAAACTCATTCCACTCGTTCTAATAAAGTATCATGGCGTTACTGGACATCTGCTGTTATTATCATTTTACTAAATACATCCTGATATATACAATTAGCAATACCATTATTTCTGCAGAAAGCCACAGTCGGCAGCCTTGTAGATGAAAATTAATTTTTTGCCATATGAAAGTAATTTTTCATCAGATTTTAGACAATTACAGCGTGTAAATTGCAATTGAAAAATCCTAATCTCACTGCGCTCGTTATCAAATATTACTATGTCTGGTTGATTGTAGTGCATGCTAACTGATTGCATTCTTTTTTCATAAGAGTACAACACGTATCTCGACATTTCTTCTTACTATAATATATGAATGTTTCTGTATCTTGGAACACAATGTTATCTGAAATCAGTCTGAAGTAAAGATCTATCGACTTTATCCTTGCCAATGTTACGGCTCTTAGCTGGACTGTGCAACGATTGTACTCTAGCCAGTTCTACAGACGATTTGGTGCCTCTATTTTTGTAAAAAAATTTACTTGAAGATCTCGGATGGCTCTGGTCAACGGCCATGGATATGCTCGCATACATACCAGGCCAAATGACAGTCTGGTTCAGTGTTAGAGATGACTACACTTCGTAAGCCTCAAATGCTTCGATTAACCGGGTAAATTTTGTGCTGTACCTTTCTGCTCTTAAAAGGATACCTTTGAGTCCATGGACAACACTCGCATACTCTATTCACGTCTGCTAAATGAGGTAGTGTTCAATTTAATAAATATGATTACAAAAATTCTTCTTGTTAATCATTCCGTCTCAGATATGAAATGTGTCAAAAACCTAATACAGTTGGTTACAAATCTGCTAAAGAGGGGAAGCTTAGCAGAACTTTCCTCATCGGAGAGAAAGCGTTTAAAAGTTCGAGAAATTCAAATCCTCCAATAAAAAGTGACTGCTACATAGGATTGTGAACGAACCACATGTAAGTTTAAAAGAGTTCTACATTCTGCCTAGATAGTTCATTTACAAATGGCAGATCGGAAGACCATATGATTTAGATGCTGACGAACAACAGTTGTAGAAAACCAATTTGTTATTGACAACGGCTTAATTGCTGACCCTATCAGTTATGATTATTATTTCGTAACTACGTCGCCGCCTGATAGACCTAACAAAATGGACACGAAGGTGATCTTGATGAAACTTTAAGTAAGGAGTAGTAAAAAAATGATGAAGGTGGTTTATTGTTTAGTTTACATATTTTGGAATCGTTTTACACGAGCTGCTTTTGTACCCGAAGAGAAAACGAAACTGTAGCAGGACACATTTAAGTTAACGAGCAAAAGCCAATTTATTTAGAAATCACATTTGCATACTACAGATCACTCAATTGTACGTTTATAACAATTGTTTGTTGTTTGATTGTTCATATTTTAAGATGTTCAACTCCAGATGATTGAATCCGAGGATTCTGCCATCTGCAAAGACACTTAAAATTATGTAACTGCCGTTTAGTTTTCGACACTTCTACAAGGAAGTAAATTTTAACACATTAATAAAGAACAAAGATTGAATTTACCGTACATGGAAAGACTCCATGAACATTTTTATCTAAGACTGGGTCGTAAGAATGAAAGCTCTACTACACGTCTTTCACAATTGGATTCAACTTATTGCACTATTATTTATACGACATATGGATTATCAATCCTTACTGCTAAGCACCATTTCCCTTTGCGACTGTACCAAGCTACTTTTCAGATGGAAGCCCACGAAGCTAAACAATTTTCCGTAACACTTATACTAGACATATGTTCATAAGCTTGTAAAGGATTCAAATGCAGGTTCTTGGCCTGAAAATCTAGTAGGGGATTCTTAGGAAAATAGGTGCGTGATTATCTTGTAGAACAAGGCACGCTTCTCTTAGCCTTAGTCCGGCCGATGAATTAATAAAGCTAGCGGTGCAAAGCACTGATTCGCGATACAAAGAAGTTCTACAGGATTGGTAGAAGAGGTGTGGATCAGAGACATCAACAAAATTATCAGGTGACAGATTTTTTTGGTACTTAGGTTACATTGGGAGATTTTCAGTCAAGTACTCCCGAAAGATATAAAACTTTCTAGGCTCGCATCCCATATCTTGAGCGACAAGACCTGAATATGCATCCTTGGGAATAGTGTTCGAGAACTTGCTAGTCTCAGTGGCCAAAATAAGTAGTACAGACTGCGATAAATTTTTTATTAGCCTGAAAGGTAAACTTGAGTTAATAAAAAATATCGAGGCGTTTTTTGCAACCTTGATTTATCAAAATCTTATATGGATAACTCTACGTATCTCTCACACCAATCTTTAGTTTATAGAATCTTAAAGTCTTTCTGGCTCGCATGGTTAATCTTGCACCACAGAATGCCTTATCGCACGGTCTTATTAAGCATATTGCAGGATTTGAATATCTCAATTTTCTCAACGTTTTCTCACCGGTAAGTAAATTCGGTTCGTGTTACTGTTCGGTTCAAAATCTCTTATTCTCGCGAATTCTGTCGAGGAATTTGAAGCTTAAAATCTATAAAACGATATTCATGCCTGTTGTTTTGTATGGCTGCGAAACATGGTCACTTACTCTGAGGGAAGAACATAGACTGAAAGTATTTGAGAACAAGATTATGAGACGAATATTCGGACCCAAGAGGAACGGGAATGGGGAATGGCGGAAACTTCATAACGAGGAACTACATTATTTATATGGTTTACCCAACATTGTTGGGGTCGTCAAGTCTAGGAGGCTTAGGTGGGAGGGTCATGTAGCTAGAATGGAAGAAAGTAGAAACGCTTTCAAAGTCTTGATTGGAAGACCAATCGGAGAACGACCATTAGGAAGACGTAGACGCAATGAGAGGACAATATTAAAATGGATCTCGCAGAGATTGGAATACAAAGTAGAAACTGGATGCAGTTAAGTAAGGATAGACGTCAGTGGAGAGCTTATGTGTGGTCGGGTTCCATAGGCCACAGAATTAATTAGTTAAGTAAATTCTGGTAAGCTTCCGCTCTGTAGCAGACTAGTACACCAACTGGATCAGCTTTTCGATACCTTTCATATCTGAGAGGGAATGATCTACAAGAAAAATTTCTGTAATCTTATTTATTAAATTCAATACTAGCTCATCTCGCATTTGTGAATAGAGCTTGCGTGTCCATTCACGACTGAAAGTAGTCCTCACAAGAGGAGAAAACTACTCTAGGTTCCGGTCTATCATTAATATTATTTTCACGATTGCATAATGAAGAAACTTGCTATGTAACCCATTAGATTCTAACCTCTGAAGCAGCCTTACTTTGGGTCTGAGACCGGTGATTTGATCGATGAGACAAATAAAAAATCGATTTTAGGTGTTTTTGATATCTTCCCGTAGACGGTTAGGTGGAAATCATTGAACGGTCCTGTGTTCGCTATCAACTTAATAACACTGGTCATCACAAAGCAACCAAACCTTGAGCTAATCAAATTATCTTTTCATATAATCTCATTGTGTGCTTTGATTAGTAACTAAGTGCCACACATTTCATAGAGAAGAAAAGGACTTTTATTTCAGATGTCTGTTGATCAAAATTCTCCATGTCCAAGTTATTGAATGTATAATTAAACTTATATCACGGTAGCACTGTCTTGATAAGATTATCGTGTCACATTTCTTCACTCTTACATCCACTTTATCTCTAATGCTATACACTCATGTTCTTGGTGTGTCAATGCTGTCTTACTCGGAAGATTTAATCAAATCATCACTCGCGTCTCGATTTCCTGTTCTCAAACAACCTTTCGATAGTTATTCATCTTGTGAAAGCCTCGCCACAACGATTGTGTAATGGTGAGATACACACCTCTGAGTTTGATATATGCAGTGTGGTTCCTCTGAATTTCTTCAATATTTCAACATCAAGTACTAATACTATATATTCTAGCCTTCTGCATACAGTAAAGAAGTGCAAAGAAAATAGATGAAAGCACATGCGTTATGACATTAGATTAGCCATTATACTGGAAAGATGTTCAAATCGTACCACAGCTGAAGAAATTTCTGAACGGTCCATACTTCTAACGCTTTGATGAGGTTTCCAGTTAAGTAATTTCTAAGCACGATTGGCTACATTAAGGCAGGATATGCTGGAGGAGAACTTTGGTTGACATTGGTTAACTTTGGTTAACAAGAGCCGTTAACATTGGTAAGAATAAAGTCGAAGCACACTGATATGTGCATACAACATTTTTTTACTAAGTTACAAAAACATTCAAATATTCTATTAAGAGGAGATGTCGAGATACGTGTTGTTCTCTTATCAAAAAGAGTGCAATCAGTTATCATGCTCTACAATCAACCAGACATAGAAGCGTAGTGTGATTAGGATATTTCAGTAGCAACTTACACGCTATAATTGAATAAAATCTGTTGAAAAATTACTTTCATATGGCAAAAGATTTAAGGTTCATCTACAGGGCTGTCGACTGTAGCTTTCTACGGAAATAATGGTATTACTAATTGTAGATATCAAGATGAATTTAGTTAAAAAGATAATAACAGTAGATGTAGAGTTCCGCCATGATAGTTGCATTAGAACGAGTGGAGTCAGTTTGCATGCAATACAACCGAAGTGAGCTTGCGGGTTGAAATGGGAAAAGTACATCAGTCCATATTGTTCTTGACAAGTTGATTGGTCACTTGCGATAGGATAAGAATCCCCGAGCTTGTGAAGCTTTTTGTAATATGCATCCACTAGGTCAGAAATCGTCTTAAAATGAAACGATAGCAGAGATGTCACTTGACTTCATTGTAATAGTATTCCACAATGTCTGAAAAGAGATATTAATAAGAGATTATATCGATCTCTAAGTGATGCGGTGATTAAAGAAATAATTTTAGGATGCAAGGAGATGTTCGATTTTTAATTAGTTGTTTAGAGTGCAACAAGCGCTCCAATAATTCGAGGGTTTCATTTGGCGGTTATCGGTAAGGCTAAACGGATTATGCCGGGTTATGTCCTTCTTACAACGCTGTGAAATTTAGAAGTCTGGAGTAGACATCGGCAAAAATTCCTCAATGGCTTAAAGCTAGTAAAAAAATCAACAATAAATCCGAAGGCGTAAGATATTGTGTTGTGTACCTAGGTCTTAAGACGATGCAATAGTGCTTTTAGAGCTCTTTACCTCACATTGTACAATGGCGTACCATGTAAAAAACCGTGGATTTACTTCTCCCTATATTAAGAAGGGGTATCAAACACGCATAGCTTTCGGAACTAACAGCGGTTTGTTTTAGGTCTGCCCTTGGCGTTGAAAAATGTTGTGATACAAAACGTAAGAAACATAAGTATTTATTTATCATTGATAATCAAGCAATTGCTATACTTCCCGTTTATAAACACTAGAATACAATTAGAGAGTGCTTCTTGCTGAAGAAATATATTTAACACCCATAACGCTCTCACCTTGTTCTTGATCGTTAGCATGATAGGAACTGTTTAATCCAAGGAGTTGTGTTCTAACTGATATATTAAACAATGTTTCTTGTGTGTTAAAACACTAGACTCTAAAATATGCATTTAATTTTTGTCATTGCTGCTCACTAGAACTTACATAGAGTTGTGTAGGCTTCACTAGGTCCGGCCAATCATTATTAATATTTTCAGGATTGCATAATGTAAAACTTGCTATGAAACACATTATATCTAACCTCCGAAGCAGCCTTACCGGTGATCTGATCGATGAAAAAATAAAGATTTTTTTTTGGTTATTTTGAGATGTTCCCTTAGACGGTTAGGTGGAAAATATTAAAGGTATAATCTGTCCAGTGTTCGCTACCAACTTAGTAACACTCGACATCAGAAAGCAACCAAACAGTGGGCTAATCGAATAATCTTTTCATATAAGCTCACTGTATGCTTTGATTAGTAATTAAGTGCCACAAATTTCATAGAGCAGAAAAAGTAATTTATTTCACATGTCTCTCTCTTTTTTTTTAAATTATCCATATCCAAGTCCTTGAATGAAAAAGTAATCTTATTTCACGGTAGCATTCTCTTGATAAGAATATCGTATCTCGTTTCTTCATTTTGACATCCACTTTCCCTCTAATGCTATACACTCATTTTCTTGGTGTGTCAATGCTATCCTCATCCTCACTCACATCTTGCGTCTCGATTTCCTATTCTCAAACAACGTTTGGATTAGTATTGATCTTGTGAGAGGTTCGCCACGACGATTGTGTAATGCTGTTATATACACCTCTCCTTTTCATATAAGCAGTGTAGTGCCTCTTTATTTCTTCAATATTTCAACATCAAGTACTAATACTATATGTTCTACTCTTTCGCATACAGTGAATAATTGCAAGAAAAGTGAACAAAGCACTTGTGTAATCACATTAGATCAGCCATTATACTGGAAACGTCTCAAATCGTACCTGAAGCTCAAGAAATTTCTGAACTGTCCAAAGTTGTACCCTTAGGAGGTGTCTACTTAAGCAATCTCTAGGCATGATTGGATGCATTATGTCATGAAATGGTATAGAACTTTTGGGTATCCTGTACACTATGACAACATTAGTGAAAATTTTGAATGTCCATTCGTACTCAACATCATTGTGAATTAACTTCTAGACTTTGCTCTTGACCCTTACATGTGTTTATGCTAACTTTTACAACCCTCGGAGGAGATGACTAAAACTAGGATCTTGGATCTTATTGAACGTTGTCTGGATGAAGAAATCAATATGCAACATTTACAAGAAAATGAAATTGCATGCCAAAAACCATATTAAGAAACATCAAAAATAAGACGCTGACCTTATCCGAACGGTAAACTTTGGCTCCAGTATATAGAAAGGGTCATAATTGTATTGCAATTCATCCAAAGGGACTAGATTGAAAAAGGGACTTGACACTTTATATGAAAGCAATTAAATTAATGCTTCCGTTTTCTCAAGGACCTGGTCATCTTTTCTATGAAAAATTTAAACATCTCTATACTTAACAGATGGAAGCCCTTGAGGCTAATACGGTATCAAAAAATTAAAGAAATAAACAACTCAAGGAACCTTCATAATTCGGCCACGAAATTTTCTGGAGGACTAATTCAACGTCAGACACAACGTTAGCAAGATTTAACAATCATTTCAAAATACTGTTACGATAATAGAAGTTCTAAAGATATTTAGAGGAGAGACTTTGTCTTCTCTGGGGCACGTTGAGCTAATGCCATCTTCCTTATGTGATAATATCTCAATGCACAACAATGTCAATTCGACTGCGCTGAATATAGCAGTCTTTGTTGTACCGAGATTTAAAGCCCACACGTAGAACTAAGAGTTCTTCTACACGCAATCGTGTAGACGAAAAATGGCAAGTAAAATTTGCGTTAAGTACAGTACGTATATAAATTATGTTAAGCGCTATTTTCAACTTATATCTTATGGATATATATTACAATTAGACACGGAAAGTGACGAAAAATTAAGAAAAAAAGACTACAAGCTCTACAACTAATCATACATAGTAATATTTGATAAGAAGCGTAGTGAGATTAGGATTTTTCATTTCCAAATCACATGTTGTAATAGACTAAAATCTGGTGAATTATGCCCTTCTTATAGCGGAACTAACATTTATCTACAAGGTTGCCGACAGTGGGTTTCTGCAGAAATAATGGTATTACTAATAATAGATATCACGATGCATTTAGATAAAAAGATAATAACAGTAGGTGTCGAGATCCGCCATGATATTTGCTTTAGAATTAGTGGAAACGGTTTGCATTCAGTACAACCGCCGAGAGCGGGCGGGTTGATATGGGGAAAGTACGGCAGGTCATATTGCTCTTAGGACTTGAAAATTTCAAATATATTCGTCTTTAAACCTTGTGACGTACGGAACAAGAAATCTTTAGCTGAGAAAGAATGAATATCACGGTGAGCTGACAAGTCATAGTAAAGAAAAAAAGCGTTAAAATAATGGACAAGTTGATGGGTCACTTGCGATAGCACAAGCAACCACGAGCTTGTGAAGCTTTTTGTAATTCGTGAAGCATGAGTTACCACCTTACATTGAGTAAAACAGCACAGATGTCACTTGACTTTTTGTAAAACTGTTCTGCAATTTCTGAAAAGAGATATTAAAAAGAGATTAAATCGATCTCAAAGTTATGCGGTGATTAAAGAAATAATTTTGAGGATAGACGTGGATGTTCGATTTTTAATTAGTGCTTTAGAGTGCAACAGGCGCGCCAATAATTCAAGGGTTCCACTATTTGCCGTAACAGTATCTGGGAATCAAGGATTAATTTTGCTAACGTTGTGTTTGACGTTGAGTTAATCCCCGACAAGATTTCGTGCCCTTAATTAAGTACTGTTCGATAATCATATCAATTGGAACTTCGCTCAAAAAGGACTCTTTTTCTGCGAATTGTTAATGTTCCTTGAGTTGTTAATTTCTTGTAATTCTCTGATACCGTACTTGCCACCACTTGCCTTATCTGAGTATAGTGATGTGCAAATTTTTCATAGAAAAGATGACCAGCTGTGTGAGAAAAAGGAAGCATTAATTTAATTGCCTTCAAATGAGGTTCTGGGACCTGCTCAATCTAGTCACTTTCGATTGCAATACGATTATGACCTTCTCTATATACTGCAGCCAAAATTAAATGTTCGGAAAATGTCACCGTCCTAATTTTGAGATTTTCAAATATGGTTTTGGTCATGCAGTTTCATTTTCATCTCCTCCGACGGTTGCAAATGTCTTCATAACCACATGTAGAGAGCGCCGAGCAAAATCTAGAAATGAGTTCTCAATGATCTTGAGTAGGCATGGCCATTCAGCTTTTTCACTAAAGTTGTAAAAGTGTACAGGATACACCCACGTTCTTCTATACCATTTCCTTACATAGTGCATTCAACCGTGCTAGAAATTAATAAACTGCAAACCTCCTAAAGGGAGTGCAACTTTGGACCGTTCAGAAATTTCTTCAGCTGAGGTACGATTTGAACACCCTACCAGTATAATGGACGATCTAAAATCATAACGCATGCGGATTGTTCACTTTTCTTTCAGTTGTTTACTGTATGCAGAAGAGTAGAATATATAGTATTAGTACATGATGTTGAAATATTAAAGAAATGCTGATGAACTACACTGCTTATATCAAATAAGAGGTCCTGTATCTCACCATTACACAATCGTTGTGCCGAAGCTTTTACAAAATGAATAGCTATCCAAATGTTGTTTGAGAACAGGAAACCGAGACGCGACACGCGAGTGAAGACTTGATTAAATCTTGCGAGTAAGACAGCGTTGACACACCAAGAACATGAGTGTATAGCATTAGAGGGAAAATGGATGTCAGAGTGAAGAAATGTGATACGATATTCTTATCAAGACAATGCTACGGTGATATAATATTACTTTTACATTCAAGAACTTGGATATGGAGAATTTTCATCAACAGACATCTGAAATAAAGGACCTTTTCTTCTCTATGAAGTGTGTGGCACTTAGTTACTAATGAAAGCATACAATGAGATAATATGAAGAGATTAATTGATTAGCCCACAGTTTGGTCGCTTTGTGAAGACCAGTGTTACTAATTTGGTAGCGAACACATTACTACTGTAAACATTTTTTACCTAGCCGTCTAAGGGAGGATCTCAAAAGAACCTAAATCGATTCTACATTTGTCTCATCGATAAGATCACCGGTCCCAGTCCCAAAGTAATTCTGCTTCGGAAGTTAGATTATAATGGGTTCCATTACAAGTTTTTATTATTATGCAATCGTGAAAATATTATTAATCACAATCCGCAACCTAGTGAATCCTACACAGCTCTGTATGTAAGCCGTAGTAAGCAGAAGGACGCTAAATAAAGCCATAGTTGATAGCCTCGAGTTTTAACACACAGGAGAATTTCTCTAAATATTGTATCCGTAAGAACACACAAACTTTGGATTAAACAGTTTACATCAGGCTCACGATCAAGAACACAGTGAGACCGTTATTTGAGCAAAGAAGTTCATATTCAGCAGGAAGCACTCTCAAATAGTATTGGAGTTGCATATAAACGGGAAGTATAGCAAATGCTTGACTATAATTGATAAATTAATACTTATGTTTTTTACATTTGGTATCACAACATTTTTCAATCCCAAGGGCCCACCTAAAACAAACCGCTGTACGATTCCAAAGCTATATGATTGTGATACCATCGTCTTATTGAAGAGAGAAGTAAATCGACAGTTTTTTAAATGGTACGCCATTGTATAATGATAGTTAAGTTGCTCTAAAAGCAGTGCTGCTTCATTTTTAAGGCCTAGGTACGCAACACAAGATACTGCGGCCACCGATTCATTGTTGAATTTCTTTACTAGCTCTAAGGCAATAGGAATTAAGATGTACATGGCGACGTCCATTGCTGATTTCAAATTTTACAAAATTTTTAGACTGACATAGACCTCCATAATTCCTTTAGCCTTACCGTACACCTCGAAATTGAACCCTCGAATTATTGGCACGCCTGTAGCACCCTGAGCCACTAATTAAAAGTCGAACATCCCCGTCTATCCTCAATATTATTTCTTTAATCACCGCATCTCTTAGAAATCGATTTAAACTCTAATTATTATCTTTTTTCATACACTGAAGAATTCTATTACAGTGGAATCACGTGACATTTCTGCTGCCGTTATCATTTTAAGGTGATTTCTGGTGTTGCAGATGAATAATATAAAAAAAGCTTCACAAGCTCGGGGATGTCTGCCGAATTGCAAGTGACCCATCATCTTCACCTCCATTTTAACGCCGTTTCTATTTACTATACCTTATGAACTCACCGTGATATTCAGCCTTCTCAGCTAAAGACTTCTTGTTTCCCACGTCACAAGTTTTAATCTCGAATATTTCGAATTTGCAAATCCTAATGACAATATCGTCTGTCGTACTTTTCCCATTTCAACGAACGCTCTCTCGTCGGTTGTATTGCATGCAAACTGATTCTACTATTTCTAATACAAGTATCATGGCTGATCACGACATCTACTGTTATTATCTTTTTATCTAAATGCAACCTGATATCTACAAATAGTACCATAATTTCTGCAGAAAACCACAGTCAGCAACCTTGTAGATAAACCTTAAATCATTTGCCTCATGAAAGTAATTTTTCAACAAATTTTAGAGTATTACAGCGTGTAAGTTGCAATTGAAAAATCCTTATCTCAGTACGCTTTTATCCAATATTGCTATGTATGGTTGGTTGTAGTGCTTGCTAACTGCTTGCATTCGTTATGATAAGAGAACAACACGTATCTTGATAATTCCTCTAAATAAAATATATTAAAAAAAACTTTTTATAATTTGGTAAAGAAATGTTCTCTGAAAACAGTCTGAAGATAAGATCTAAGCACATATCTTTGTTTTTCGACTTTCTTCTTGCCAATCTTAACTGCTCAAACTGGACTGTGCAAGGGAATGTGCTCTAGGATGTATGCCATGATATTTCGCTATATACAGCTATCATCTATGCAGAATTCTACAGACGATTTAGTGATTCTATTTTTGTAAAGGAATTTACTTTGTGATCTAGGATGGCTCTGGTCAACGGCCATGGATATGCACGCATACAAAAAGGCCAAGAGACAGTCAGGTACAGTGTTAGATATGAATACAATTCGTAAGCCTCAATTGCTGGCGATTAATCTGCTACATTTTGTGGACTAGCTTTCTGCTCATGAGAAGATAGCTTTGATTAGATGGACAGAACACGCAAGCTGAATTCATGTCAGCGAGATAAGGTAGTTTTGAATTTAATAAATAAGATTACAGAAATAATTGTTGTTGATCATTCCGTCTCAGATATGAAAGGTGTCAAAACGCTAATACAGTGGGTGCACTAATCTGCTACAGAGGGGAAGCTTACCAGAACTTTACTCACCGGTGAGAAGACGTTTAGAAGGTGGAGAAATTGAAATCCTCCAGTAAGCTTAATAAGAGTTTGCGTTATGGCAGTCTGTAGTGCAAGTTGAACCATGCGTGTCAAAGGGACTTTAAGATTGTATAGCCTGAAGATTAGTGTGATATATACATAGCGTTATCAATATAGCATCTTAACGAGGTGAGTTAAAGTTGCAAAAGACGCATCGAATTTCTTTTAGTCGCAAGTTTAACTCTCAGGCTAATCGAAAGTTAATAGCAGTATCTATTACTTTCTTTGGCCACCGAGACGAGCAAGTACTCGAACACTATTACTATGGGAGAAAATTCAGGTCTTTTACTCCAAGATGTGGAAAGTTAGCCTAGGAAGTTTTATATCTTTCAGGTGTACTAGGTGAAAATCTCCAAATGTGACCTGACTACTACAAAAAAAAAAAAAAAAAAAAAAAAAATCTGTCAATTGGTAATTTTGTTGATGTCTGTGTTCTACACTTGTTCTACCAGTCCTGTATAACTTTTTTTATCGCGAATCACTGCTTGAAACCGCTAGCTTTATAAATTCATCGTCCGGTCTTGTTTCTCAGGCCAAGAGAAGCGGGCCTGCGTCTACAAGGTTATCACGTCCTTAATAGCTCAAGAATCTCCTAATAGCTTTTCAGGCCAATAATCTGCCTGTGAATCCTAATAAGCTTACGACTATACCTGTTATATAACAGTTACGGAAAATTGTTAAGCTTTCTAGGCCTTCTGTCTGGAAAGCAGCTTGGAAGAGTCGCAAATAACAAGGTGTTGAGCAGTTAGGATAATAAATCCTTAAGTCGTATAAAACCTAGGTCAGTAAATATAAACCAACTGGAATCGACGTGTAGTAGAGCTTTTAATCTTACGCCCTCTTGGATAAAAATGTACATGGAGTATTTGCATTATTGGAATATCCAAACATTGTACTTTATTAAGAGTGTTAAACTTACTTCCATGTAGGAGAGTCGAAAACTAAACGCGAGTTACACAATTTTAAGTGTCCTTGCATATTGCAGAATCCTCGTAGTCACTGGTATGCTGTTGAACATTTTAAGATATAAACAATCAAACAATAAACAATTGTTATTAACGTACAATTGAATGATACTTTAGTACGCGAATGTGATATCTAAATGAATTGGTTTTTAGTCGATAACTTAAACGTGTCCTGCTACGGTTTCGTTTTCTGTTCGGGTACCAAAGCAGCTCGTGTTAAAAGATTCCAAAATAATTAAACAGAAGAATACATCACCTTCATGTTTTATAGCTTTTCCTTACACCTACATTTAAAGTTTCATCAAGATAGTTTTCATGTCCATTTTTTTTAGGTCTATAAGGCGGGGACGATATCACAAAATAATTATCATAACTGATTGATTCAACATTTAATCCGTTGTCAATGACATATTGGATTTTTACAGCTGTTCGTTTATCATATATATCAGATTATCTTTCGATCTATCATTTTTACATGAATTTCCTTGGCAGAATGCACAAAACCTTGAATACTTCGTATCAGCACTTTTACACGAAGACTTGGCTCGTTCACAATCCTATCTTGCAGTCACTTTTTCTCTACAGGTAAGTAAGATTATCCGGCAGGAGCTGATGGTAGGTGTGTGGACAACAGACCAACCTCTTTCGATTGGGTTTAGGCTGAAACCATTTCGCTCCTAAAGTTGGAAAAAATTCTGAATTGAATGCTGCACCGTTGCTGTGTTAGTAAAGGGAAAAGTGGCCATATTCTAGCTTTGTTACTCTTCCTTTATATATCTGATATTGCTTATACCAGGGAGTCAATTTTCCGCTTCCATACAGGTGCATAAAGAAATGTTCCGCTTCCATACAGGACATCGGCATCTATTCCTTAATTCCTAATGACTTAAAGCTAGTAAAGGAATTCAACAATGAATCCAAAGGCGTAAAATCTGGTGTTGTGTACCTAGGTGTTAAGACGAAGCAATAGTGCTTTTAGAGCTCTCTAACTCCCATTATACAATGGCATACCAAGTAAAAAACCGTGGATTTACTTCTGCCTTTTTAGGACGAGGGTATCACAGCTTTGTAAACGAACAGCGGTTTGTTTTAGGTGGACCCTTGGAATTGAAAAATGTTGGGATACCAAATGTAAAAAACAAGTATTAATTTATCAATGATATTCAAGCAATAGCTATACTTCCCGTCTATATTCAACTACAAAATTATTTGAGAGTGTTTCTCCTGAAGAAATCTACTTAGGACTCACATCGCTCTCACCTATTTCTTAATTGTTATTCTGACACTCATAACGCTTTCACCTGGTTCTTGTTCTTTAGCCTGATGAAAACTGTTTAATCCAACGAATTGTGTTCTTACGGATATGTTATTTATAGAAAGTCTCCTGTGTGTTAACATTCGAGGCTATTAAATATGTATTTAATTAGCATCCTTGATTCTCACTAGGGTGTACATACTTATTTGTGTATGATTCACTAGTTTCCGGTCTATCATTAATTATATTTTCCCGATTGTATCCTGTAAAACTTGCTATGGAACCAATTATATTCTAACCTCAAAGAAGCAGCCTTACTTCGGGCCTGAGACCGGTTATCTGATCGATGAGCGAAAAAAGAATCGATTTAAGGTTCTTTTGAGATCTTCTCTTACACGGTTAGGTAGAATATATTTACGGTATACTCAGTCATGTGTTCGCTACCAACTTAGTAACACTGTTCATCTCAAAGCAACCTTTTCATAAAGCTCACTGTATGCTTTGATTAGTAACTAAGTGCCACACCTTTCATAGAACAGAAAAAGTCATTAATTTAAGAATTTTCTTGAAAATTCTCCATATCCAAGTTCTTGAATGAGATCAGTGTATCATTGTCTTGATAAGAATATCGTATCACATTTTGTCATTCTGACATCCTCAATCCCTCTAACGATATACACTCATGTTCTTGGTGTGTCAATGCTGTCTTATTTGGAAAATTTAATCAAATCTTCACTCGCATCTCGCGTCTCGAGTTCCTATTCTCAAACAACCTTTAGATAGCTATTCAACTTGTGAAAGTTTCGCCTCAATGATTGTGTAATGGTGAGGTAGACACCTCTCCTTTTCATATAAGCAGTTTAGAGCCTCTTTATTTCTTCAATATTTGAACATCAAGTACTAATACTGTCTATTCTTCTCTTTCGCATACACTATGTGCAAGAAAAGTAAACAAAGAACTTGACTTCTATAATCACATTAAAACAGCCATTATACTGGAAAGGTCTCAAATCGTACCTGCAGCTGAAGAAATTTTTGAACTGCCAAACTTGTACCGCCCTTAGGAGGTTTCCACTTCGGTAATTAGTAGGCATGATTAGATACATTATGTCAGGAATTGGCATAGAAGAACTTTCGGGTATCTTGTACACTATGATAACATTAGTGAATATTCTGAATGTCCATGCCTGTTCAACATCATTGAGAATTCACTTCTAGACTTTGCTCGGCGAAGCTTACATGTGTTTATGCAAACATTTACAATCCTCGGAGGAGATGCCTAAATCTAAGATCTTGGATCTTATTGAACAATGTATGGATGAGGAAATCAATATGCAACATTTACAAGAAAATGAATCTGCATGACAAAAACCATATTAGGGAACCTAAAAATTTTGACGGTGACCTTATCCGAACCGGCAACATTTGGCTACTGTATATAGAGAAGGTCATAATCGTTTTGCAATTCATCCAAAGGGACTAGATGGAACTGGAAACTAGAAATTTTATTTGAAGGCTATTAAATTGATGCTTCCGTTTTCTCAAGCAGCTGGTCTTGTTTTGTATGAAAAATTTGCACATCACTATACCCAACAGATGGAGGCCTTGGAGGCAAATACGGTATCAGATGATTGCAAAAAATTAACAACTCAAGGAACCTTCATATTTCGCAGAAAAAGATGTCTTTTTGAGCGAAGTTCCAATTGATATGATAATCGATCAGTGCTTAATGAAGGCCGCGAAATTTTCTGGAGGATTAACTCAACGTCAGACATAACGTTAGCAAGATTAATAAATCATTCCAAAATACTGTTACGATAACAAAAGTTCTAAAGTACTTTTGAGGAGACACTTTGTCATCTCAGCGGCACGTTGAGCTAATGCCACCTTCCATGTGTGATAATATCTCATTGCTCAAGAATGTCAATTCGACTGCGCTCAATGTAAACAAGTATTTGTTGTACTGAGAATTAAAACTAACACGTAGAAGAAAAAGTTCTTCTACACGCAGAGGTGTAGACGAAAAATGGCAAGTAAAATCTGCTTTAAGTACAGTAAGAGTATAAATTACGTTAAGCGCCATTTTCAGCTTATATCTTAAGGATATATATTACATGTAGACACGGAAGGTGACGAAAGATTAAAAAAAAAATTGTGAAGTATTCCAACGATTGAATTTAAGTCTGCCATTGAGCAACGTCAATTCAATCACGGTTCTTGAGAAACTTGGAGATTAATACTAGACGACTTCAAATGATGCAAGAAGTTTTCGAAGGATAAAGGTAGCTGTATATGTACAGAAATAAAGGAAGAAATTACAGACGGGATATAGATCATTAGAGTGCTATGGAAAGATTATTTGATTAGCCCACAGTTTGGTTGCCTTGTGATGAACAGTGTTATTAAGTTGGTAGCGAACACAGGACTGACTATACAGTCAATATTTTCCAACTAACCGTCTAAGGGAAGATCTCAAAAGAACCTAAAATCGATTCTTTATTTGTCTCAACGATCAGATCACCAGTCTCAGCGCAAAACTAACGAACCTTCGGAGGTTGGAATGTAATGGGTTCAATAACAAGTTGTTTTTACTACGCAATGGTGTAAATATTATTAATGATAGACCCGAAACTAGTGAATACTACACTACTCTGTATGTACGCCTTAGTGAGCAGCAAGGACTATAATTAAATGCATATTTGATAGCCTCGAGTGTTAACACCCTTAAGACCTTCTTTACACAATATATCCGTAAGAACACAACTCCTTGGAAAAACAGTTACTATCAAGCTAACGATCAAGAACAAGGTGTGGCGTTATGGGTGCTAAGTAGATTTTTCAGCAGGAAGCAATCTCAAATAGTATTGTAGTTGCATATAGAAGCGAAATATAGCAATTGCTTGAATATCATTGATAAATTAATAAGTATGTTTTTTACATTTGGAATCACAACATAATTCAGTACCAAGCGCACACCTAATAAAAACGATTAAAAGTCACATTCGGGAAGTATTCCAACGATCGAATTTAAGTCTGCCATTGAAGCACGACAATTCAATCACGGTTCTTGAGAAACTTGGAGATTAATACTAGACGACTTGAAATGATGCAAGAAGTTTTCGAAAGATAAAGGTAGCTGTATATGGACACGAATACTAAAAGAAATTACAGGCGGGATATAGATCATTAGTATGATATGGAAAGATTATTTGATTAGCCCAGAGTTTGGTTGCATTGTAATGAACAGTTCTATTAAGTTGGTAGCGATCACAGGACTGACTATACCGTATATATTTTTCAACTATCCGCCTAAGGGAAGATCTCAAAAGAACCTAAAATCGATTCTTTAATTGTCTCATAAATCAGATCACCGGTCTCAGACCCAAAGTAAGGCTGCTTCGGAAGTTAGAATATAATTGGTTTCTTATCAGGTTTTTATCATTATGCAATCGTGAAAATATTATTAATGAGAGACCGGAAACTAGTGAATCCTACACAGCTCTGTATGTAAGACCTAGTAAGCAGCAAGGACGCTAATTAAATGCATATTTGATAGCCTCGAGTTTTAACACACAAGAGAATTTCTATAAATATTGTAACCGTAAAAACACAAATCTTTGAATTAAACAGTTTCTATCAGGCTAACGATCAAGAACAAGGTGAGAGCGTTATACGTGCTAAATAGATTTCTTCAGCAGGAAGAACTTTCAAATAGTTTTGTAGCTGCATATAAACGTTAAGTATAGCAATTGTTTGATTAACATTAATAAATTAATACTTATATTTTTTACATTTGGTATCACAACATTTTTCAATACCAAAGGCCCACCTAAAACAAACCGCTGTACGTTCTGAAAGCTATACGACTGTGATTCCCTCGTCTTATGAAGGGGAGAAGTAAATCCACGGTTTTTTAAATGGTAGGCCATTGTATAATTTGAGTCAAGAAGCCTTAAAAGCATTATTGCTTCGTTTTTCAGACCTAAGTACGCAACACAAAATACTGCTGTCTCCGATTAATTGTTGAAATTCTTTACTAGCTCTAAGCCAATAGAAATTAAAGAATACATACCGAAGTCACTGATGATTTCAAATTACACAGCACTGTAAGAAGGAGTTAATCCGGCATAAGCCGTTTAGCCTTACCCGGCACCTCGAAATAGAACCCTCTCATTATTGGCACGCCTGTTGCATTCCAAACTACTATTTAAAAATCGAACATCCCCGTACATCCTCAAAATTATTTCTTTATTCACCGCAACACTTAAAGATCGATTAACATCTTTCGTCAGACAATGTAGAATACTATTACAATGAAGACAAGTATCATCTCGACTTCCATTAGTATCTCCGCTAATGTTCTCCTTTTAAGGCGATTACTGTCGTTGTGGATGCAGATTACAAAAAGCCTCACAAGCACGGGGATGCCTGTCCTTTAGCAAATGACCTATCAACTTGTCCATCAAATAACGCGCTTTCTCTTTACTATACCTTATGAGCTCACCTCGATATTCATATTCTCTCAGCTAAAGACTTTTTTTCCGCACCTCGCTAAGTTTAAACTCGAATATTTCGAATTTGCATGTCCTAACGAAAATATGACCTGGCGTACTTTTCCATTCAACCCGCCCGCTCTCGTCGGTTGTACGGCATGAAAACTGATTCCACTCGTTCTAATGCAAGTATTATGGCGGATCTAGACTTTTACTGTTATTATCTTTTTATCTAAATGCATCGTGATATCTACAATTAGTAATACATTTATTTCTGCAGAAAGCCACAGTCGGCAGTCTTATAGATATGTCAAATGAGAGTAATTTTTCAAAAGATTTTAGTGTATTACTGCGTGTAAGTTCAATTAAAAATCCTAATCTGACTAAGCTTCTTTTCAAATAATACTATGTCTGGTTAGTTGTAGTGCATGATAACGGCTTGCATTCGTTTTTATAATGAAACAGACAGGCTTTGACAGGACCTCAGCTATACTCAGGACTGAATAGTTGGCTGCCTTAAAGTTCCATCACAAAGAAAAAAATCTGCAGATTGTCACGGTCTTCAATCAATTAAATGTGAATCCTGACAAATGATTTTGTTAGACAATTTTTTATTCACCTGCATGGAGACGGAAAAATGTTTTCCTGGTATAAGCCATATCAGATATATCAAGGAAGTAGTTAGAAAGCTGCAATATGGCCACTTTTCCCATTACTAAAACAGCAGCTGTGCAGCATTCTATTCGGAAGTACCTCCAACTTGATGAACGAAATGGTTTAAGCCTAAACCGAATCGAAAGAGGTTGGTCTGTTGACCCACACACCTACCATCAGCTCCAGCCAGATAATCTTACTTACCTGTAGATAAAAAGCGAGTGCAAGATAGGATTGTGAACAAGGTACATGCTCTTGTAAAACAGCCGATATGAAGTATTCAAGGTTTTGTGCATTCTGCCAAGAGATTTCATGTAGAAATGGCAGATCGGAAAATAATTTCATATAGATGATAACGAACAACAGCTGTAAAAAACCAATAAGTCATTGACAACGGATTAATTGTTGATCCAATCAG
Organism: Thermobia domestica; assembly: GCF_964235325.1. Lineage (NCBI taxonomy): Eukaryota > Metazoa > Arthropoda > Insecta > Zygentoma > Lepismatidae > Thermobia > Thermobia domestica. The sequence goes on from NC_137469.1 coordinate 147,587,105, forward strand.
TTATGATTATTTCTTTGTGATATCGTTCATAGAACTAAAAAAAAGGACATAAAGACGATCTTGATGAAACTTTAAATGAAGGTGTAAAGAAAAGCTATAAAACATAAAGGTGGTGTATTCTTCTGTTTAGTTATTTTGGAATCTTTTAACACGTGCTGCTTCGGTACCCGAAGAGAAAACAAAACCGTAGCAGGACATGTTTAAGATATTGACCAAAAACCAATTCATTTAGATATCACATTCGCGTACTAAGTATCATTCAATTGTATGTAAATAACAATCGTTTATTGTTTGATTGTTTATATGTTAAGATGTTCAACAGCATACCACTGACTTCGAGGATTAAGCTATCTGCAAGGACACTTAAAATTGTGTAACTCCCGTTCAGTTTTCGACTTTCCTACAAGGAAGTAAAGTTTAACACTCTTAATAAAGAACAATGTTTGTATATTCCATACATGCAAACACTCCATGTACATTTTTTCCAAGAGGGCGTAAGAATAAAAGCTCTACTACACCTTGATTCCAGTCGGTTTATTCTTATTAACCTAGGTTTTATACGACACAAGGTTAATCAATCATTACTGCACAGCACCTTGTTCATTTGCGACTATTCCAAGCTGCTTTACAGACAGAAGGCCTAGAAAGCTTAACAATTTTCCGTAACAGTTATAACACTTATGGTCGTGAGCTTATTAGGATTCATAAGCAGCTTATTGGCCTGAAACTCTATTAGGAGATTTTTAGGTTATTAGGTACGTGATTATTTGTAGACACAGGCCCACTTCTCTTGGTCTGTGACACAAGACCGGACTATGAATTTATAAAGCTAGCGGTTTAAAGCAGTGATTCGCGATACAAAAAAGGTATACAGGCCTGGTAGAACAGGTGTAGAACACAGGCATCAACAAAATTATAAATTGACTGAATTTTCACATTTGGAGATTTTCACTTAGTACACCTGAAAGATATAAAACTTCCTAGGCTACCTTTCCACATCTTGGAGCAGAATCAATGAATTTTCTTCCGTCGTAATAGTGTTCGAGTACTTCCTCGTCTCGGTGCCCAAAGAAAGTAATAGATACTGCCATTACTTTCGCTTAGCCTGAGAGTTAAACTTGCGTCTATAAAAAATTCGATGCGTCTTTTGCAACTTTGACTCACTTCGTTAAGATGATATATTGATAACGCTACGTATCGATCACACTAATCTTCAGGCTATAGAACCTTAAAGTCCCTTTGACTCGCACGGTTCAACTTGCACTACAGACTGCCATATCGCACACTCTTTTTAAGCCTACTGCAGGATTTCAATTTCTCGATCTTCTAAACGTTTTCCCACCGGAGAGTACAGTTCTGGTAAGCTTCCCCTCTGTAGCAGATTAGTGCACCAACTGATTAGTTTTTTTGACACATTTCATATCTGAGACAGAACGATCAACAAGAAGAATATCTCTAATCTTATTTATTAAATTCAACACTACCTTAACTCGCTGACGTGAATAGAGCTTGTGTGTCTTTCGGTCGACTCAAAGGTATCTTCTCAAGAGCAGAAAAGCACTCGACAGAATGTAACAGATTAATCGCCAGTAGTTGAGGCTTACGAATTCTACTCGTATCTAACACTTTACCTGACTGTCTTTTGGCCTGGTATGAATGCGAGCACATCCATGGCGTTGACCAGAGCCATCCTAGATCACCAAGTAAATTCCTTTACAAAAATAGGAGCACCAAATCGTCTGTAGAATTCTACATAGATGACAGCTGCATATAGTGGAATATCATGGCAAACTGCCTAGAGCACATACCTAGCACAGTCCAACTAAGAGCAGTTAACATTGGCAAAAAGAAAATCGAAAAACGCAGATATGTGCTTAGATCTTATCTTCAGACTGTCTTCAGAGAACTTTACATTACCAAGTTATAGAAAGATTCAGATATTTTATTAAGGGGAAATGTCGAGATACGTGTTGTTCACTTATCATAACGAACGCAAGCAGTTAGAATGCACTAAAACCAACGATACATAGTAAAATTTGATAAGAGCGTAGAAGGATTAAGATTTTCCAATTGCAACTTACACGCTGTAATACTCTAAAATTTGTTTGAAAAATTACTTTCATATGGCAAAAGATTTAAGGTTTATCTACAAGGATGCCGAGTGTGGTTTTCTGCAGAAATTATGGTATAAGTAATTGTAAATATCAGGATGCAATTAGATAAAAAGATAATAACAGTACATGTCAAGATTAGCCATGATACTTGTATTAGAACGAGTGGAATCAGTTTGCATGCGTTACAACCGAAGTAAGCTTCCGGGTTGAAATGGGAAAAGTACGACAGCTCATATTGTCCTTAGGACTTGAAAATTCGAAATATTCGAGTTTAAAACTAGTGACGTGGGGAACAAGGAGTCTTTAGCTTAGAAAGACAGAAAACCATGGTGAGCTCATAACGTATAGTAAAAAGGAAACGCGTTAAAATGGATCACTTGATTGGGTAGACATCCCCGAGCTTGTGAAGCTTTTTCTATTATTCATCAGCAACACCGGAAATCACCTTAAAATGAGACCGTTAGCAGAAATGTCACCTGATTTCATTGTAATAGCATTCTACAGTGTATCAAAAAGATAATAATTAGAGTTTAAATCAATCTCTGAGTGATGCCTTGATTAAAGAAATAATATTGAGGATGGACGTTTATGTTCGATATTTAATTAGTGGTTCAGGGTGCAAAAGGCGTTCCAATAATTCGAGGGTTCTATTTCGAGGTGTCCGGTAAGTCTAAAGAGCCTATGGAGGCCTATGTCAGGCTAAAAATTTTGTGAAATTTAGAAATCAGCAATTGACGTCGGAATGTATTCCTTTATTCATATTTGCTTAGAGCTAGTAAACAAATTCAACAATGAATCGGAGGCCGCATTATCTTGTGTTGCGTACCTAAATCTTAAAAACGAATCAGCAGTGCTTTTAGAGAAGCTTAACTATCATTATACAATGGCGTACCAATTTAAAAAACGTGGATATACTTCTCCCTTTAATAAGACGATGGTATCACAATCATATAGCTTTGGAATCGTACAGCGGTTTGTTTTAGGTGGGCCCTTGGGATTGAAAAATGTTCTGATACCAAATGTAAAATCATAAGTAATAATTTATCAATGATAATCAATCAATTGCTATACTTCCCGTTTATATGCATCTACAATACTATTTGAGAGTGCTTCTTGCTGAAGAAATCTATTTAGCTCTCATAACGATCTCACCTTGTTCTTGATCGTGAGCCTGATGGAAACTGTTTTAATCCAAAGATTTTGTTCTTACGGATACAATATTTATAGAAATTCTCCTGTGTGTTAAGTATGTATTTAATTAACGTCCATCTGCTTACTAGATTTTACATATAGAGCTGTGTAGGATTCACTCGGTTCCGGACTATCATTAATAATATTTTCACGATTGCATAATAATAAAAACTGGATATGGAACCGAAGCATCCTTTCTTTGGGACTGAGACCGGTGATCTGATCGATGAAACAAATATAACATCGATTTTAGGTTCTTTTGAGATCTTCCCTTAGACTTTTAGGTAATAAATATTTACGGTAGTTTTGTGTTCGCTACCAAATAAGTAACACTGGTCATCACAAAGCAAACAAAACAAAGCAACAAAACTCTGGGCTAATGAAATAATCTTTTCATATAAACTCATTGTATGCTTTGATTAGTAACTAAGTGCCACACATTTAATAGAGAAGAAAGGATCATTTATTTCAGATGTCTGTTGATGAAAATTCTCTATACACAAGTTCTTGAGTGTAAAAGTAATGTTATATCACGGTAGCATTGTCTTGGTAAGAATATCGTATCACATTTCTTGACTCTGACATCCACTTTCCCTCTAATGCTATACACTCATGTACTTGGTGTGTCAATGCTGTCTTACTCGGAAAATTTAATTAAGTCTTAACTCGCGTCTCGCGTCTCGATTTTCTATTCTCAAACATCCTTTGGATAGCTTTTCATCTTGTAAAAGCTTCGCCACAACGATTGTGTAATGGTGAGATACACACCTCCCTTTTGATATAAGCAGTGTGGTTCCTCTGTATTTCTTGAATATTTCATCATCAAGTACTACTACTAAATATTCTACTCTTCTGCATACAGTAAAAAACTGCAAGAAAATAGAAAAAAGCACATGGATTATGACATTACATTATCCATTATACTGGAAAGGTGTTCATATCGTACCACAGCTGAAGAAATTTCTGAACGGTCCAGTGTTGTAACGCTTTTATGATGTTTGCAGTTTAGTAATTACTAAGCACGATTGGATACATTAAGTCAAGAAATGGTATAGAAGAACTTTGGTGTATCCTGTACACTATGACAACTTTACTGAAAGTTCTGAATTGCCATGCCTACTTAAGATCATTGAGAACGCACTTCTGGACTTTGCTCGGGGACTTGTACATTGTGTTATTAAGTCATTTACAACCGTCGGAGAAGATGACAGAATCTAGAATCTGCGATATTATACAGGAACGTCTGGATGAGGAAATCTCTAAGCAACATTTACAACAAAATGAAACCATGATAAAAAACATATTAGGTAATCTTAAAACTAAGAAGGTGACATTTTCCGAATGGCCAACTTTGGCTGCAGTATACGGTATCAAAAGAATACAAGAAATTAACAATACAAGGAACATTCACAATTAGCAGAAAAAGAGGCCCTTTTGAGCGAAGTTTCAAGTGATATGATTATCGAATAGTGCTTAATGAAGGCCAGGATATTTTCTAGGGGATTAACCCAACGTCAGACACAACCTTAGCAAGATTAATCCTTCATTCCCAAATACAGTTACTATAACAGAAGTTCTAAACGACTTTTGGTGGCATCACTTTATCCTCAGGGCGACACGTTAAGCTAAGGCCACCTTCCTTCTGTGATAATATCTTAATGAGGAAAGAATGTCAATTTGTCAACGGTGAATATATTGCAGAGACATTGTTGTGTTGTGTAATAAATCCCACACGTAGAAGGAAGAGCCCTTATACACGCAATAGTGTGGAGTAAAAATGCGTTAAGTACGTATATAAATTGTTAAGCGCTATTTTCACCTAATATTTTATGGGCATAAATTACAATTAGACACGGAAAGTGCCAAAAGACAAAAATAGCTTTCGGGGAATATCTCAATGATCGAAATTAATTGTGCCTTTGAAGCTATGACAATTCACACACGGTCCTTGATAATCTTGGAGATCAAAACTAGACTGCTTCAAATGATACAAAGAGTTTTAGAAGGAGCAAAAGTAACTCGATATTGACAACAGTAATAGGAGAAACTAGAAACGGGGTATCTTTAGCAGTTGATGGCTGTGATTCAGATCTTTTAAGAATCTTGGTAGAAAACTTCATGAGCTGTTGCCGATTCTTTTAAAGCCACATACAAGCAGAACCGAAAGGAAATGCTACGAAATCATTAAATTTCAAGAAACTTAGCATCATTAAAAGTTTGCTTTCACTTTTTTTTTTATATTGCAACAGGCTGTGACACGACCTAAGCTATACTCATGAGAGAATAGTTGCAAGCCGTCAAGATACTTCGAAAAGAAAAAGAACTCTGGAAGTTAGTAGAGTCTTCAATGGAGTTAGGAGTCAAATCTCAATCCTAACAAAATGTTCAATATTACAAATTTCTTATTTCCCTGTATGAAGAAGGAAACATGTCTTCCCTAGTATAAGCCTATCAGTTTGCAAAAGACGACTCGGAATTTTTTTATATACGAAGTTTAACTTTCAGGCTATATAACTAGCAGTATCTATTCCTTTATTTGGGTACCGGGACGAGAAAGTACTCGAACACTATTACTATATTGCCTAAAAAGTTTTATATGTTTCAGGTATCCTTAATTGAAACTCTCCTAATGAAACCTAAGTACAAAAAAAAGTATGTCTGTGTTTTACACCTGTTCTACCTGGCCTGTACAACTACTTTCTATCGCGAATCAGTGCTTTAAACTTCTAACTTTATAAATACAATGGCCGGACTTTTCTCGCAAGCCAAGAGAAACGGGCTTAGGTTTACAAGGTAATCAACAACCTAATTACGTAGAAATCTGCTATTAGAGTTTAATACCAATAACCTGCATGTGATTCTTTTACAAGCTTACGACCATAAGTTAACGTAACTGTTACGGAAAGTTGTTAAGCTTTGTGGCCTTCTGATTGTAAAAGAGACGGTTACACTTTCCGAACCGTTAACTTTGGCTGCAGTTAGACCTGAAAGATATAAATCTTCCTAGGCTCACTTTCCACATCTTGGATCAGAATCAATGAATTTTCTTTCTTAGTAATTGAGTTCGGGTACTTCCTCGTCTCGGTGCCCAAAGAAAGCAATAGATACTGCTATTAACTTTCGATTAGCCTGAAAGTTAAACTTGCGTGTATATAAAATTTCGGGGCGTCTTTTGCAACCTTGACTCACTTCATCAAGTTGCTATATTGATCACGCTACGTATCTATCACACTAATCTTAAGGCTATAGAACCTTAAAGTCTTTCTGACTCACACGGTTCATCTTGCACTACAGACTGCCATATTGGGCACTCTTATTAAGCTTATTTTAGGATTTGAATTTCTCGATCTTCTAAACGTATTTTTGTTAGCTGATATCTATACATTTTTCATTCAGGGGACTTTTGAGGTATTTTTCGTTCAACAATGATTTTTGTGGATTTTGTTTGTATTTACTGCCTCGCACTCCGTCATATAGCTCTGTTATTTACTTGTTACGAACCGTTCCAGGAACACTTCATCGATCCTGGGGTCCGGGTGATTTATTTCATCATTGTTTTTTGTTATTATTATTGTAGTATCGAATTATAAAGATTACAGGAACATGTAATATGATTTGGAATCTGCCGTGCTAATTGAACATTACTACAAATTGAACTAATCTTATGAACACGCCAGTTCATGGTTTCGCCCTCATTGGTCTAGTGGTAAGGGAACAAATTCTAGTTAGTAGGTCAAGTACTTGACTTTCTCATATGTTCTTTAGGCAATTACGGCTCAAAACGTATGGATGATCATGGATGAATTGGTAGAATGAAGACAGTGGACGAAAACGGGCTAATCAAAAAACTTCCATGCTCACGATGTTTGTCCACCACAAAGCTCACATAACATGAGGAGGGATCGATCCGACGACCTCTAGCACCAGATATGAATGCTTTACGGACTCAGCCACCATTGCCCCTCGTCAAGCATCTGTTCGCATTCTACGCAGACTGGCCATAATAGCTAGTATTTCTTCGATTTTTTCTGTACTTAGATTGTAAGGTATATACCACCAGACATGTCAACACTGACGTGATGTCGTAGCAGTTGTAGTAGTAGAAGCTATAATAATAATAATAATAATAATAATAATAATAATAATAATAATAATAATAATAATAATAATAATAATAATAATAATAATAATAATAATAATAATAATGATAATAATAATAATAATAATAATAATAATAATAATAGGAGTAACAGTAGTAGTCTTAAATAAAGAGTTAATTTCCCAGGCACATTACGATTAACACAGGCTGCCAACATTAGTTTCCGATCCGTCTTTTACAGTGTGATTCCCGTTTCGGCCCGGAATGTGCCCGGCCCGTTTCGGCCCGGCTCGGCCCAAAATGTGCGCGGCCCGGTCAGAGCCCGGCTCGAGATTCGGTCTGGGCCGATCCGGCTCGAGCCCGGCACAGAATTCAGAACGGTTTGGGTCGAGCCGGGGTCGAGTCTTCTAGCATGGGTTTGCAGGGCTCTGATGGTAGTCTGTAGTGCTAGATAAACCGTGCGAGTCAGAAAGACTTTAAGGATCTGTAGCCTGAAGATTAGTGTGATAGATACTTAACGTTATCCATATAGAATCTTGATGAAGTGAATCATGGTTGCAAAAAACGCCTCGAAATTTTTTATAGACGCAAGTTTAACTTTCAGGCTAATCGAAAGTTAATAGCAGTGTCTATTACTTTCTTTGGACATCGAGACGAGCAAGAACTTGAACACTATTACTAAGAGAGAAAACTCAGGGCTTCTGCTCCAATCTTGCACCACAGAGCGTCTTATCAAACGCTCTGATTAAGCTTATTGGACTATTTGAATTTCTAAACTTCTCAACGTTTTCTCACCGGTAAGTAAATTCTGGTAAGCTGAATTTCTTTACTAGCTCTAGGCCAATAGGAATTAGACAATAAATGACGACTTCCACTGCTGATTTCTAAATTTCACAGCATTTTTAGATAGAATTAAACTGCCATAAGTTTTTTCCCTTACCGGACACCTTGAAATAGAAACCTGAAATTATTGGCACGTCTGTTGCACCCTAAACCATTAAGATATAGTAAAGAGAAAGCGCGTTAAAATGATATTCAAGTTGATGGGTAACTTCCGATACGACAGGCATCCCCGAGCTGGTGAACCTTTTTGTGTTATGCATCTACAACGACAGAAATCGCCTTAAAATGAGAACATTAACAGAGATGTCACGTGACTTCATTGGAATAGTATTCTACAATGTATGAAAAAAGATAGTAATATGAGATTAAATCGATCTCTAAGTGATGCGGTGAGGATGGACGGGAATCTTCGATTTTTAATTAGTAGTTTAGGGTGCAACAGGCGTTCCAATAATTCGAGGGTCCTATTTTGAGGTGTCCGGTAAGGCTAAACGGCTTATGCAGACTTATGTTCTTCTTATAATGCTGTGAAAATCAGAAATCAGCAGTGGACATCAGCATGTATTCCTTAATTCGTATTGGCTTAGAGCTAATAAAAAAATTCAACAATGAATCTTAAAACGAAGCAGTAGTGCTTTTAGAGCTACTTAACAGAGATCATACAATAACGTACCATTTGAAAAACCGTGGATTTACTTCTCCCTTTAATAAGACAAGGGTATCTGTGTCATATTGTATTGGGAAGGTACAGACAGCACTTTGTTTTAGGTGGGCCCTTGGGATTGAAAAATTTTGTGATACCAATTGTAAAAAACATAAGTATAAATTTATGAACGATAATCGAGCTGCTGTACTTTTCTCCTTTCAACCCGCCCGCTCACATCGGTTGTACTGCATGCAAACTCATTCCACTCGTTCAAATGCATCATGGCGGATCTCGACATCTACTGTTATCTTTTTATCTAAATGCTTCCTGATATCTACAATTAGTAATACCATTATTTCTGCAGAAAGCCACAGTCGGCAGCCTTGAGGTGAAACTTAAATCTTTTGCCATATAAAAGTAATTTTTCATCAGATTTTAGTCAATTACATCGTGTAAGTTTCAATTGAAAAATCCTAATCTCACTGAGCTTCTTATCAAATATTAACATGTCTGGTTGATTGTAGTGCATACTAAATGATTGCATACTTTTTTGAAAAGAGAACAACACGTATCTCGACATTTCTTCTTACTATAATATATGAATGTTTCTGTATCTTGGTAACACAATTTTTCTGAAAACAGTCTGAAGTAAATATGCACATATCTGTGTGCTTCGACTTTCTTCTTGCCAATGATACGGCTCTTAGCTGGACTGTGGAACGAATGTACTGTAGGCTGTTTGCAATGATATTCCGCTATGTGCAGCGATCAATTATGCAGAATACTACAGACGATTTGGTGCCTCTATTTTTGATTAAGCGAGTCAAAGTTGCAAAAGACGCCCCGACATTTTTTATACACGCAAGTTAAACTTTCAGGCTAAGCGAAAGGTAATACCAGTATCTATTTTTTCTCTGGGCAGTGGGACGAGCAAGTACTTGAACACTATTCCTATGGGAGGAAATTGAGGGCTTCTGCTCTAAGTTGCGGAAAGTGAGCCTAGGAAGTTTTATATCTTTCAGGTGTACTTAACTGAAAATCTCCCAATGTGACCTAAATATCAAAACAAATTCTGTCAATTGTTAATTTTGTTTATATCTGTGTTCTACACCTGTTCTACCAAGCCTGTATAACTACTTTCTATCGCGAATCAGTTCTTTAAATCGCTAGCTTTATAAATTCATCGGCCGGACTTGTCTCACAGCCAAGAGAAGCCTGCCTGGGTCTACAAGGTATTCTTGTATTTAATTACCCAAAAAATATGCTAATAGAGTTTCATGCCAATATCCTGCATGTGATTGTTTTACAAGCTTACGACCATAAATGTAATATAACTGTTACGGAAAACTATTAAGCTTCGTAGCCTTTTGACTGAAATCAGCATGGTACAGTCGCAAATGAACAAGATGCTGAGCAGTACGCTTTGATTGTCGTTATGTCGTTTAAAACCTAGGGCAATAAGTTGAAAACAACAGGGATTACGTGTACTAGAGCTTTCATTCTTACGCCCCTTCTTGGATAAAAATTTACATGGAATCTTCGCTTGTACCGCATATCGTAACTTCGTTGTTCTATTATCGTTAAACTTTGATTCTTTTTAGGAGATTTGAAAACTAAACAGTACGTACACAATTTTTAGTGTCCTTGCAGATGGCAGATTCATTGGAGTCAATCGTTTGCTGTAGAACATCTTAACATATAAACAATCAAACAAGAAACAATTGTTTTAAACGTCAATTGAATGGTACTGTGGTATGCGAATGTTATATCTAAATGAATTGGTTTAACTCGTTAGATTTGTCCTGCTAAGGTTTTATTTCCTCCTCGGGTACCAAAGCCGCTCGTGTTAAAGAATCCCAAAATATGTAACATTCATGTTTTATACCTTCTTTTTATACCTTATTTTAGATTTACATCAAGATCGTCTTCATCTACATTTAGTTAGGTCTATAAGGCGGGGACGATATCACAAAATAATAATCATAACTCATTAGATCAACAATTAAGCCGTTTTCAATGACATATTGGTTTTTTACAGCAGTTGTTCGTTATCATCTATATCAGATTGTCTTTCGATCTCCCATTTATACATGAACTCCCTTGGGAGAATGCATAAAATATTGAATACTTCATATCGGCTCTTTTACAATAACATGTGGTTCGTTCACAATCCTATCTTGCAGTCACTTTTTATCTACAGGTAAGTAAGATTATCCGGTTGCAGCTGATGGTAGCTGTGTGGGTCCCTGGAATTAGCATACTTTCTTTCACACATAACCTGTTTCGATTGAGTTTATGCTTAGACCATTTCGCTCCTGGAACTGGAGGTACTTCCGAATTGAATGCTGGACAGCTGCTGTGTTAGTAATAGGAAAAGTGGCTATATTGAAGCTTTGTAACTACTTCCGTGTTATATCTGATATGGCTTATTCCAGGGACGCCATTTTTCCATCTCCATACAGGCGAATAAGGAATTTCTAACGTTACCATTTTGTGAGGATTCACATTTGGTTGGTTGAGACTCTGTCTAACTTTCACAATTCTTCTAATTGAATGAACTTGAAGGCTGCAAACTATTCACTTTTGAGTATAGCGAATAGTTTGCAACAGATGCAACAGGTCGTGACACAGCCTGTTGCATTATAAAAAAGGAAAATCAATCTTTTAATGACGATAGGGTCTTTTTAATTTTAATACATTCGAAACATTTGCTTTCAGTTCTGTGATTGTGAAAACGTGAAGGGCTATGTGAAAATTAGCTATGTCTAAGTGTGAAAATGGGTATGTGAAAATTAGCAACTGCTCATGAAGTCTTCTACCCAGATTCTTAATGGATTAGAATCACACCCATCAACAGCTACAGTTTTCCTGTTTCTAGTTTCTTCCCTTTTCCTTGTCCATATACAGCTACCTTTCGTCCTTCGAAAACTGTTTGCATCATTTGAAGCCGTCTAGTATAGATCTCCAAGTTTCTCAAGAACTGTGATTGAATTGTCGTGGCTTAATGGCAGCATTAAATTCGATCGTGGCAGATATTTCCAGAAAATTCTTTTTCCTCTTTCAGCACTTTCCATGTCTAATTGTAATTTATGTCCGTAACATATAATATGAAAATAGAGTTTAACATTATTTATTTCGTACTTAACGCAGGATTGAGGTACCATTTTTGGTCCACAACATTGCGTGTAGAAGGCCTCTTCCTTCTACGTGTGGGTTTTAAAACACATAAGTATAGAGACTCTGCAATATTCACCGTAGTCGAAATGACATTCTTGCGCATTGAGATATTATCACACAAGGAAGGTGGTATTAACTCAACTTGTCTCTCTAATGATAAACTTTTGCCCACAAAAGTCCTGTAGAACTTCTGTTATCGTAACCGTATTTGGGAATGAAGGATTAATCTTGCTAACGTTGTGTCTGACGTTGAGTTCATCCCCGAGAAATTTTTGTGGCCTACATTAAGCATTGTTCGATAATCATATCACTTGGATCTTCGCTCAAGAAGGCCTCTTTTTCTGTGAATTGTGAATTTTCCTTGAGTTGTTAATTTCTTGTAATCCTCTGATACCGTATTAGCCGCCAGGGCTTGCATCTGCAGAGTATAGTGATGTGCAAATTTTTCATAGAAAAGATGACCTTCTGCGTGAGAAAACGGAAGCAATTATTTAATTAAATACAAATGAAGTTTCTAGTCCCCTGTTCAATCTACTTTTTTGGAACATCCGAGATCTTGCCTCCCCCATTGAAGCACTAATGATCTCTTCTAGTGCAATCGTAGGTGCTTAGTGCTTCTTAGAACACCATCTCCCAACATTACTGCTTTAATAGTTTGGACTCTAGAAGCAAAAAACTTTTTGGCGGGCCAATTTCACGTTAGCACCCCCAGAAAGCACTAACAACTAAACCTAGCGCAATCGTTAGTGCTTACGGAAAACACTAAGAGTTTCGTTAGTGCTTTAAAATTAGTGTGGCTATGGCCAGTTATATGGTACGAAATTCCCATAAGGAATACATATAGAACTTTAAATTGGTTCAAATTCCCGCCAAATTCAAAAGCGCTAATGACTCCTTCTAGTGCAATCGTTAGTGGTACTTTAGTGCTTCTGAGAACACCAACCCCAACATTAGAACTTCAATAGTTTGGACACTAGAAGCAAAAAACTTTGGGGGGGCAACTTCAAGTTAGCCCCCTCCAGAAAGCACTAACTATTAAGTCTATTACAATCGATAGTGCATCGTTAGTGCTTCCGGAAAACACTAATAGTTTCGTTAGTGCTTCACAATTACAGTGACTACGACCAGTTATATGTCAGGAAATTCCCGTAAGGAATACATGGGGAATTTTTAAATGGCTCAAATTCCCGCCAAATTCATAAGCGCTTAAGCTCTCTTCTAGTGCAATCGTTAGCGCTTCTTATGTGCTCCATAGAACACCAACTCCCAATATTAGTGCTTTAATAGTTAAGACCCTAGAGGCAAAAAACTGTGGGGGGCCAACTTCACGTTAGACCCCCCAGAAAGCACTGATGATTAAACCTAGTACAATCGTTAGTGCATCGTTAGTGTTTTAGACAACGCTGATAGTTTCGTTGGTGCTTCACAATTAGTGTGGCTATGGACAGTTATATGTCTCGAAATTCACATAAGGAATACATGGGGAATTTTAATTGGCTCAAATTCCCGCCAAATTCAAAAGCGCTAATGACCTTCTTAGTGCAATCGTTAGTGCTTTGTTAGTGCTTCTCAAAACACCAAGTCGAAACATTACTGCTGCAATAGTTTGGACGCTAGAAGCAAAAAACTTTGGGAGTGCAACTTCACGTTTGACCCCCAGGAAACACTAACGTTAAAACCTGGTGGAATCGTTAGTGCATCGTTAGTGCTTCCACGAAAAACTAATGGTTTGGTTTTGCTTTACTATTATTATAGATGTGCGCACTTATATGTTACACAGATGTCTAAACTCACGAGATCGGCGTTCACGAGTTCGAAACTCACTCGACCTCAGCCTCTCGAAGTGAGCGTGAGATAAGGCTGTTGATGTGAGCCTGTGGTTGAGTGAGCGTGAGGTCAGACTAGTGATGCGAACGTGAGGTTGAGTGAGCTTGAAGTTGAAATGAGTCGTGAGTTCAGGTAGAAGTTAGTTTTTGAGCGTGAGATTGAGTGAGGTTACATCAAAATGTCACCTCTGGTTACGAAACTTCCATAAATACATGGAGAGTATATCACTGGGACAAATTCCCGACAAATTCAAAACAGCTAATGATATCTTTTTTACAATTGTTCGCCTCCTTCGTTAGTGCCTCCTAGAGCAGTTACTCTTAACGCTAGTGCTGTAATAGTTTCTACACTAGAAGCAAATAAAAACTTTGAAGGACAAACGTGAAGTTTGCTTCCCAGGAAGCACTAACAATCAAACCTAGTGCAATTGATAGTACATTGTTGGTGGTCCTAGATAACACTAAAAGTGGAAGAGAATGTGAATAATGAGTTTTTATTCACACATACTCTCTCTTCCACTCTTCTCCAAAACCCATTCAAGAGTTTGGAGCTCTTAAAAGTAGCTCTAAGTAGGAGTATTAATAACCACCGAGCCCCCAGAAGTCCATCGTAGATCCGCCTCTCGAGAAGAGAATGCGTGAATAAACACTTATTATTCACATTCAGTTTGCACATCTCAACAAACAAACCTTATTTTCATTCACTTCCATCTACTACTGCATTCTACTGAACTGTAACGCCTTTTTATGTTTAAAAATAATTATTCATTTTTCAATAATTATAAATGTTCAGTAATTCACCATGAATAGAGTCATCTTGAAGTGTTTTTGTAACGAAGAAAAAACATGAACAGTGGAATATCTTTTCACAAACTGTCGAGGGTTGACTACCTGAAACCGCGGTAGCCAGAATTAGCCCAGGGTAGGGGACTTATATTAACAAATGAAAATATCAGGTAAATGCATAAGTCTTTTAGTCTTGTAGCTCTTAGTTCGTATGAAAGTACTAATAGAAATATTGCCAATGAATTATGACTATTTTGTAGAACATTCTACTTTAATATCACAGGAAATTCATCTTCCGCCTTGCTTGGTTGTGAAAAGTTATAGTGTATTGGTATACTGTGTAAAGTATGTGTACTGTCGTTGATTTGTGATAACAATCACAAACCGAAGTAAAAGGTAAATTACAGTAATAGTTTTGTCTTAATAGTTTTGTATTGAAGGGGGAACGGAAAACCTACTTTTATCTTAACATTTTCTTTCTTAAACTTTCTATTCGGGTTCACGTTCTTCCCTTTCAACATTGAATACGGAAATGGAGAACTTATTTAGAATTTGATTGTTGTTTCCAATATATTTCAGGCATCACTTCTCGGACATAGGCCTGTGTTATGTCGATACATTGCTATCGTCGATATCTATATTATCATATATCAACATTCGATATCGCAAATATATGGACATGAATATATGATTCAACATTTTCGATATCGATATTCGGGAAGGCGACGAGATACAAGGAGCCCCTAAGACTTGATGAAGGAGCCCCCAGGATAAAGAAATTAAAGTTACTTTTTACAATCTTTATTACCACAAATTGCAATGTAAATACAATCACTTTCAAATTTGCAATATATATGATATAATTTCTTAGACGCCAGAACGTTTCTGTTACCTGAAAAAAAGAAACAAAGCATCACGTCCAAAAGCAAGTGCTATGAACTTTGAACTAGAATTTCCCATAAGAAAGTTAATTTATTTCTCTCTTATTTCTGCCACACTGATATATTTCTGACAAAATTGAGGTTTAGTTCAACGCCTTTCGAAATTGCAACCAACCCAACCGCCGAGTTGTTTGGGTTGCCTGCTATTTTAGGAAAAGGAGAATTGCAGGTGGTAATGCACTTTTGGAGTCGTGTATACATATCACCGTTGAGTTGATACATTTATAATTATTGAAGCCTTCTTTGCTTTTATTTGGTTTGTGTATATTGAATAATTAGTAGAACACTGTATGGTATTAAATTTCGTATGTTGCTGGTAACCCTGTTAACAATTTGTATTTAACGTAGGAGATGTCTGCTAGGGTAACCGGAGTGACAGCAGGAACCTCTATAGAAGAATTGTTCAAGGTAAAGGTTAATCAGTTACAGTTACTTCACATTAATTAATTACTCCCCATTAGTTAACTGTAAAGATACTTACATTGTTTTAATTACAGTCTTCTTAGCATTTTCATCTTCGTGTACAACTTTCAATCATGAAGCCTAAAGTTACAAATAAATAATACTATTGTAAAAGATCTTTTAACGTTGTTCCAAAACCAGTAAACATCATTTTACATACTCAACAAACTGAATTAAACATAGTAAAATTAGCAAAACATTGCAGTTAATTTTTATCGTATCGTAAATCAATGCAGAAGAAAAAATAATAAAATGACTGTTTATATATGAACCAACCCAAAACAAAACTAATAGGGAAACAAAGAAAACTGTTACGGTTTTCTACAAGTCATAACAATGAACTATGGATTGCTCTAGATTTTGTTGTTAGTTTTTTCTGGGGAACAAACGTGAAGTTAGCTCGTTTTTTTTTCTTTTTGCCCCTAGCATCCAAACTAATGAAGCATTAATGTTCGGATTTGGTGCTCTAAGAAGTAGTTAACGATTGCACAGGAAGAGATCATTAGTGCTTTTTAATTTCGCAGAAGTTTAACTCAGCGAAAAATTCCCAATGTTTTTCTTACGTGAGATTCGTCACTAATAATGAAGCACTAACGAAACTATTAGTGTTTTCTAGGACCAGTAAAAATGTACTATCAATTGCACTAGGTTTGATTGTTAGTGCTTCCTGGGGGGACTGTTTTTTTGCTTCTAGTGTACTATTGTTAAGAATATTGCAGCCCTAATGTTAAGATACACTGCTCTAGGAAGCACTAAGAAAGCTCAAATGATTGTATTAAAGATATCATTAGCTGTTTCGAAATTGTCGGGAATTTGTCCCTGTGAAATATTCTCCATGTATTTATGGGAGTATTGTAGCCAGAGTTGACCACTTTGGCCTAACCTCAATCAACCTCACGCTCAAAAACTAATTTCGACCTGAACTCTCGAACTCTTTTCGACCTCTCGCTCACATCACCAGTTTGACCTCACGCTTACCTCACCAGTCTCACCAAGAGCTCACTCAACCTCACGCTCACATCACCAGCCTTATCTCAGACTCACTTCGTGAGTTTGAGGTCGAGTGAGCGTAAGTTTCGAACTCGTGAGCGCCGATCTCGTGAGTTTGGACATCTTTGTGACTAATAAGTGCGCAGATCTACAATAAGAGCAAAGCAAAACTAAACCATTAAGGTTCCCTGAAAGCACTAACGATGCACTAACAATTGCATCAGGTTTAATCGTTAGTGTTTCCTGGGGGGCTAACGAGAAGTTGCACCCCAATAGTTCTTTGCATCTAGCGTCCAAACTATTGCAGGACTAATGTTTCGACTTGGTATTCTAAGAAGCACTAACGAAGCACTAACGATCGCACTAGAAGAGGTCATTAGCGCTTTTAAATGTGGCGAGAATTTGAGCCAATTAAAAATTCCCCATGTATTTCTTATTGGAATTCCGTGACATATAACTGAGCATAGCCAAACTATTGTGAAGCACTAACGAAACTAAGTGTTTTCTGGAAG
Organism: Thermobia domestica; assembly: GCF_964235325.1. Classification (NCBI taxonomy): domain Eukaryota; kingdom Metazoa; phylum Arthropoda; class Insecta; order Zygentoma; family Lepismatidae; genus Thermobia; species Thermobia domestica. The sequence goes on from NC_137469.1 coordinate 147,604,692, forward strand.
CACTAACCATGCACTAACGATTGCAACAGTTTTAATCGTTAGTGCTTTCTGGAAGAGCTAAAGTGAAATTAGCCTACCCCCAAATTTTTGGCTTCTAGCGTAGAAACTATTAAAGCACTACTGCTGGGAGTTGGTGTTCTAAAAAGCACTAACCAAGCACTGATGATTGCACTAGAAGAGACCATTAGTGCTTAAATGGTGGGGGCCAATTTCTCGGACGTCCCTTTGGATGTCTTGCAATACGATTATAACCTTCTCTATATACTGCACTCAAAGTTAACGATTCGGAAAATATCACCGTCTTAATTTTGCGACTTCCTAATATGCTTTTTGTCATGCAGTTTCATTTTCTTGTAAATGTTGCATATTGATTTCGTCATCCAGACATTGGTGAATAAGATAGCAGATCCTAGATTTTATCTCCTCCGAGGGTTGTAAATAACTTCAAAACCACATGTAGAGGTCCCGGAGCGAAGTCTACAAGTGAGTTCTGAATGATTTTCAATGGACATATCCATTGAGCATTTTCACTAAACTTGTAATAGTGTAGAGGATACACCAAAGTTCTTCTATACCTTTTCCTGACAAAATGTATCCAATGGAGCCTAGAAATTACTTAACACGAAAACATCCTAAAGCCGGTGCAACTTTGGACGGTTCAGAAATTTCTCCAGCTGAGGTACGATTTGATCACCTTTCCAATATAATGGCTGATCTAATGTCATAACGAATGAGCTTTTTTCACTTTTCTTGCAGTTATTTACTCTATGCAGCAGAGTAGAATATAGAGTATTACTACTTGATGTTGAAATATTGAAGAAATACAGAGGGACTACACTGCTTATATCAAAAGGAGAGGTGTGTATCTCACCATTCCACAATCGTTGTGGCAAAGCTTTAACGAGATGAATAGCTATCCAAAGGTTGTTTGAAATTAGGAAATCGAGACGGGAGATGCGAGTGAAAATTTGATTAAGTCTTCCGAGTAAGGCAGCATTGATAAACCAAGAACATGAGAGTATATCAATAGATGGAAAGAGAATGTCAGAATGACGAAATGTGATACGATATTCTTATCAAGACTATGCTACCGTGATATCATTCAAGAATTTGGATATGGAGAATTTTCATCAAGGAACTTCTGAAATTAATGACTTTTTCTGCTCTATGATACGTGTACCACTTTGTTACTAATCAAAGCATACAGTGAGCTTATATGAAAGTGTTATTTGATTAGCCAGCAGTTTGGTTGCTTTTTATGACCAGTATTACAAAGTTCTAAGCAAACACAGGACTGACTATACCGCAAAAATTTTCCACCTAACCGTGTAAGAGAAGATCTCAAAAGAACTAAAGTCGATTCTTTATTTGGCTCATAGATCAGATTACCGGTCTTAGGCCCAAATTAAGGCTGCTTTGGAGGTTAGAATAAAATGGGTTCCATAGCAATTTATACAGGATAAAATCAGGAAAGTATTATTAATCATAGACCGTAACCTAGTCAATCCTACACAACTCTGTATGTAAGTCGTAGTGAGCTGCAAGGACGCTAATTCAACCCATATTTGATAGCCTCGTGCGTTAACACACAGACGACTTTCTTTAAGTAATATATCCGTAAGAACACAACTCTTTGGATTAAACCGTTTCTATGAGAATAACAATTAAGAAATCGGTGAGAGTGATGTGAGTCCTAAGTAGATTTCTTCAGCATAAGCACTCTCATATAGTAATGTAGTTGCATACAATTGCTTGATAATCATTGATAAATTAATACTTGTTTTTTACATTTGGTATCCCAACATTTTTCAATCTCAAGGGCCCATGTAAAACCAACCGCTCTTCGTTCCCAAAGGTACACGTCTGTGATACTAACGTCTTGTTAAAGGCAGAAGTTAATCCATGGTTTTTTAAATCATACGCCATTGTATAATGCACTTAAGGAGATCTAAAAGTACTACTGCTTCGTTTTTAGTACCTTGGTACACATCACAATATCCTACGGCTTCGGATTCATTGTTGAATTTTTTTACAAGCTGTAAGCTAATATGAATTAAGTAATAGATGCCAATGTCCACTGCTGACTTCCACATTGCATCATTGTAAGAAGAACATAAGTCGGCCTAAGCCGTTTACAAATACCGGACAACGCAAAATATAACTCTCGAATTATTTACGCGCCTGTTGCAATCTAAACCACTAATTAAAAATCAAACATCCCCGTCCATCCTCAAAATTTTTTTCTTTAATCACCGCATCGATTGAATCTCCTATTAATATCTATTTTCAGACATTGTAGAACACTAGTACAATGAAGTCAAGTGACATCTCTGCTAATGTTCTCATTTTAATGAGATTTCTGACGTAGTGGATGCATATTACAAAAAGCTTCACAAGCTCGGGCATGCTTGTATTATCGAAAGTGACCCATGAAGTTGTCATTCTTTTTATAGCGCTTTCTCATTACTATACCTTATGAGCTCACCGTGATATTCATTCTTTCGCATTCTTGTTGCGCACGTCACTGGGTTTAAACTCGGATATTTCGAATTTGCAAATCCTAAGAACAATATGATCTGCCGTACTTTTGTCATTTCAACCCGTCCGTTCTCGTCGGTCGTACTGCATGCAAACTGAGTCGAAACTGATTCTAATGAAAGTATTATGGCCGAGCTCGACATCGACTGTTATTATCTTTTTTATCTAAATGCATCCTGATATCTACAATTAGTAATACCATTGTTTCTGCAGAAAATCACAGCATGCAGGCTTGTAAATAAATCTTAAATTTTTTGCCATAAGAAATTAATTTTTCAAAAATTTTAGATTATTACACCGTGTAAGATGAAATTGACAAATTATGATCTCACTGCGCTTTTATCAAATATTATTATGTCTGGTTGGTTGTAGTGCATGCTAACTCTTGCATTCGTTTTGTTAAAACAACAACACGTATCTCGATATCTTCTTTTAGCTAAATATCTGTATGTTTCCGCAGCTTCGTAAAACTGTGCTCCCTGAAAAGTGTCTGAAGTATAGATCTAAGAACTTATCTGTGTGTTTTATCTAACTTCTTGCCAATGTTAATGGCTCTTAGCTGGACTGTGCAAGGAATGTACTCTAGGCAGGTTTCCAAAATATTCCGCCATATGTAGCGATCATCTATACAGAATTCTACAGACGATTTGGTTATTCTATTTTTGTAAAGGAATTTACTTGGTGATCTAGGAAGGCTCTCGTCCACTGTCAATAATATGCTCGCATACCTTTCATGGAGTGCTTTTTAGAACACCAACTCCTAGCATTAGTGCTTTAATAGTTTCTACGCTAGAAGCCAAAAATTTGGGGATAGGCTAACTTCACTTTAGCCCTTCCAGAAAGCACTAACGATTAAAACTATTGCAATCGTTAGTGCATGGTTAGTGCTTCCAGAAAACACTATTAGTTTCGTTAGTGCTTCAAAATTAGTGTGGCTATGCTCAGTTATATGTCACGGAATTCCAATAAGGAATACATCGGTAATTTTTAATTGGCTCAAATTCTCGCCACATTTAAAAGCGCTAATGACCACTTCTAGTGTGATCGTGCGATCGTTAGTGCTTCGTTAGTGCTTCTTAGAATACCAAGTAGAAACATTAGTCCTGCAATAGTTTGGACGCTAGATGCAAAGAACGATTGGGGTGCAACTTCTCGATAACCCCCAGGAAACAGCAATTGCTCATGAAGTCTTCTATCAAGATTCGTAAAAGATCGGAATCCCACCCATCAACAGCTACAGATTCCCCGTTTCTAGTTTCTTCTGTTACTGTTGTCCATATACAGCTACCTTTGCTCCTTCGAAAACTCTTTGCATCATTCGAAACAGTCTAGTTTTCATCTCCAAGATTCTCAAGGACCGCGATTAAATTGTCATAGCTTCAAAGATTTTTATTTCCATCGTTCAGATATTCCCCGAAAGCTATTTTTGTCTTTAGCACTTTTCGTGTCTAATTGTAATTTATGCCCATAAAATATTTGGTTAAAATAGCGCTTAACATAATTTATATACGTACTTAACTCAGATTTGACTGGCAATTTTTAGCCCACCCCGTTGCGTGTAGGACTCATCCTTATACGTGTGGGTTTTAAGACACAAGACAAGAGAGAGACTGCAATATTCACCACAGTGAATTTGACATTCTTGCGCATTAAGACATTATCACACAAGGAAGTCACCTGTCGCTCTGATGATAAGCTGATGTCCAGAAAAGTACTGTAGAACTTTTTTTTTAACATAACAGTATTTGGGAATTTTGCTAACGTTGTGTCATTTCCTCCAGAAAAATTTGTGGCTATCGTTAAGCATTATTCGATTATCTTAACACTTGGAACTTTGCTCAAAAACGCTTCTTTTTCTGCTAAATGTGAATGTTCCTTGTGTTGTTAATTTTTGTAATCTTCTCATACCTTTACACAGCAGCCAAAATTAACAGTTCGGAAAATGTCACCGTCTTAATTTTGAGATTTCTTAATATGGTTTTTGTCATGCAGTTTCATTTGGTTGTAAATGTTGCATATAGATTTCTTCATCCAGACGTTGGTGGATAAGATCGCCGATCCTAGATTTTTCAACTCCTCCGACGGTTGTAAGTGTCTTCATAACCCCATGTAGAGATCCCCGAGCAAAGTCTAGAATTGAGATCTCAATGATCTTGAGTTGACATGGCCATTCAGCATTTTCAGTAAAGTTGTCATAGTGTACAAGATACACCAAAGTTCTTCTCCAACATATCCTGACTAAATGTAACTAATCGTGCTTAGAAATTACTTAACTGCAAACCTCATCTAAGCGTTACAAGAATGGACCGTTCAGAAATTTCTTCAGCTGTGGTACGATCTGAACACCTTTCCTGTATAATGGCTGATCTAATGTCATAACGCATTTGCTTTTTTCTATTTTCTTTGCACTATTTACTGTATGCAGAAGGCTAGAATATATAGTATTAGTACTTGATGTTGAAATATTGAAGAAATTCAGAGGAACCACACTGCTTATATCACACGCAGAGGTGTGTATCTCACCATTACACAATCGTTGTGGCGAGGCTTTCACCAGATGAATAACTATCGAAAGGTTGTTTGAGAATAGGAAATCGAGACGCGAGACGCGAGTGAAGATTTGATTAAATCTTCCGAGTAAGACAGCATTGATACACGAAGAACATTAGTGTAAAGCAGTAGAGATAAAGTGGATGTAAGAGTGAAGAAATGTGATAGGATATTCTTATCAAGAAAATGCTACCGTGATATAAGATTAATTTTACATTCAATACCTTGGATATGGAGAATTTCCACCAACAGACATCTGAAATAAATGACCTTTTCTTCTCTATGAAATGTGTGGCGCTTAGTTACTAATCAAAGCATACAATGAGATTATATGAAAAGATAATTTGATTAGCTCAAAGTTTGGTTGCTTTGTGATGACCAGTGTTATTAAGTTGGTAGCGAACACAGGACCGTCCAATGATTTCCACCTAATCGTTTACGGGAAAATCTCAAAAACACCTAAAAATCGATTTTTTATTTGTCTCATCGATCAGATCCCCGGTCACAGACCCAAAGTAAGGCTGCTTCAGAGGTTAGAATCTAATGGGTTACATAGCAAGTTTCTTCATTATGCAATCGTGAAAATAATATTAATGATACACCGGAACCTAGAGTAGTTTTCTACTCTTGAGAGGACTACTTTCAGTCGTGAAAGGCCACGCAAGCTCTATTCACAAATGCGAGATGAGCTAGTGTTGAATTTAATAAATAAGATTACAGAAATTTTTCTTGTTGATCATTCCGTCTCAGATATGAAAGCTATCGAAAAGCTGATACAGTTGGTGTACTAGTCTGCTACAGAGAGGAAGCTTACCTGTATTTACTTAACTAACTAACTCAGTGGCCTATGGAACCCGGCCACACAAAAGCTCTCCACTGATTTCTATTCTTAGCTAACTGCATCCAGTTTCTACTTTGTATTCCAATCTCTCCGAGATCCATTTTAATATTGTCCTCCAATCGGCGCCTAGGTCTTCCTAATGGTCGTTTTCCGATTGGTCTTCCAATGAAGACTTGAAAGCGTTTCTACTTTCATCCATTTTAGATACATGACTCGCCCACCTAAGCTTCCTAGACTTGACGACCCTAACAATGTTGGGTAAACCATATAAATTATGTAGTTCCTCGTTATGAAGTTTCCGCCATTCCCCATTCCCGTTCCTCTTGGGTACGGATATTCGTCTCAGAATCTTGTTCTCAAATACTTTCAGTCTATGTTCTTCCCTCGGAGTAAGTTACCATGTTTCGCAGCCATACAAAACAACAGGCATGATTATCGTTTTTTAGATTTTAAGCTTCAAATTCCTCGCCAGAATTCGCGACGATAAGATATTTTGAACCGAATAGTAACACGAACCGAATTTACTTACCGGTGAGAAAACGTTAAGAAAATTGAGATATTCAAATCCTCCAATACGCTTAATAAGACCGTGCGATAAGGCATTCTGTGGTGCAAGATTAACCATGCTAGCCAGAAAGACTTTAACATTCTATAGACTAAAGATTAGTGTGAGAGATACGTAGCGTTATCCATATAGGATTTTGATAAGTCAAGGTTGCAAAAAACGCCTCGATATTTTTTATTAACGCAAGTTTAACTTTCAGGCTATCAAAAATTTATCGCAGTCTGTACTACTTAATTTGGCCACTGAGACGAGCAAGTTCTCGAACACTATTCCCATGGGTGAATATTCAGGGCTTGTGGCTAAAGATATGGGATGCGAGCCTAGAAAATTTTATATCTTTCGGGAGTACTTGACTGAAAATCTCCCAATGTAACCTAAGTACCAAAAAAATCTGTCACCTGATAATTTTGTTGATGTCTCTGATCCACACCTCTTCTACCAATCCTGTAGAACTTCTTTGTATTGCGAATCAGTGCTTTGCACCGCTAGCTTTATTAATTCATCGGCCGGACTTGTCTCACAGGCTAAGAGAAGCGGGCCTTGTTCTACAAGATAAACACGCACCTATTTTCCTAAGAATCCCGTACTAGATTTTCAGGCCAATAACCTGCATTTGAATCCTTTAAGAGCTTACGACCATAAGTCTAGTATAAGTGTTATAGAAAATTGTTAAGCTTCGTGGGCTTCCATCAGAAAAGTAGCTTGGAACAGTCGCAAAGGAAAATGGTGCTTACCAGTAACGATTGATAATCTTTGTGTCGTATAAATACTAGTGCAATAAGTTGAATCCAATTGTGTAAGACGTGTAGTAGAGCTTTCATTCTTACGACCCAGTCTTAGATAAAAATGTTCATGGAGTCTTTGCATGTACGATTGTGAACAGTGTGTGTACAGTAGGTTTGTGAACGAAACACATGTAAGTGTAAGTCGATATAAAGTACTCAACGTAGTCTGCATTCTACCAAGAGAGTTCATTTACAATTGGCAGATCGGAAGACAATCTAATTTAGATGATGACGAACAACAGCTGTAAAAAACCGATATTTCTTTTACAACAACTTAAATGATGATACAATCTCTTATGATTATTATTTTGTAATATCCTCTCAGCCTTATAGACCTAACAAAATGAACATGAAGACGATCTTGATGAAACTTTAAATGTAGGTGTATGGACAAGGGTTAAAACATGAAGGTGGTTTATTATTCTATTTACATTATTTGGAACCCTTTAACATGAGCTGCTTTGTTACCCGAAGAAAAAATGAAACCGTAGCAGGACGTATTTCAGTTAACAATCAAAAACCAATTCATTTAGATATCACATTCGCGTACAACAGTATCATTTAATTGTACGTCTATAAAATTTTTGATTGTTTGAGTGTTTATATGTTAAGATGTTCAACAGCAGATGACAGTCTCCATGGATTCTGCCATCTGCAAGAACACTAAACATTGTGTAACTACCGTTTAGCTTTCGAATCTCCTAAAAAGAAGAAAAGTTTAACACTCTTAATATAGCACGATGTTTCGATATGCGGTACCTGGAAAGACACCATGTACATTTTTATCCAAGAGGGGCGAAGGAATGATAGCTCTACTACACGTCGATCCCTGTTGGTTTCAACTTATTGCTGTAGGTTTTATACGACATAAGGACAATCAATGCTTACTGGTAAGCACCTTGTTCCTTTGCGAATGTACCAAGTTGCTTTTCTCTCAGAAGGCCACGAAGCTTAAATATTTTCCGTGTCAGTTATATTACACTTATTATCGTAAACTTGTAAAGGAATCACATGCAGCTTATTGGCATGAAACTCGAATAGCATATTTTTAGTTAATTGAATACGACATTGCCTTGTAGTAAAAGGCACGCTCCTCTTGGCCTTTGAGATAAGTCCGGCCGATGAATTTATGAAGCTAACGGTTTAAAGAACGGTTTAAGGAACACAGACATCCACAAAATTATCAATTGACAGAATTTGTTTTGTTACCTAGGTGACATTAGGAGATTTTCACTTAAGTACACCTGAAATATATAAAACTTCCTAGGCTCACTTTCCACATCTTGCAGCAGAAGCGTTGAATTTTCTCCCATAGTAATAGTGTTAGAGTACTTGCTCGTCCCGATGCCCAAAGAAAGTAATAGATACTGCTATTAACTTTCGCTTACCCTGAAAGATTAACTTTCGTCTATAAAAAATTACGAGGAGTCTTTTGCTACCTTCACTTACTTAACCAAGTTTCTATATTGAGAACGCAATGTATCTATCACATTAATCATGAGGCTATAAAACCTTAAAGTCTTCCTGATTCACACTGTTCATTTTGCACTACAGACTGCCATATCGCACACTATTATTAAGCTTATTGCAGGATTTGAATTTCTCGATCTTCTAAACGTTTTCTCACCGGTGAGAAAAGTTCTGTTAAGCTTTCCCTTTGTAGCAGATTAGTTCACCAATTGTATTAGCTTTTTGACACCTTTCATATATGAGACGGAATGGTTAACAAGAAGAATTTCTGTAATCTTATTGATTAAATTCAACACTACCTCATTCAGGTGACGTAAATAGAGCTTGCGTGTCCTGTCCATCGTCTCAAAGGTATCTTTTTAAGAGCAGAAAGCTACACCACAAAATGTACCCGATTAATCGCCAGCAGTTGAGTCGTACGAAGTGTAGTCATCTCTAACACAGAACGAGACTGTCATTGGTCTGGTATGTATGCGGGCATATCCATCTCTAGAAAACCGAAATCACCAAGTAAATTCCTTTACAAAAATAGAAGCATCAAATCGTCTGTACAATTCTGCATAGATGATCGCTGCATATAGCAGAATATCATGGTAAACTGCCTAGAGTACATTCCTTGAAGAGTCTACCTAAGAGCCGTTAACATTGGTAAGAATAAAGTCGAAGCACACTGATATGTGCATACAACATTGTTTTACAAAGTTACAGAAACATTCAAATATTCTATTAGAAGGAGATGTCGAGATACGTGTTGTTCTGTTATCAAAAAGAATGCATTCAGATAACATGCACTACACTCAACCAGATATACAAGCGTAGTGAGATTAGGATATTTCAGTAACAACTTACACGTTGTAATTGAATAAAATCTGTTGAAAAATTACTTTCATTTGGCAAATAATTTAAGGTTTATCTACAGGGCTGTTGACTGTGGCTTTCTACGGAAATAATGGTATTACTAATTGTAGATATCAGTATGAATTTAGATAAAAAGATAATAAGAGTAGATGTAGAGATCCGCCATGATAGTTCATTAGAGCGAGTGGAATCAGTTTGCATGCAATACAACCAAAGTGAGCTTGCGGGTTGAAATGGGAAAAGTACAGCAGCTCATATTGTTCTTGACAAGTTGATGGGCCACTTGTGATAGGATAAGAACACACGAGCTTGTGAAGTTTTTTGTAATATGCATCCACTACGCCAGAAATCGTCTTAAAATGAGAACGCTAGCAGAGATGTCACTTGACTTCATTGTAATAGTATTCTACAATGTCAGAAAAGAGATATTAATGAGAGATTATATCGATCTCTAAGTGATGCGGTGATTAAAGAAATAATTTTAGGATGCAAGGAGATGTTCGATTTTTAATTAGTGGTTTATAGTGCAACAAGCGCTCCAATAATTCCAGGGTTTCATTTGGCGGTTATCGGTAAGGCTAAACGGATTATGCCCGGTTATGTCCTTCTTACAACGCTGTGAAATTTAGAAGTCTGCAGTGGACATCGGCAAATATTCCTCAATGGCTTAAAGCTAGTAAAGGAAATCCACAATGAATCCGAAGCCGTAAGATATTGTGTTGTGTACCTAGGTCTTAAGACGATGCAATAATGCTTTTAGAGCTCTTTAACTCACATTATACAATGGCGTACCATGTAAAAAACCGTGGAATTACTTCTCCCTTTATTAAGACTAGGGTATCACACATGCATAGCTTTGGGAACTAACAGCGGTTTGTTTTTGGTAGGCCCTTGTAATTGGAAAATGTTGGGATACCAAATGCAAAGAACAAGTATTAATTTATAATTGATAATAAAACAATTGCTGTACTTCCCGTTTATATACAAGTACAATATTATTTGAGAGTGCTACCTGCTGAAGAAATCTACTTAGCACCCATAACGGTCTCACGTGAATCTAATAATCAAAGCATACAATCAGATTACTAATCAAAGCATACAATGAGATTATATGAAAAGATTATTTTATTAGCCCACACTTTGGTTGCTTTGTGATCACCAGTATTACTAATTTGGTAGCGAACACAGGACTACCGTAAATATTTTCCACCTAACCGTCTAAGGGAAGATCTCAAAAGAACCTAAAATCGATTCTTTATTTGTCTCATTAATCACATCAAAGGTCTCAGACCCAAAGTAAGGTTGCTTCGGGGGTTAGGATATAATGGGTTCGATAGCAAGTTTTTTCATTATGCAATCGTGAAAAAAATATTAATGATAGTCCGGAACCTACTGAATTCTACAGAACACTGTAAGAAAACAACTCTTTGGATTAAACAGTTTCTATTAGGCTAACGATGAAGAACAAGGTGAGAGCGTTATGCGTGCTAGGTAGATTTCTTCAGCAGGAAGCACTCTCAAATAGTATTGTACTTGCATATTATCTGGAAGTATAGCAATTGCTTGATTATCATTGATAAATTAATACTTATCATTTTACATTTGGTATCACAACATTTTTAATCCCAAGGGCCCACCTAAAACCGTTGCATTATCTCAATGCTATATGACTGTGATATCCTTATTATAGGGAGAAGGAAATCCACTTTTTATAAATGGTATGCCATTGTATAATGTGAGTTAAGGAGCTTTAAAAGCACGACTGCTTTTTTTTTGAAGCCTAGGTGCACAACACAAAATACTGCGTCCTCCGATTAATTGTTGAATTACTTTACTAACTCTAAGCCGATAGGAATTAAGGAATACATGCCAATGTCCAGTGTAAATTTCTAAATTACACAGTATTGTAAGGAAGAGTCAATCCGGCATAAGCCGTTTAGCCTTACCGGGCACCTCGAAATAGAACCCACCAATTATTGGCACAGCTGTTGAACTCTAAACCACAAATTAAAAATCGAACATCCCCCTCCATCCTCAACGTTACTTCTTTAATCACCGCATCACTTAGAGATCGATTTATATTTGTCTTGAGACATTATAGAATACTATTATAATGAGGTCAAGCAACATCTCTGCTTCAATTAGTATCTCTGCTAATGTTCTTATTTTAAGGCGGTTTCTGTTGTTGTGGATGCAGATTGCAAAAAGCTTCACAATCTCGGGGATGCCTGTCCTTTCGCAAGTGACCTCTCAACTTGTCCGTCAAATAACGCTCTTTACTATACCTTATGAGCTCACCTCGATATTCACTCTCTCTCAGCTAAATACTTCTTGTTCCGCACGTCACTAAGTATAACTCGAATATTTCGAATTTGCAAGTCCTAACGACAAAAAGACCTGCCGTACTTTTCCCATTTCAACCCGCCAGCTCTCGTCGGTTGTACTACATGCAAACTGATACCAGTCGTTCTAATGCAAATATAATGGCGGATCTCGACATTTACTGTTATTATCTTTTTATCTAAATGCATCCTCATACCTACAATTAGTAATACGATTATTTCAGCAGAAAGCCACAGTCGGCAGCCTTGTAGATATGCCAAATGAAAGTAATTTTTCAAGATTTCACTCTATTACAGCGTGCAAGTTACAATTGAAAAATCCTAAACTGATTACACTTTTTTCAAATATTACTGTCTGGTTGGTTGTAGTACATGCTAACTGCTTGCATTCGTTTTGATAAGAGAACAACACGTATCTCGACATCTCCTCTTAGTATAATATCTGAATGTTTCTGTAGCTTGGTAACACAATGTTATCTGAAAACAGTCTGAAGTATAGATCTAAGCACATATCTTTGTTTCGACTTTCTTCCTCCAATGTTAACGGCTCTTAGTTGGACTGTGCAAGGAATGTACTTCTGGCAGTTTGCCATGTTATTCTGCTATATGCAACGATCATCTATGCAGAATTCTACAGACGATTTTGTGCTTCTATTTTTGTAAAGTAATTTACTTGGTGATCTAGGATTGCTTGGTCATCGGTTATGGATATGCTCGCATACATACCAGGCCAATGGACAGTCTGCTTCAGTGGTAGAGATTAGTACACTTTGTAAGCCTCAACTGCTGGCGATTAATCGGGTACATTTTGTGGACTAGCTTCCTGCTCTTGAGAAGATAGCTTTGACTTGATGGACAGTACACGCATGCTCTATTCACGTCAGCGAGATAAGGTAGTGTTGATTTTAATAAATAAGATTACAGAAATATTTCTTGATGATCATTCCGTCTCAGATATGAAAGGTGCCAAAAAGCTAATATAGTTGGTGCACTAATTTGCTACAGAGGGAAGCTTATCAGAACTTTACTCACCGGTGAGAAAACGTTTAGATAATCGAGATATTCAAGTCCTGCAATAAGCTTAATAAGAATGTGCGATATTGTAGTCAGAGTCCTGCACGGGAGGAGAGTGCCCGGCCCGACCCGTTTCAAGTAATATCAAAGTTCACGGGGCCCTAACCGGGCCGGACACATATCGGGCTAATCGGGCCGGACACATATTGGGTCGATCCGGCCGGCCCGGCTCCGCCCGGATACTCTAAAAACATTTCGGAAATTAATGTTGTCAGCCTATTTGTTTTTTTTTAATGTCCTCCACTACCTCTATTTTTGCCGTGATTGTACGGTCTTACTGTCAGCCTATGTTAATCGTAATGTGTTTGGGAAACTGACTCTTTATTAAAGACTGCGATGTCCTGGTAATACTATTACTATTACTACTTCTACTACTACTATTACTACTTCTACTATTACTACTACGACCACTGCTAAAATTACTATATCTACTATGACTTCGCGTCAGATTTGACATGTCTGGTGGTACCGAATTTACCTTTTAAGTACAGAATACAATTGAGAAATGGTGGTTATTATGGCCGGTCTGCATAGAATGTGAACCGATGCATCATCTACGAGGGAGAACAGTGGCTCAGTAGAAAAAACTGTCACATCTGGTGCTAGACGTCGTCGGATCAATCCCTACTCTTGCTATGTGAGGTTTGTTGAGGACAAACATCGTGTGCGTGGGAGTTTCTGGGGTGGTCCTGCTTCCTCCTACTGTTTTCTTTCCACCAATTCATCCCATCATCATCCATATAGCCTGAGCCGTAGCTACCTAAAGAACGTATGATAAAGTCAAGTACGTAGAATTTGATACGCTACAATTGGACCACGGAGGGCAAAACCATGAACTGGCGTGCTCATAATATCAGTGCAATTTGTAGTAATGTTCAATTAGCAAGGCAAATATCGAATGGTGTTACATGTTCATGTATTGTTTATATTATGATGCTACAAATATAACAAAATATAATGATCAAACAAAATCACCAAGTCGCCAGGGTCGATTAGGTGTTAATGGAACGGTGGCTCAGCGGTTGAGCGTTCACCTCTGGTGTATGGGGTCCCTGGTTTGATCCGAGCTCCGCCAGGTGAACTTTGTGGTGGACCAACACCGTTTGGTAGGTTCGCGGCGTACTCCTGTTTCCTTCCACTTTATTTATTCCACTATTTCATTTATTTCTCATCACCATCGTCTCCTTTAGGCTAGTTGGCATAACTTGGAACCACCTACCAAGAAGAATAAACTAATGGATTGGGAAGATAGACATTCAGTCTCTGGTGAATTTGATGATGAAGTAGACATCTACCACAACATGTCATCATGTGTAAAAGAATTACATATACTCCAGTGTGGAAGCAACAAGAACAGACATTACTAAAATTATGTAAATTAGCGCGTCAGTATCTCTTCATCCCTGCTTCTACTTCGTCTACTGAAAGAGTTTTAGGTACTCAGGAAGGGAGAAATGCTCTAAAGCCTGAAACTGTTGACTCTGTTTCCGTGCTATTCGATGCGTACAAGGACACACATTAAAGCGATGTTCGTTTCGCTGTATTTGTTTCTTAGGAAACTTTATAATTTCATTTTCTTAATATCAACTATCTCTTCTTTTTATGTAATGTTAAGGCGATCTTAGGGATCTCAAACCATCTTAGGAAATCACAAAAACCGTCTTAGAGAATCTCAAAATTAAGACGGTTACATTTTCCGAACCGTTAACTTTGGCTGCAGTTAAACCTGAAAGATATAAAATTTCCTAGGCTCACTTTCCACATCTAGGAGCAGAATCAATGAATTTTCTTCCTTAGTAATAGTGTTCGAGTACTTCCTCGTCTCGGTGCCCAAAGAAAGTAATAGATACTGCTATTAACTTTCGATTAGCCTGAAACTTAAACTTGCGTGTATAAAAAATTTCGGGGCATCTTTTCCAACCTTGACTTACTTCATCAAGCTGCTACGCTACAAATCTATCACACTAATCTTCAGGCTATAGAACCCTAAAGTCTTTCTGACTCGCACGGTTCATCTTGCACTACAGACTGCCATATCGCACACTCTTATTAAGCTTATTTGAGGATTTGAATTTCTCGATCATCTAAACGTATTTTTGATTGATGATATCTATACATTTTTCATTCAGGGGACTTTTGAGGTATTTTTCGCCCAACAATGATATGTGTGTATTTTGTTTTTATTTACTGCCTTGCATTCCGACATATAGCTCTGTTATTTACTTGTTACTAACCGTTCCAGGAAAACATCATCGATCCTGGAGTCTAGGTGATTTATTTCATTATTGTTTTTTGTTATTATTATTTTAGCATCGAATTATAAAGAATACAGGTACATGTAATATGATTTGGAATCTGATGAGTTAATTGAACATTACTACAAATTGCGCTAATCTTATGAACATGCCAGTTCATGGTTTCGCCTTCCGTGGTCTCACGGTAGCGGAACAAATTCTAATTAGTAGATCAAGGACTTAACTTTCCGATACGTTCTTTAGGCAATTACGACTCAAAATGTATGGATGATGATGGATGAATTGGTAGAATGAAGACAGCGGACGAAAACGGGACAATCCAAAAACTCTCACGCTCACGATGTTTGTCCACCACAAAGCTCACATAACACGAGCAGGGATCGATCCGACGACCTCTAGCACCAGATGTGAATGCTTTACCTAGTGAGCCACCATTGCCCCTCGTCAAGCATCTGTTCGCATTCTACGCAGACTGGCCATAATAACTAGTATTTCTTCGATTTTTTCTGTACTTGGATTGTAAAGTATGTACCAACTCTGACGCGAAGTCGTAGTAGTTGTAGTAGTAGAAGTAGTAGTAGTAATAATAATAATAATAATAATAATAATAATAATAATAATAATAATAATAATAATAATAATAATAATAATAGTAATAGAATAAATAGCAGTAGTAGTAGTAGTAATAATAAGAGTAGTAGAGGTACACTACTTTACACTCTTGAATAAACACATTACGATTAACACAGGCTGTCAACATTAGTTTCCGATCCGTCTTTTACAGTGTTCGGGCCGAGTCGGCCGGTTTTTGCTCGGCCCGTTTCGGCCCGGAATGTGCCCGGCCCGTCTCGACCCGTCTCGGCCCGAAGTGTGCCCTGCCCGGTTAGAGCCCGGCTCGAGGTTCGGGGCGGGACGGGTCTAGCCGGGCACAGAATTCAGATCCATTGGGATCGGGCCGGGCAGTCTTCGGGCCTGGGTTTTCAGGGCTCTGATGGTAGTCTGTAGTGCAAGATAAACCGTGCGAGTCAGAAAGATTTTAAGGTTCTATAGCCTGAAGATTAGTGTGATAGATACGTAACGTTATCCATATAGCATCTTGATGAAGTGAGTCAAGGTTGCGAAAGACGCCTCGAAATTTTTATAGACGCAAGTTTAACTTTCAGGCTAATCGAAAGTTAATAGCAGTATATATTACTTTCTTTGGGCATCGAGACGAGCAGAACTCGAACACTATTACTAAGGGAGAAAATTCAGGGTTTCCGCTACAAGATATAGAAAGTGAGCCTCGGAAGTTTTATATCTTTCAGGTTGTCTTAACTGAAAATCTCCCAATGTATCCTAAGTACAAAAAAAAAAAAAAAAAAAAAAGGTCATTTGAATACTTTGTTGGCGTCTGTGTTCTACACCTGTTCTACCAGGCTTGTATATCTTCTTTGTATCGCGAATCAATGATTTAGACCGCTAACTTTAATAATTCATCGGTCGGACTTGTCTCACAGGCCAAGAGACATTGAGAGATCATTCAGTGTCTGGTAAGAGGAAAAATAGGTCTGTTGCAGCGTGGGACACGAAACCAGCAAGTACATGATACTTTTCCTTCTGATAGATCGCTATCTCTACTTTAATGTCCCAAAGAGGCAAAAGTTTCGAATAAAAACTTAGGTTGATATTTTTTAAAATAACCTTTATTTTGTGCCGGACACAGGGATTTAATAATTTAAAAACTCTCTCGGATCGAAAGTGTTAAGCCGTTGTCAATGACATATTGGCTCTCTACAG
This sequence comes from Thermobia domestica, assembly GCF_964235325.1. NCBI lineage: Eukaryota > Metazoa > Arthropoda > Insecta > Zygentoma > Lepismatidae > Thermobia > Thermobia domestica. The sequence continues at coordinate 147,621,749 of NC_137469.1, forward strand.
CTGTTGTTCGTCATCATCTATATCAGATTGTCTTCCGATCTGCCATTTGTACATGAACTCGCTTGGCAGAATGCAGAAAAAATTGTTTACTTCATATTGGCTCTTCTACAGTTACATGTGGCTCATTCACAATCCTATCTAGCAATCAGTTCTTATCTACAGGTAAGCTTATCCGGCTGGAACCGATGGTAGGTGTGTGGGTCAAGGAATTCGAATATCCTCTTTCACACGCCAACCTCATTCGATTGGGTTCATGCTTAGACCATTTCGCTCCTGGACTTGGAGGTACATCCGAATTGAAAGCTGCACACCTGCCGTGCTAGCAGGGGAAAAGGTGGCCATATTGAAGCTTTGTAACTACTTCTTTGTTATACCTGGTAGGCGTATACCATGAAGGACATGTGTCCTTCTGCATACAGTCATTTTGAGCCGTAAATTCCTGGCAAATTGCGACAAATGCTTTGTTTCACTGTATTGATAAATATCTCAGTAACTAACCATTAGCAAGAGTCTAAGTTGTTTTAAAACAATGTTTTGGTCTTATATATTGGAATTGTAAATGTCTGACAAATTACGACAAAATTGTTATTTTACATTATTCTTTACAGCAATTCATTTCATTTTTAGGTAAATAAGTAACAAACGATTACCAAGAGTGTGCTGCATTTTCCAGTCCTTTTATTTCCCTTTTAATAGTAAATATCTGACAATTTATAACCATTTCGAGTTGTGAGTTCGGGCGGGCATTTGTTTGTAATCAACTTGAGTTCGGGCTACTGTTCGGATGTCTCTTCTCGGTGGTGCTGCCAGTAAGTATTCCCCTGAGATCTTAACTTCCCTGAATAGCATGATGAAGGACCTCGCCAAGAAGGGGTTACAAATTGTATCCAAATCGCTCGTCGGTCTAAATAACGAGAATTGGATTGGAGAATTGGGGATTAGCACTGGGGGAAAAATTGCTTGGATAGTCCCGCGTAGATATCCAGTTGCTGCGGCAAACAATCCTGAAGAATTAAGATGAATCTTCAGCCAATAAAATAGTCTCGAAGGTAGAATACTAGTTGGAGGGCGGGTATATAACTGACAGGTACACACTAAGTATTTGAACAAGAGACGTCACTAGTTGGGGGCTAACCGTAAGAAAACGTCCTTCGCCGACAAATAGCTTGTGCCCCTTAACACAGTCAGATTTAATTCCCGACGCAACGACCGCGGTGGCGGCAAACAATGCAGTGGTCAACTGAAGAGTGTTCGTAGTTCAATCTAATAATCACTCAGTTAACTCACCTGTATGCATATACAAACAGAATGTGGAAAATAATTTATGTTAATTCTAGTCCACTGGCTACGATGAACGGGACATTGCGATAACTCGGACACCAAAAAGTACAGATAAGGAACTGCAAAAGCAATGTGACTGGCGTCACTCAGGTCACTCCAAAATCTGGTCAGCTAGTAATTCCGTTAATGATTAAAGAAATCACTTAATTCTAACTACAGAATATATACTTTCAATAATGATGTCAGAGGGACCAACAACAGTCTGCATCACCTTCGAAGCACTCTTTTACTCCATTCAATGGACTCGCTTTTTAATTGTGTATATCTGATACTTTACGACAATTCCATTCTTACATTAGATTCTGAAATATGTCGGAAACTACCGATCAGCTAGAATGTTCTTCACCTTGAAAATACTCCTTTCGTTCTACTGAGGAGATACGTTTTTCAAAGATAAATATGCTACAATTTGTGACAATATCGTTATTATTCATTTAATTTCAAATATGAAAGTAATTAACAAATAGAAATTGTTTGCTTCACCTTTGAAACAGTCCCTTCTCTTACTGAATAACCAGTTTTCTATTGTAAATATCTGACCATTTACGACATTTCCGCTCTATAAATAAATTCTTTAATATATAGACAACTACAGACCAGCAAAAATTTACTTCAGCTTAAACTTTCCTTTGGCCCTTCTAAATTGACCCACATTTCAATTTAAAAATGACAAATTAAGAGAATACAGTTAATTCATTTTATTTTAAGACTGTCAGTATCTATCGAACAACAAACCCCATCCTCATCTTCAAAACACTCGTTTCGCTTCGCTAACGTTTAGTTTTAGAATCTCCTAAAAAGAAGCAAAGTTTAACTCTCTTAATAAAGAACGATGTTTCGATATGCGGTACACGCAAAAACTCCATGTACATATTTATCCAAGAGAGGGCGTAAGAATGAAAGCTCTATTACACGTAGATCCCTGTTGCTTTCAACTTATTGCCTTAGGTTTTATACGACATAAGGACAATCAATACGTACTGCTCAGCATTTTCTTCCTTTGCGACTGAACCAAGCTGCTTTACACTCAGGAGGCCACGAAGCTCAAGATTTTCCCTAACAGTTATATTACACTTATAGTCGTAAGCTTGTAAAGGAATCATATGCAGCTTATTGGCCTGAAGCTCTAATAGGAGTTTTTTAGGTAATTTTGTACAAGATTAACTTATAGACCCAGGCACGCTTCTCTTGGCCTGGAGACAACTCCGCCCGATGAATTTATGAAGCTAACGGTTTAAAGAATTGATTTGCGATAAAAAGTAATTATACAGCCATGGTAGAACAGGTGTAGAACACGGAAATCAACAATAATATCAATTGACAGAATTTATTTTCGTACTTAGGTGACATTGGGAGATTTTCAGTTAAGTACACCTGAAAGATATAAAACTTCCTATGTTCAATTTCCACATCTTCCAGCAAAAGCCCTGAATTTTCTCCCATAATAATAGTGTTCGAGTACTTGCTCTTCCCGATGCCAAAAGAAAGTACTAGATACAGCTATAAACTTTCGCTTAGCTTGTAAGTTTAACTTGTGTGTATAAAATATTTCGAGTCGTCTTTTGCAACCTTGACTCACTTCATCAAGCTGCTATATTAAGAACACAACGAATCTATCACACTAATCTTCAGGCTATATAACCTTAAAGTCTTTCTGATTCGCACGGTTCATTTTCCATTACAGACTTCCATACCGCACACTCTTATTAAGCTTATTGCAGGATTTGAATTTTCCGATCTTCTAAACGTTTTCTCACCGGTGAGTAAAGTTCTGCTAAGCTTCCCCTCTGGAGCAGATTAGTTCACCATCTTTATTAGGTTTTTCACACCTTTCATATATGAGAAGAAATGATTAATAAGAATAATTTCTGTAATCTTATTGATTAAATTCAATACTACCTCATTTAGCTGACTTGAATAGAGTTTGCGTGTCCTTTCCATCGCCTCAAAGGTATCTTTTCAAGAGCAGAAAACTACACCATAAAATGTAACTGATTAATCGCCAGCAGTTGAGGCTTACGAAGTGTACTCATCTCTAACACTGAACCAGACTCTCATTTGACCTGGTATGTACGCGAGCATATCCATCTCCGTTGACCAGAGCCATCCTAGATCACCAAGTAAATTCCTTTACAAAAATAGAAGAATCAAATCGTCTGTACAATTCTGCATAGATGATCGCTGCATATAGCAGAATATCATGGCAAACTGCCTAGAGTACATTCTTAGCACAGTCCAGCTAAGAGCCGTTAACATTGGTAAGAAGAAATTCGTTACTTCATCCTTACTTCAGCCTTTTTTTTAGAGAACATTGTATTACCAAGTTACAAAAACATTCAAATGTTCTATTAAGAGGAGATGTCGAGATACGTGTTGTTCTCTTATCAAAATGAATGCAGTCAATTGTCATGCTCTACAATCAACCAGACATAGAAGCGTAGTGAGATTTGGATTTTTCAATTGCAACTTACACGCTGTAATTGACTAAAATCTGTTGAAAAACTACTTTCATATGGCAAAAGATTTAAGGTTTATCTACAAGACTGCCGACTGTGGTTTTCTGCTGAAATAATGGTATTACTAATTGTAGATATCAGGATGCATTTAGATGAAAAGATAATGACAGTAGATGACGAGATCCGCCTTGATACTTGCATTAGAACGAGTGGAATCAGTTTGCATGCATTACAACCGAAGTGAGCTTGCGGGTTGAAATGGGAAAAGTACAGCAGCTCATATTGTTCTTAGGACTTGCAAATTCCAAATATTCAGGTTTAAACCCTGTGACGTGCGGAACAAGAAATCTTTAGCTGAGAAAGAATGAATATGACGGTGATCATAAGGTATGGTAAAGAGAAAGCGCGTTAAATGATGGACAAGTTGATGGGTCACTTGCGATAGCATAAGAATCCCCAAGCTTGTGAAGCCTTTTGTAATATGCATCTACTACGTCAGAAATCGTCTTAAAATGGGAACGATAGAAGAGATGTCACTTGACTTCATTGTAATAGAATTCTACAATGTCTGAAAAGAAATATTAATAAGAGATTATATCGATCTCTAAGTGATGCGGTAATTAAATAAATAATTTTGAGGATGCAAGGGGATGTTCGATTTTTAATTAGTGTTTTAGATTGCAACAAGCGCGCCAATAATTCGAGGGTTTCCTATGGAGGTTACTGGTAAGGCTAAACGGATTATGCCGGGTTATGTCCTTCTTACAACGCTGTGAAATTTAAAAGTCAGCAATGGACATCGGCATCTATTCCTTAATTCCTAATGGCTTAAAGCTAGTAAAGGAAGTCAAGAATGAATCCGAAGCCGTAAGATATTGCGTTGTGTACCTAGGTCTTAAGACGATGCTGTAGTGCTTTTGTAACTACTTAACTCACATTATACGATAGCGTACCATTTAAAAAAACTGTGGATTAAGTCTCCCTTTAATGAGACGAGGGTATCACACTCATATAGCTTGGGAACGAACAGCGGTTTGTTTTAGGTCTGCCCTTGGTATTGAAAAGTGTTGTGATACCAAACGTAAGAAACATAAGTATTTATTTATTAATGATAATCAAGCAATTGCTATACTTCAAGTTTATAAACACTAGAATACAATTAGAGGGTACTTCTTGCTGAAATAATATACTTAACACCCATAACGCTTTCACCTTGTTCTTGATCGTTAGCCTGATAGAAACTGTTTAATCGAAGGAGTTGTGTTCTTACTGATATATTAAACAATGTTTCCTGTGTGTTAACACAAGAGACTATCAAATATGCATTTAATTTTGGTCATTGCTGCTCACTAGAACTTACATAGAGTTTTGTAGGCTTCACTAGATCCGGCCTATGATTATTAATATTTTGCCGATTGCATAATGAAAAACTTGCTATGAAACCCATTATATCTAACCAGCGAAGCAGCCTTACCGGTGATCTGATTGATGAAGCAAATAAAGAATCGATTTTAGGTTATTTTGAGATCTTCCCTTAGACGGTTAGGTGGAAAATATTAAATGTATAGTCTGTCCAGTGTTCGCTACCAACTTAGTAACACTCGACATCACAAAGCAACCAAACAGAGGGCTAATTAAATAATCTTTCCATATAAGCTCACTGTATGCTTTGATTAGTAACTAAGTGCCACAACTTTCATAGAGCAGAAAAAGTCATTTATTTCTCATGTCCCTATCTTTTTTTTTCAAATTCTCCATATCCAAGTCCTTGAATGAGAAAGTAATCTTATTTCACGGTAGCATTCTCTTGATAAGAATATATTATCTCGTTTCTTCATTTTGACATTCACTTTCCCTCTAATGCTATACACTCATTTTCTCGGTGTCTCAATGCTGTCCTCATCCTCACTCGCATCTCGCGTCTCGATTTCTTATTCTCAAACAACGTTTGGATTGCTATTGATCTTGTGAGAGGTTCGACACAACGATTGTGTAATGCTGTTATATACACCTCTCCTTTTCATATAAGCAGTGTAGTGCCTCTTTATTTCTTCAATATTTCAACATCAAGTACTAATACTATATGTTCTACCCTTTCGCATACAGTGAATAATTGCAAGAACAGTGAACAAAGCACTTGTGTAATCACATTAGATCAGCCATTATACCGGAAAGGTCTCAAATCGTACCTGCAGCTCAAGAAATTTCTGAACTGTCCAAAGTTTTACCCTTAGGACGTGTCTACTTAAGCAATCTCTAGGCATGATTGGATACATTATGTCATGAAATGGTATAGACATTTCGGGTATCCTGTACACTATGACAACATTAGTGAAAATTTTGAATGTCCATTCGTACTCAACATCATTGAGAATTAACTTCTAGACTTTGCAGCGACCCTTACATGTGTTTGTGATAACATTTACAACCCTCGGAGGAGATGACTAAATCTAGGATCTTGGATCTTATTCAACGTTGTCGTGATGAGGAAATCAATATGCAACATTTACAAGAAAATGAAATTGCATGCCAAAAACCATATTAGGAAACCTCAAAATTAAGACGCTGACCTTAACCGAACGGTAAACGTTGGCTGCAGTATATAGAGAGGGTCATAATCGTATTGCAATTCATCCAAAGGGACTAGATTGAACAGGGGACTATAAACTTTATTTCAAGGCAATTAAATTATTACTTCCGTTTTCTCACGCAGCTGGTCATGTTTTCTATGAAAAATTTAAATTTCACTATAGTCAACAGATGGAAGCCCTGGAGGCAAATATGGTATCAGAAGATTAAAGAAAGAAACAACTCAAGGAACCTTCACAATTCGGCCACGAAATTTTCTGGAGGACTAATTCAACCTCAGACACAACGTTAGCAAGATTTAAAAATCATCCAAAATACTGTTACGATAACAGATGTTCTAAAGATATTTTGAGGAGAGACTTTGTCATCTTAGGGGCACGTTGAGCTAATGCCATCTTCCTTGTGTGATAATATCTCATTGCACAAGAATGTCAATTCGACTGCGCTTAATATAGCAGTCTTTGTTGTACCGAGATTTAAAGCCCACACGTAGAACTAAGAGTTCTTCTACACGCAATGGTGTAGAAGAGAAATGGGAAGTAAAATCTGCGTTAAGTACAGTAAGTATACAAATTATGTTAAGCGCTATTTTCAACTTATATCTTATGGATATATATTACAATTAGACACGGAAAGTGACGAAAGATTAAAAAAAACCAGACTACACGCTCTACAACTAACAATACATAGTAATATTTGATAAAAAGCGTAGTGAGATTAGGATTTTTCAATTGCAAACCACATTGTGTAATAGACTAAAATCTGGTGAATTATGACCTTCGTATAGCGAAAGAACTAACATCTATCTACAAGGTTGCCGACAGTGGGTTTCTGCAGAATTAATGGTACTACTAATTGTAGATATCACGATGCATTTAGATAAAAAGATAATAACAGTAGGTGTCGAGATCCGCCATGATAGTTGCATTATAACGAGTGGAAACGGTTTGCATGCAGTACAACCGCCGAGTGCGGACGGGTTGATATGGGGAAAGTACGGTAGCTCAAATTCCACTTAGGACTTGAAAATTTCAAATATAATCGTGTTTATACCCTGTGAGGTGCGGAACAAGAAGTCTTTAGCTCAGAAAGAATGTATATCACGGTGAGCTGACTAGGTATATTAAAGAAAAAAGCGTTAAAATCATGGACAAATTGATGGGTCGTTTGCGATAGAACAAGCAACCACGAGCTTTTAAAGCTTTTTGTAATATGCATCCACTACGTGTGTTACCACCTTACATTGAGAAAAGTAGCACAGATGTCATGTGACTTTTTGTAAAACTGTTCTGTATTTCTGAAAAGAGATATTGAAAAGAGATTAAATCGAACTCTAAGTGATGCGGTGATTAAAGAAATACTTTTGAGGATGGACGTGGATGTTCGATTTTTAAGTAGTGGTTTAGAGTGGAATAGGCGCGCCAATAATTCGAGGGTTACACTATTTGGCGTAACAGTATCTCGGAATCAAGGATTAATTTTGCTAACGTTGTGTCTGACGTTGAGTTAATCCCCGAGAAAATTTCGTGCCCTTAATTAGGCACTTTTCGATAATCATATCAATTGGAACTTCACTCAAGAAGGACTCTTTTCCTGCGAATTGTGAATGTTCCTTGAGTTGTTAATTTCTGATTATTCTCTGATACCGTACTTGCCTCCAGGGCTTACATCTGAGTATAGTGATGAGCAAATTTTTCATAGAAAAGATGACCAGCTGCGTGAGAAAAAGGAAGCATTAATTTAATTGCCTTCAAATGAGGTTCTTGTCCCCTGCTCAATCTAGTCACTTACGATTGCAATACGATTATCACCTTCTCTATATACTGCAGCAAAATTAAATGCTCGGAAAATGTCACCGTCCTAATTTTGAGATTTCCTAATATGGTTTTGATCATGCAGTTTCCTTTTCATCTCCTTCAATGGTTGCAAATGTCTTCATAACCACATGTAGACAGCGCCGAGCAAAGTCTATAAGTGAGTTCTCAATGATATTGAGTAGGCATTGCCATTCAGCTTTTTCACTAAAGTTGTCATAGTGTACAGGATACACCAACGTTCTTCTATACCATTTCAAGACATAGTCATTCCCTAGAAATTACTTAACTGCAAACCTTCTAAAGCGGGTGCAACTTAGGACCGATCAAAAATTTCTTCAGCTGAGGTACGATATTAACACCTTGCCAAAATAATGGATGATCTAATATCATAACGCATGTGTTTTGTTCACTTTTCTTGCAGTTGTTTACTGTATGCAGAAGAGTAGAATATATAGTATTAGTACTTGATGTTGAAATATTAAAGAAATACTGATGCACTACACTGCTTATATCAAATAAGAGGTTGATTAAATCTTGCGAGTAAGACAGCGTTGACACACCAAGAACATGAGTGTATAGAGAGAAAATGGATGTCAGAGTGAAGAAATGTGATACGATATCCTTACCAAGACAATGCTACCGTGTTATAACATTACTTTTACATTCAAGAACTTTGATATGGAGAATTTTCAACAGACATCTGAAATAAATGACCTTTTCTTCTCTAGGAAGTGTGTGGCACTTAGTTACTAATCAAAGCATACAATGAGATTGTATGAAGAGATTAATTTGATTAGCCCACAGTTTGGTCGCTTTGTGAAGACCAGAGTTACTAATTTGGTAGCGAACACAGGACTACCGTAAATATTTTTTAACTAACCGTCTAAAGGAGGATCTCAAATGAACATTTGTCTCATCGATCAGATCACCGGTCCCAGTCCCAAAGTAAGGATGCTTCGGAAGTTAGAATATAATGGGTTCACATCATGTTTTTATTATTATGCAATCGTTAAAATATTATTAATCATAGTCCGCAACCTAGTGAATCCTACACAGCTCTGTATGTAAGCCCTAGTAAGCAGAAGGACGCTAAATAAATCCATACTTAATAGCCTCGAGTTTTAACACACAGGAGAATTTCTCTAAATATTGTATCCGTAAGAACACACAATCTTTGGATTAAACAGTTTACATCAGGCTCACAATCAAGAACAAAGTGAGACCGTTAAGGGAGCTAAGTAGATTTTATTCAGCAGCAAGCACTCTCAATAGTATTGTAGTTGCATATAAACGGGAAGTATAACAACTGCTTGATTATCATTGATAAATTAATACTTATGTTTTTTACATTTGGTATCACAACATTTTTCAATCCCAAGGGCCCACCTAAAACAAACCGCTGTACGATTCCAAAGCTATATGATTGTGATACCATCGTCTTATTGAAGAGAGAAGTAAAGCGACAGTTTTTTAAATGGTACGTCATTGTATAATGATAGTTAAGTTGCTCTGAATGCAGTGCTGCTTCGTTTTTGAGACCTAGGTACGCAACACAAGATACTGCGGTCACCGATTCATTGTTGAATTTCTTTACTAACTCTAAGCCAATAGGAATTAACAAATATATGGCGACGTCCATTGCTGGTTTCTAAATTTCACAAAATTTTTAGACTGACATAGCCCTCCATAAGCTTTTTAGCCTTACCGGACACCTCGAAATAGAACCCTCGTATTATTGGCACGCCTTTTGCACCCTGAACCACTAATTAAAAGTCGAACATCCCCGTCCATCCTCAATATTAATTTTTTAATCTCCGCATCACTTAGAAATCGATTTAAATTCTAATTATTATCTTTTTTCATACACTGAAGAATTCTATTAGAATGGAGTCACGTGGCATTTCTGCTAACGTTCTCATTTTAAGGTGATTTCTGGTGTTGCAGATGAATAATACATAAAGCTTCACAAGCTCGGGGATGTCTGCCCAATTGCCAGTGACCCATCAACTTGTCCACCATTTTACGCCCTTTCTATTTACTATACCTTATGATCTCACCGTGATATTTAGTCTTTCTCAGCTAAAGACTTCTTTTTCCCCACGTCACAAGCTTTAAACTCGAATATTTCGAATTTGCAAATCCTAAGGACAATATCTGCTGTCGTACTTTTCCCATTGCAACGCACGCTCTCTCGTCGGTTGTACTGCATGCAAACTGATTCTACTCTTTCTAATACAAGTATCATGGCGGATCACGACATCTACTCTTATTATCTTTTTTAATCTAAGTGCATCCTGATATCTACAATTAGTAGCATAATTTCTGCAGAAAACCACAGTCAGCAACCTTGTAAATAAACCTTAAATCATTTGCCTCATGAAAGTAATTTTTAACAAATTTTATAGTATTACAGCGTGTAAGTTGCTATTGAAAAATCCCTATCTCACTACGCTTTTATCCAATATTACTATGTATGGTTGGTTGTAGTGCATGCTAACTGCTTGCATTCGTTATGATAAGAGAACGATACGTATCTTGACATTTGCTTTAAATAAAATATTTGAATCTTTCTATAATTTGGTAAAGAAATGTTTTCTGAAAACAGTCTGAAGATAAGATCTAAGCACATATCTTTGTTTTTCGACTTTCTTCTTGCCAATGTTAACTGCTCAAACTGGACTGTGCAAGGAATGTACTGTAGGATGTTTGTCATGATATTCTACTATATGCAGCTATCATCTATGCAGAATTCTACAGACGATTTGGTCCTTCTATTTTTGTAAAGGAATTCTGTTGGCGATATGGGGTGGCTCTTGTCAACGGCCATGGATATGCATGCATACAACCAGGTCAGGTACACTGTTAGATAAGAGTACAATTCGTAGGCCCCAACTGCTGGCGATTAATCTTATACATTTTGTGGAGTTGCTTTCTGCTCTTGAGAAGATACCTTTAAGTCGTCGGAAAGACAAGCAAGCTCTATTCACGTCAGCGAGTTAAGGTAGTTTTGAATTTAATAAATAAGATTACAGAATTAATTGTTGTTGATAATTCCGTCTCAGATATGAAAAATGTCAAAACGCTAATACAGTTGGTGCACTAATCTGCTACAAAGGAGAAGCTTACCAGAACTTTACTCACCGGTGAGAAAACGTTTAGAAGATGGAGAAATTGAAATCCTTCAATAAGTTTAATAAGAGTATGTATTATGGCAGTATACAGAACTGAACCGTGCGTGTCAAAGGGACTTTAAGATTGTATAGCCTGAAAATTAGCGTGATATATACGTAGCGTTATCAATATAGCATCTTAACGAAGCGAGTTAAAGTTGCAAAAGACGCATCGAATTTCTTTTAGTCGCAAGTTTAACTCTCAGACTAATCGAAAGTTTCGATGGTAATAGATTGGCCACCGAGACGAACAAGTACTCGAACACTATTACTATGGGAGAAAATTCAGGGCTTCTACTCCAAGATGTGGAAAGTGAGCCTAGGAAGTTTTATATCTTTCAGGTAAACCCTAGTGAGCAGCTGTAACCGTAATTAAATACTTATTTGTTACCCTCGGGTGTTAAATAACAGGATAATTTCATTAAATAATATGTGTGTTAGAACACAACTCTTTGGATAAAACAGTTTCTATCCGACTAAAGATCAAGAACAAGGTGAGAGCCTTATGGGTGCTAAGTATATTTCCTCAGCAGGAAGCACTCTCAAATAGTATTGTAGTTGCGAATAAACGTGAAGTATAGCATTTGCTTGATTATCATTTATAAATTAATACTTATGTTTCTTACATTTGGTATCACAAATTTTTTTAATCCCAAAGGCCCACCAAAAACGTATGTTCCCAAAGCTATATGACTGTGATACCCTCGTCTTATAAAAGGTAGAAGTATATCCGCGTTTTTTTAAATAGTACGCCGTTGTATAAAGTGAGTTAAGTAGCTGTAAAAGAACTACTGCTTCACTCTGAAGACGTAGGTACACAACACAAGATCCTGTGGCCTCTGATTCATTGAATTTCTATACTAGCACTAAGCCCATTGGAATTAGGATATACATGACTGTTGATTTCTAAATTTCACATCATTTTTAGAAAGACCTAAGCCGACATAAGCACTTTAGCATTACCGGACACCTCGAAGTAGAACCCTCGAATTATTGCCACGCCTCTTGCACCGTAAACCATTAATTAATAATCGAACATCCCCGTCCATCTTCAAAATTATTTCTTTAATTACCGCATCACTTACAGATCGATTTAATCTTTCATTATTATCTTTTTTCATACATTGTGGAATATTATTACATTGAAGTCAAGTGACATCTCTGCTAATGTAACATTTTTAACACTATTTCTGAGGTAGTGGATGTATATTATATAAAGCTTCACAAGCTCGGGGATGCTGGTTCTATCGCAAGTGACCCATCAACTTGTCCATCATTTTAACGCGCTTTCTCTCTTTATACCTTATTAGCTCACCGCGATATAGTCTTTCTTAGCTAAAGATTTCCTATTCCGCACGTCACTGGTTTTAAACTCGAATATTTCGAATTTGCTAGTCCTAAAGACAATATGTGCTGCCGTACTTTTCGCATTTCTACCCGCACTCTCTCGTCGGTTGTACTGCATGCAAATTGATAACTACAAGTAGTAATACCATTATATCTGCAGAAAACCACAGTCGGCAGTCTTGTAGATATGCCATATGAAAGTAATTTTTCAAGAGATTTTGACTCTTACTGTTGTAACTGAAAATCCTAATCTTACTACGTTTCTATTCAAATATTACAATGTCTGGTTAGTTGTAGTGCATGCTAACTGCTTGCATTCGTTTTGAAAAGAGAACAAAACATATCTCCACATATCCTCTTTGTAAAATAACTAAATGTTTCTGTAAATTGGTAATACAATGTTCTCTAAAAACAGTCTGAAGTATTGATCTAAGCTCATATCTGTGTGTTTCCACTTTCTCTTGGACAATGTTAACGGTTTTTAGCGTGGACTGTGCAAGGAATTTACTCTAGGCAGTTTGCCATGATATTCCGCTTTTTGCCGCTATCATGTATGCAAAATTCTACAGACGATTTGGTGCCTCTATTTTTGTAAAGGAATATACTTGGTGTTCTAGGATGATTCTGGTCAACGGCCATACATATGCTCGCATACATACCAGGAAATGTACAGTCTGCTTCAGGGTTAGAGACGAGTACACTTCGTAAGCCTCAACTGCAAGCGAATAATCCGGTACATTTTCTGGAGTAGCTTTCTGCTTTTGAGAAGATACCTTTGAGTCGATGGAAAGGACACACAAGCTTTGTTCAAGTCAGCGAGATAAGGTAGTGTTGAATTTAAAAAATAAGATTAAACAAATACTTCTTTTTGATCATTCCGTCTCAGATATGAAAGGCGTCAAAAAGCTAATATAGTTGGTGCACTAATTTGCTATAGAGGGGAAGCATACGAGAACTTTACTCATGGGTGACAAAACGTTTAGATTATCGAGAAATTCAAATCCTCCAGTAACCTTAATAAGATTGTGCGATATGCCCTCTGTAGTGCGAGATGAACCGTGCGAGTCAGAAAGACTTTAAGGTTTTATAGCCTGATGATTAGTGTGATAGATACGTAGCGTTATCAATATAGCATATTGATGAAGTGTTAAGATTGCAAAAGACGCCTTGAAATTTTTTATAGACGCAAGTTAACTTTCAGGCTAATCGAAAATTAATAGAAGTATCTATTTCTTTCTTTTGACACAGAGACAAGCAAGTACTGTAACACTATTATTAAGGGAGAAAATTTATGGCTTCTGCTCCAAGATGTGGGAAGTGAGCCTAGGAAGTTTTATATCTTTTAGGTGCGCTTAACTGAAAATCTGCTAACGTAACCTAAGTAGAAAAAAAAATCTGTCAATTGATAATTGGTTGATATGTCTGTTCTACACCTGTTCTACGAGGCCTGTTTAAGTTCTTAGTATCGCGAATCAGTTCTTTAAACCGCTAGGTTTATAAATTCATCGGTCGGACTAGTTTCACAGGCCAAGAGAAGCGGGCCTGGGTTTGCAATGTAAACACGTTTTTAATTACCTAAAAAACATCTATTAATGTTTCAGGCCAATAACCTGCATATGAATCCTTTACTAGTTTAGGACCATATGTGTAACGGATTATTGTTAAGCTTCATGGCCTTCTGACTGAAAAGCAGCTTGGTACAGTCGCAAAGGAACAAGATGCTTAGCAGTTAGCTTTGATTATCCTTATGTTGTATAAAACCTAGAGCAATAAGTTGAAACCAACAGGGATCGACGTGCAGTAGAGCTTTCATTCCTTCGCCCCTCTTAAATAAAAATCTACATGGAGTCTTTCCATGTACCACATATCGAAACATCCTTGTATATTAAGAGAGTTAAACTTTGCTTCTTTTTAGGATATTCGAGAACAAACGGTAGTTACACAATGTTAGTGTCCTTGGAGATGGCAGAATCCTTGGAGTCTATCATCTGCTGTTAACATCTTAATATATAAACAATCAAACAATAGACAATTGTTATAAACGTCAATTGAAAGGTACTGTAGTATGCGAATGTTATATGTAAATGAATTGGTTTAGCTCGTTAACTTGTGAGTGTTCTGCTACGGTTTCATTTTGTCTTCGGGTAACAAAGCAGCTCTTTTAAAGTATTCCAAAATATGTAAACAGAATAATAAACCACCACCATAATTTATACCTTGTCCTAACACCTTCATTTTAAATTTCATCAAGATCTTCTTCATGTCCATTTTGTTAGGTCTATAAGGCGGGGACGGTCTTAGTAAGTACCGTATTCTCGCGTGTATAAGCCGCACTTTTTTTCACGAAAAAGCAAACGAAAATGTAGGGTGCGGCTTATACACGCGAATGATTTAAAATGGCTTAAAGATAATTACGGTATTAATTTTTTGCGTTTGTTGTACGGTATTTACCGCACATCACAAGAAACACGTATAGAAAACAAATCCACAAAACCACAATCAGACGAAACAACAATTCAATACTGGAACAAACACGTTATCTCAAATACCGCTGTTGTTTACTTGAATCAACAATTACCGGTAAAAGAACAAAATATTTTTTTTAACGGAAGTAAAGTTAAATTTTAAGGGTGCGGCTTATACATGAGTGCGGCTTATACACGCGAGAATACGGTAATAATCATAATAGACTGGATCACCATTAAAGCCGTTGTAAAAGAAATATCGGTTTTCTACAGCTGTTGTTCGTCATCATCTAAATTAGATTGTTTTCTGATCTGCCATTTGTAAATGAACTCTCTTCGCAGAATGCAGAATACTTTGAATTCTTCATATCCCCTCGTTCACAATCCTATCTTGCAAACACTTTTTATCTACAGGTAAGTAAGCTTATCCGGCTGGAGCCGATCGAAGCAGTGTGTATGCTGGATTTCGCATTTCCTCTTTAACACACCGACCTCAATCGATTTGGTTCTTGCTTAGACCCTTTCCCACCAGGACTTGGAGCTACTTCCGAATTCCATTGGTGCACACCTGCCGTGTTAGTAGGGAAAAAAGTGGCCATACAGAATCTCTGCAACAACATCTTTGTTTTACCTGATGGGCTTATACCTGGAAGGACATGTTTCCTTCTCCATACAGGGGAATAAGAAATATGTAATCTTGAACATTTTGATAGGATTGAGTTTGACTCCTAACACCATTGAATACTATGACTAGCTTGAACATTTCTTTTTCTTTTTGAAGGATCATGAAGGCAGTTGTATATGGACCACAGTAATAGAAGAAACTAGAAACGGGAAATCTGTTGCTGCTGGTTGGTGTGTTTCAGATCTTTAAGAATCTTGGTAGAAGACTTCATGAGCAGTTGCTGATTCTCTTATAGCCACATACAAGGAGAACTGAAAGGAAATTCTACCAAATTATTAAATTTATTGAAACTTTAGCGTCATTAAAAGATTCCTTTCACTTTTTCCACGATACAGCAGGCTTTGACACGACCTCAGCTATACTCAGGAGTGGATAGTTGGCTGTCTTCAAGTTCGTTCAAAAAGAAAAAGAATTCTGAAGTTAGTCAGTGTCATCAATGAATTAAATGTGAATCCTGACAAATGATTAGGTTAGACATTTCTTTATTCACCTGTATGGAAACGGAAAAATGTCTCCCTGGTATAAGCCATATCAGATATATCAAGGAAGTAGTTACAAAGCTAGAATATGGCCACTTTTCCCATTACTAACACAGTAGCTGTGCAGCATTCAATTCGGAATTACCTCCAACTTCAGGAGCGAAATGGTCTAAGCCTAAACCCAATCGAGAGAGGTTGGTCTGTTGGCCCACACACCTACCATCAGCTCCAGCGGGATAATCTTACTTACTTGTAGACAATAAGTGACTGCGAGATAGGATTTTGAACGAGCCATATGTTCGTGTAAAAGAGCCGATATGAAGTACTCAAGGTTTTCTGCATTGTGCCAAAAAAATTCAAGTAGAAATGGCAAATCGAAAAATGATCTGATATAGATGATAACGAACGACAGCTCTAAAAAAACTCCAAAATGTCATTGACAAAGGATTAATTGTTGATCCAGTCAGTTATGATTATTATTTTGTGATTTCGTCCCCGCCTTATAGACCTAACAAAATGGACATGAAGACAATCTTGATGAAATTTCTTCTGTTTAGTTATTTTGGAATATTTTAACACGATCTGCTTTGGTACCCGAAGAGAAAACAAAAGCGTAGCAGGACACTATTAAGTTATCGACCAAAAACCAAATCATTTAGTTATCACATTCGCGTACTAAAGTATCAATCAATTGTACGTTTATAACAATTGTTTATTGTTTGATTGTTTATATGTTAAGATGTTCAACAGCATACCACTGACTCCGAGGATTAAGCTATCTGCAAGGACACTTAAAATTGTGTAATTGCCGTTTAGTTTTCGACTCTCCTACAAGGAAGTAAAGTTTAACACTCTTAATAAAGAAGAATGTTTGGATATTCCATGCATGCAAACACTCCATGTACATTTTTATCCAAAAGGGCGTAAGAATAAAAGCTCTACTACACGTCGATTCCAGTTGGTTTATTCTTATTGACCTAGGTTTTATAAGACACAAGGTTAATCAATCCTTACTGCACAGCACCTTGTTCATTTGCGACTATTCCAAGCTGCTTTACAGACAGAAGGCCTAGAAAGCTTAACAATTTTCCGTAACAGTTATTACACTTATGGTCGTAAGCTTATTAGGATTCCTAAGCAGATTATTGGCCTGAAACTCTATTAGGAGATTTTTAGGTTATTAGGTACGTGATTACCTGTAGACACAGGCCCGCTTCTCTTGGCCTATGACACAAGACCGGACGATGAATTTATAAAGCTAGCGGTTTAAAGCAGTGACTCGCTATACAAAAAAGGTATACAGGCCTCGTAGAACAGGTGTAGAACACAGACATCAACAAAATTATCAATTGACAGAATTTTCACATTGGGAGATTTTCACTTAGTACACCTGAAAGATATAAAACTTCCTAGGCTAACTTTCCACATCTTGGAGCAGAATCAATGAATTTTCTTCCTTCGTAATAGTGTTCGAGTACTTCCTCGTCTCGGTGCCCAAAGAAAGTAATAGATACTGCCATTACTTTCGCTTAGCCTGAGAGTTAAACTTGCGTCTATAAAAAATTCGAAGCGTCTTTTGCAACTTTGACTCACTTCGTTAAGATGCTATATTAATAACGCTACGTATGGATCACACTAATCTTCAGGCTATAGAACTTTAAAGTCCCTTTGACTCGCACGGTTCAACTTGCACTACACACTGCCATATCGCACACTCTTATTAACCTTACTGCAGGATTTCAATTTCTCCAACTTCTAAACGTTTTCCCACCAGAGAGTACAGTTCTGGTAAGCTTCCTCTCTGTAGCAGATTAGTGCACCAACTGTATTAGCTTTTTGACACATTTCATATCTGAGACGGAACGATCAACAAGAAGAATATCTCTAATTTTATTTATTAAATTCAACACTACCTTAACTCGCTGACGTGAATAGAGCTTGCTTGTCTTTCCGACGACTTAAAGGTATCTTCTCAAGAGCAGAAAGCAACTCCACAAAATGTATAAGATTAATCGCCATTGGCCTGGTATGTATGCGAGCACATCCATGGTCGTTGACTAGAGCAATTCTAGATCACCAAGTAAATTCCTTTACAAAAATAGAAGTACCAAATCGTCTGTAGA
This sequence comes from Thermobia domestica, assembly GCF_964235325.1. Classification (NCBI taxonomy): domain Eukaryota; kingdom Metazoa; phylum Arthropoda; class Insecta; order Zygentoma; family Lepismatidae; genus Thermobia; species Thermobia domestica. Next base: position 147,640,221 of record NC_137469.1, read on the forward strand.
ATTCTACATAGGTGACAGCTGCATATAGTGGAATATCATGGCAAACTGCCTAGAGTACATTCCTTGGACAGTCCAACTAAGAGCAGTTAACATTGGCAAGAAGAAAATCGAAAAACACAGATATGTGCTTAGATCTTATCTTCAGACTGTTTTCAGAGAACATTACATTACCAAGTTATAGAAAGATTCAGATATGTTGTTAAGGAGAAATGTCGAGATACGTGTAGTTCACTTATCATAACGAATGCAAGCAGTTAGAATGCACTAAAACCAACCATACATAGTAATATTTGAAAAGAAGCGTAGTCAGATTAGGATTTTTCAATTGCAACTTGCAACCTGTAATAGAGTGAATTCTTTTGAAAAATTACTTTCATTTGGCAAATCTACAAGGCTGCCGACTGTGGCTTTCTGCAGAAATAATAATATTACTAATTGTAGAATTAGGATGCATTTAGATAAAAAGATAATAACAGTAAATGTCGAGATCCGCCATTATACTTGCATTAGAACGAGTGGAATCAGTTTGCAAGCAGTACAACCAAGGAGAGCAGGCGGGTTGAAATGGGGAAATTACAGCAGCTCATATTGCTCTTAGGACTTGAAAATTCGAAATATTCGAGTTTTACTTAGTGACGTGCGGAAGAAGAATTATTTAGCTGAGAGAGAATGAATATCGAGGTGAGCTCATAAGGTTTAGTAAAGAGAAAGCGCGTTATTTGATGAACAAGTTGATAGGTCACTTGAGAAAGGACAGGCACCCCCCGAGATTGTGAAGCTTTTTGTAATCTGCATCCACAACAACAGAAACCGCCTTAAAATAAGAACATTAGCAGAGATACTAATTGAAGCAGAGATGTTGCTTGACTTCAATATAATAGTATTTTATAATGTCTGAAGACAAACATAAATCAATCTCTATGTAATGCCGTGATTAAAAAAGTAATTTTGAGGATGGTGGGGGAAGTTCGATTTTCAATTAGTGGTTTAGAGTGCAACAGCTGTGCCAATAATTCCAGGGTTCTATTTCGAGGTGCCCAGTAAGGCTAAACGGCTTATGCCAGATTAACTCCTTCTTACAATGCTGTGTAATTTAGAAATTATCAGTGGACATGGCATGTATTCCTTAATTCCTATTGGCTTAGTGCTAGTAAAGAAATTCAACAATTAATCATAGGCCGCAGTATTTTGTGTTGTGTACCTAGGCTTCAAAAAAAAAAAAAACAGTCGTGCTTTTAAAGCTCCTTAACTCACATTATACAATGGCATACAATTTATAAACCGTGGATTTACTTCTCCCTATAATAAGACGAGGGTATCACAGTCATATAGCATTGAGATAATGCAGCGGTTTTAGGTGGGCCCTTGGGATTGAAAAATATTGTTATACCAAATGTAAAAATCATACGTATTAATTTATCAATGATAATCAAGCAATTGCTATACTTCCAGTTAATATGCAAGTACAATACTATTTGAGAGTGCTTCCTGCTGAAGAAATCTACCAAGCACGCATAACGCTCTCACCTTGTTCTTCATCGTTAGCCTTGTGTAGGATTCATTAGGTTCCGGTCAATCATTAATATTATTTTCACGATTGCATAATGAAAAAAACTTGCTATCGAACCCATTATATTGTAACCCACGAAGCAACCTTACTTTGGGTCTGAGACCGGTGATGTGATAGATGAGACAAATAAAGAATCGATTTTAGGTTCTTTTGAGATCTTCCCTTAGACGGTTAGGTGGAAAATATTTACGGTAGTGTTGTTTTCGCTACCTAATTAGTAACACTGGTGATCACAAAGCAACCAAACTGTGGGCTAATAAAATAATTTTTTCATATAATCTCATTGTATGCTTTTATTGTTAATCTGATTTTATGCTTTGAATAGTAGAACCAGGTGAGACCGTTATGGGTGTTAAGCAGATTTCTTCAGCAGGTAGCACTCTCAAATAATATTGTACTTGTATATAAACGGGAAGTATAGCAATTTCTTGATTATCAATGATAAATTTATACTTATGTTTTTTACAATTGGTATCACAAAATGTTTCAATCCCATGGGCCCACCTAAAACAAACCGCTGTACCTTCCCAATACATAAGCCGGCATAAGCCGTTTAGCCTTACCGGACACTTCAATAGACGGGAAGTAATGCTTGATTATCATTGATGAATTAATACTTGTTCTTTACATTTGGTATCCCAACACTTTTCAATTACAAGGGCCCACCTAAAACAAACCGCTGTTAGTTCCCAAGCTATGCGTGTGTGATACCCCTGTCTGAATAAAGGGAGAAGTAAATCCACGGTTTTTTACATGGTACGCCATTGTATAATGTGAGTTAAAGAGCTCTAAAAGCACTATTGCATCGTCTTAAGACCTAGGTACACAACATAATATCTTACGGCTTCGGATTCATTGTTGACTTCCTTTACTAGCTTTAAGCCATTGAGGAATATTTGCCCATGTCCACTGCAGACTTCTAATTTTCACAGCGTTGTAAGAAGGACATAACCCGGCATAATCCGTTTAGCCTTACCGGTAACCGCCAAATGAAACCCTCGATTTATGGGAGCGCTTGTTGCACTCTAAACCACTAATTAAAAATCGAACATCTCCTTGAACCCTAAAATTATTTCTTTAATCACCGCATCACTTAGAGATCGATATAATCTCTCATTAATATCTCTTTTCTGACATTGTAGAATACTATTACAATGAAGTCAAGTGACATCTCTGCTAGCGTTCAAATTTTAAGACGATTTCTGGCGTAGTGGATGCATATTACAAAAAACTTCACAAGCTCGTGGGTTCTTATCCTATCACAAGTGGCCCATCAACTTGTCAAGAACAATATGAGCTGCTGTACTTTTCCCATTTCAACCCGCAAGCTCACTTTGGTTCTATTGCATGCAAACTGATTCCACTCGTTCTAATGAACTATCATGGCGGATCTCTACATCTACTCTTATTATCTTTTTATCTAAATTCATACTGATATCTACAATTAGTAATACCATTATTTCCGTAGAAAGCCACAGTCAACAGCCCTGTAGATAAACCTTAAATTATTTGCCAAATGAAAGTAATTTTTCAACAGATTTTATTCAATTACAACGTGTAAGTTGTTACTGAAATATCCTAATCTCACTACGCTTGTATATCTGGTTGAGTGTAGTGCATGTTATCTGAATGCATTCTTTTTGATAACAGAACAACACGTATCTCGACATCTCCTTCTAATAGAATATTTGAATGTTTCTGTAACTTTGTAACACAATGTTTTCTAATAAAAAAAAAAGCTGAAGTAACGATCTATGCACATATCAGCGTGCTTCGACTTTCTTCTTATCAATGTTAACGGCTCTTAGTTGGACTCTTCAAGGAATTTACTGTAGGCAGTTTGCCATGATATTCTCTTATATGCAGCGATCATCTATGCAGAATTGTAAAGACGATTTTTTGCTTCTATTTTTGTAAAGGAATTTACTTGGTGATCTCGGTTTTCTACAGATGGATATGCTCGCATACCTACCAGGCCAAATTACAGTGAACTCTCTTGGCAAATGGAGACGACCTTGAATACTTCATGTTGGCTCTTTTAGACACACTGTGTCTCGTTCACAATCCTACCATGCAATCACTTTTTATCTACAGGTAAGTAAGCTTATCCGGCTGAGGCCAATGGTGGCCGTGTGGATGCTGGATTTTGCATATCCTCTTTGACACACCAACCTCAATCGTCTGGGTTCATGTTTAGACCATTTCCCACATGGACCTGGAGCTAATTCCGAATTGAATGGTGCACACCTGACTTTGAATCATGAAGCCTAAAGTTACAAATAAATTGTATTGTAAAAGATCTTTTAACGTTGTTCCAAAACCAGTAAACATCATTTTACATACTCAACAAACAGAATTAAACATACTAAAATTACCAAAAGATTGCAGTTAATTTTTATCGTATCGTAAAACAATGCAGAAGAAAAAATAAAAAAATGACTGTTTATATATGAACCAACCCAAAACAGAACTAATAGGGAAACAAAGAAAATTATTACGGTTTTCTACAAGTCCTAACAATGAACTATGGTTTGCTCTAGATTTTGTTGTTAGTGCTTTCTGGGGAACTAACGTGAAGTTAGCTCGTTTTTTTTTCTTTCTGCCCCTAGCATCCAAACTAATGAAGCATTAATGATCGGATTTGGTGCTGTAAGAAGTAGTTAACGATTGCACAGGAAGAGATCATTAGTGCTTTTTAATTTGGCGGAAGTTTAACTCAGCGAAAAATTTCCAATGTTTTTCTTACGTGAGATTCGTCACTAATAATAAAACACTAACGAAACTATTAGTGTTTTCTAGGACCAGCAAAAATGTACTATCAATTGCACTAGGTTTGATTGTTAGTGCTTCCTGGGGGGACTGTTTTTTTGCTTCTAGTGTACTATTGTTAAGCCTATTGCAGCCCTAATGTTAAGAGTCACTGCTCGAGGAAGCACTAAGAAAGCACTAACGATTGTATTAAAGATATCATTAGCTCTTTCGAATTTGTCGGCAATTTGTCCCAGTGAAATATTCTCCATGTATTTATGGGAGTTTTGTAACAAGAGTTGACCACTTTGGCCCAACCTCACTCAACCTCACGCTCAAAAACTAATTTCGACCTGAACTCACGAACTCTTTTCGACCTCACGCTCACATCACCAGTCTGACCTCACGCTTACCTCACCAGTCTCACCAAGAGCCTACTCAGCCTTACCCTCACATCACCAGCGTTATTTCAGGCTCACTTCGTGAGGTTGAGGTCGAGTGAGCGTAAGTTTCGAACTCGTGAGTGCCGATCACGTGAGTTTGGACATCTTTGTGACTTATAAGTGCGCAGATCTACAATAAGAGCAAAGCAAAACTAAACCATTAACAGATGTCTGATTCGTTGGAGTCAATCGTTTGCTGTAGAACATCTTAACATATAAACATTCAAACAATAAACAATTGTTTTAAACGTCAAATGAATGGTACTGTGGTATTCGAATGTTATATCTAAATGAATTGGTTTAACTCGTTATATTTGTACTGCTAAGGTTTTATTTCCTCCTCGGGTACCAAAGCCGCTCGTGTTAAAGAATCCCAAAATATGTAACATTCATGTTTTATACCTTCTTTTTATACCTTATTTTAGATTTACATCAAGATCGTCTTCATCTACATTTTGTTAGGTCTATAAGGCGGGGACGATATCACAAAATAATAATCATAACTCATTAGATCAACAATTAAGCCGTTTTCAATGACATATTGCTTTTTTACAGCTGTTGTTTGTTATCATCTATATCAGATTGTCTTCCGATCTCCCATCTCTACATGAACTCCCTTGGCAGAATGCATAAAATATTGAATGCTTCATATCGGCTTTTTTACACTAACATGTGGTTCGTTCACAATCCTATCTTCCAGTCACTTTTTATCTACAGGTAAGTAAGATTATCCGGTTGCAGCTGTTGGTAGCTGTGTGGGTCCCTGGAATTCGCATATTTTCTTTCACTCACAACCTGTTCGATTGAGTTCATGCTTAGACCATTTCGCTCCTGGAACTGGAGGTACTTCCGAATTGAATGCTGGACAGCTGCTGTGTTAGTAATAGGAAAAGTGGCTATATTGAAGCTTTGTAACTACTTCCGTGTTATATCTGATATGGCTTATACCAGGGACGGCATTTTTCAATCTCCATACAGGCGAATAAGGAAATTCTTACGTTACCACTTTGTGAGGATTCACATTTGGTTGGTTGAGACTCTGTCTAACTTTCACAATTCTTCTAATTGAAGGAACTTGAAGGCTGCAAACTATTCACTTTTGAGTATAGCGAATAGTTTGCAACAGATGCAACAGGTCGTGACTCAGCCTGTTGAATTATAAAAAAGGGAAAATCAATCTTTTAATGACGATAGGGTCTTTTTAAATTTAATACATTCGAAGCATTACCTTTTAGTTCTGTGATTGTGAAAACGTCAAAGGCTATGTGAAAATTAGCTATGTGAAAGTGTGAAAATGGGTATGTGAAAATTAGCAACTGCTCATGAAGTCTTCTACCCAGAATCTTAATGGATCAGAATCACACCCATCAACAGCTACAGTTTTCCTGTTTCTAGTTTCTTCCATTTTTCTTGTCCATATACAACTGCCTTTCGTCCTTCGAAAACTGTTTGCATCATTTGAAGCCGTCTAGTATAGATCTCCAAGTTTCTCAAGAACTGTAATTGAATTGTCGTGGCTTAATGGCAGCATTAAATTCGATCGTGGCAGATATTTCCAGAAAGCTCTTTTCCCTCTTTCGGCACATTCCATGTCTAATTGTAATTTATATCCATAACATATAAGGTGAAAATACTTATTTCGTACTTAACGCAGAATTGAGTTACCATTTTTAGTCCACACCATTGCGTGTAGAAGGCTTCTTCCTTCTACGTGTGGGTTTTAAAACACATAACAATAGAGACTCTACAATATTCACCGCAGTCGAAATGACATTCTTGCGCATTGAGATATTATCACACAAGGAAGGTGGTATTAGCTCAACTTGTCTCTCTAATGATAAACTTTTGCCCACAAAAGTCCGGTAGAACTTCTGTTATCGTAACAGTATTTGGGAATGAAGGATTAATCTTGCTAACGTTGTGTCTGACGTAGAGTTAATCCCCGAGAAATTTTTGTGGCCTACATTATGCATTGTTCGATAATCATATCACTTGGATCTTCGCTCAAGAAGGCCTCTTTTTCTGTGAATTGTGAATTTTCCTTTAGTTGTTAATTTCTTGTAATCCTCTGATACCGTATTAGCCGCCAGGGCTTGCATCTGCAGAGTATAGTGATGTGCATATTTTTCATAGAAAAGATGACCTGCTGCGTGAGAAAACGGAAGCAATAATTTAATTAAATACAAATGATGTTTCTAGTCCCCTGTTCAATCTACTTTTTTGGAACGTCCGAGAACGTGCCCCCCCCCATTGAAGCACTAATGATCTCTTCTAGTGCAATCGTTAGTGCTTAGTGCTTCTTAGAACACCAACTCCCAACAGTAGTGCTTTAATAGTTTGGACTCTAGAAGCAAAAAACTTTGGGGCGGGCCAACTTCACGTTAGCACCCCCAGAAAGCACTAAAAACTAAACCTAGCGCAATCGTTAGTGCTTTCAGAAAACACTAAGAGTTTCGTTAGTGCTTTAAAATTAGTGTGGCTATGGCCAGTTATATGGTACGAAATTCCCATAAGGAATACATGGGAATTTTAAATTGGTTCAAATTCCCGCCAAATTCAAAAGCGCTAATGACTTCTTCTAGTGCAATCGTTAGTACTTCTTTAGTGCTTCTGACAACACCAACCCCAACATCAGTACTTCAATAGTTTGGACACTAGAAGCAAAAAACTTTGGGAGGGGGCAACTTCAAGTTAGCCCCCCTCCCAGAAAGCACTAACTATTAAGTCTATTGCAATCGATAGTGTATCGTTAGTGCTTCCGGAAAACACTTATAGTTTCGTTAGTGCTTCACAATTAGTGTGACTACGATCAGTTATATGTCAGCAAATTACCGTAAGGAATACATGGGGAATTTTTAATTGGCTCAAATACCCGCCAAATTCAAAAGCGCTTAAGCTCTCTTCTAGAGCAATCGTTAGCGCTTCTTATATGCTCCATAGAACACCAACTCCCAACATTAGTGCTTTAATAGTTTAGACCCTAGAGGCAAAAAACTTTGGGGGGCCAACTTCACGTTAGACTCCCCAGGAAGCACTGATGATTAAACCTAGTGCAATCGTTAGTGCATCGTTAGTGCTTTTAGAAAACGCTGATAGTTTCGTTGGTGCTTCTCATTTAGTGAGGCTATGGCCAGTTATATTTCTCGAAATTCCCATAACGAATACATATGGAATTTTAATTGTTTCAAATTCCCGCCAAATTGAAAAGCGCTAATGACCTTTTTAGTACAATCGTTACTACTTTGTTAGTGCTTCTCAAAACACCAAGTCGAAACATTATTGCTGCAATAGTTTGGACGCTACAAGCAGAAAACTTTGGGAGTGCAACTTCACGTTAGACCCCCAGGAAACAATAACCTTAAAACCTGGTGGAATCGTTAGTGCATCGTTAGTGCTTCCAGGAAACACTAATGGTTTAGTTTTGTCTTACTATTATTATAGGTGTGCGCACTTATATGTTACACGGATGTCCAAACTCACGAGATCGGCGCTCACGAGTTCGAAACTCACTCAACCTCAGCCTCACGAAGTGAGCGTGACATAAGGCTGGTGATGTGAGCCTGTGGTTGAGTGAGCGTGAGGTCAGACTAGTGATGCGAACGTGAGGTTGAGTGAGCGTGAGGTCAGGCTGGTTATTTGAGCGTGAGGTCAGACTGGTGATGTGAGGGTGAGGTTGTGTGAGCTTGAAGTCGAAATGAGTTCGTGAGTTCAGGTAAAGTGAGTTTTTGATTGTGAGGTTGAGTGAGGTTGGTCAAAGTGTCACCTCTGGTTACGAAACTTTCATAAATACATGGAGAGTATATCACTGGGACAAATTCAGGACAAATTCAAAACAGCTAATATCTTTTTTACAATCGTTAGTGCTTCGTTAGTGCATCCTAGAGCAGTTACTCTTAACACTAGTGCTGCAATAGTTTGGGCACTAGAAGCAAATAAAAACTTTGAAGAACAAACGTGAAATTAGCCCCCTGGGAAGCACTAACAATCAAACCTAGTGCAATTGTTAGTACATTGTTGGTGGTCCTAGATAACACTAAGAGTGGAAGAGAACGTGAATAATGAGTTTTTATTGACACATACTCTCTCTTCCACTCTTCTCCAAAACCCATTCCAGAGTTTGGAGCTGTTAAAAGTAGCTCTAAGTAGGAGTATTAATAACCACCGAGCCCCCAGAAGTCCATCGTAGATCCGCCTCTCGAGAAGAGAATGTGTGAATAAACACTTATTATTCACATTCAGTTTGCACATCTCAACAAACAAACATTATTTTCATTCACTTCCATCTACTACTGCATTCTACTGAACTGTAGCGCCTTTTTATGTTTAAAAATAATTATTCATTTTTCAATAATTGTAAATGTTTTTCAGTAATTCACCATGAATAGACTCAACTAGAAGTGTTTTTGTAACGAAGAAAAAACATGAACAGTGGAGTATCTTTTAACATACTGTCGAGGGTTGATTACCTGAAACCGCGGTAGCCAGAATTAGCCCAGGGTAGGGGACTTATATTAACAAATGAAAATATCAGGTAAATGCATGTCTTTTAGTCTTGTAGCTCTTAGTTCGTATGAAAGTACTAATAGAAGTATGGTCAATGAATTATCACTATTTTGTAGAACATTCTCCTTTAAAATCACAGGAAATTCATTTTCCGGCTTGCTTGGTTGTGAAAAGTTATAGTGTATTGGTATACTGTGTAAAGTATGTGTACTGTCGCTGATTTGTGATAACAATCACGAACAGAAGTAAAAGGTAAATTACAGTAATAGTTTTCCCTTAATAGTTTTGTATTGAAGGGGGAACGGAAAACCTACTTTTATCTTAACATTTTCTTTCTTAAACTTTCTATTCGGGTTCACGTTCTTCCCTTTCAACATTGAATACGGAAATGGAGAACTTATTTAGAATTTGATTGTTGTTTCCAATATATTTCAAGCATCACTTCTCGGACATAGGCCTGTGTTATGTCGATAACGTTATCGTCGATATCAATATTATCATATTTCAACATTCGATATCGCAAATATATGGACATGATTATATGATTCTATATTTTCGATATCGATATTTGGGGGGGGGGCGACGAGATATAAGGAGCCCCTAAGACTTGATGAAGGAGCCCCCAGGATAAAGAAATTAAAGTTACTTTTTACAATCTTTATTACCACAAATTGCAATGTAAATACATCCACTTGCAAATTTGCAATATTATATGATAGAATTTCTTAGATGCCAGAACGTTTCTGTTCCCTGAAAAAAAGAAACATAGCATCACGTCCAAAAGCAAGTGCTACGAACTTTGAACTAGAATTTACCATAAGAAAGTTTTTTATTTCTCTGGGTTTATTTATAGTTGTTTGGGTTGCCTGCTATTTTAGGAAAAGGAGAATTGCAGGTGGTAATGCACTTTAGGAGTCGTGTATACATATCACCGTTGAGTTGATACATTTATAATTATTGAAGTATGCCTTCTTTGCTTTTATCTGGTTTGTGTATATTGAATAATTAGTAGAACACTGTATGGTATTAAATTTCGTATGTTGCTGGTAACCCTGTTAACAATTTGTATTTAACGTAGGAGATGTCTGCTAGGGTAACCGGAGTGACAACAGGAATCTCTATAGAAGAATTGTTCAAGGTAAAGGTTAATCAGTAACAGTTACTTCACATTAATTAATTACTCCCCATAAAGACACTTACATTGTTTTAATTACAGTCTTCTTAGCATCTTCATCTTCGTGTACAACTTTGAATCATGAAGCCTAAAGTTACAAATAAATAATACTATTGTAAAACCTTTTAACGTTGTTCCAAAACCAGTAAACATCATTTTACATACTCAACAAACAGAATTAAACATACTAAAATTACCAAAAGATTGCAGTTAATTTTTATCGTATCGTAAAACAATGCAGAAGAAAAAATAATAAAATGACTGTTTATATATGAACTAACCCAAAACAAAACTAATAGGGAAACAAAGAAAATTATTACGGTTTTCTACAAGTCCTAACAATGAACTATGGATTGCTCTAGATTTTGTTGTTAGTGCTTTCTGGGGAACTAACGTGAAGTTAGCTCGTTTTTTTTCTTTCTTCCACTAGCATCCAAACTAATGAAGCATTAATGATCGGATTTGGTGCTGTAAGAAGTAGTTAACGATTGCACAGGAAGAGATCATTAGTGCTTTTTAATTTGGCGGAAGTTTAACTCAGCGAAAAATTCCCAATGTTTTTCTTACGTGAGATTCGTCACTAATAATGAAACACTAACGAAACTATTAGTGTTTTCTAGGACCAGCAAAAATGTACTATCAATTGCGCTAGGTTTGATTGTTAGTGCTTCCTGGGGGGGACTGTTTTTTTGCTTCTAGTGTACTATTGTTAAGCCTATTGCAGCCCTAATGTTAAGAGTCACTGCTCGAGGAAGCACTAAGAAAGCACTAACGATTGTATTAAAGATATCATTAGCTCTTTCGAATTTGTCGGGAATTTGTCTCAGTGAAATATTCTCCATGTATTTATGGGAGTTTTGTAACCAGAGTTGACCACTTTGGCCCAACCTCACTCAACCTCACGCTCAAAAACTAATTTCGACCTGAACACACGAACTCTTTTCGACCTCACGCTCACATCACCAGTCTGACCTCACGCTTACCTCACCAGTCTCTCCAAGAGCTCACTCAACCTCACGCTCACATCACCAGCGATATCTCAGGCTCACTTCGTGAGGTTGAGGTCGAGTGAGCGTAAGTTTCGAACTGGTGAGCGAAGATCTCGTCAGTTAGGACATCTTTGTGACATAAGTGCGCAGATCTACAATAAGAGCAAAGCAAAACTAAACCATTAGTGTTCCCTGAAAGCACTAACGATCGCACTAGAAGAGGTCATTAGCGCTTTTGAATTTGGCGAGAATTTGAGCCAATTAAAAATTCCCCATGTATTCCTTATTGGAATTCCGTGTCATATAACTGAGCTTCGCCACACAAATTGTGAAGCACTAACGATGCACTAACGATTGCAATAGTTTTAAACGTTAGTGCTTTCTGGAAGGGCTAGAGTGAAGTTAGCCTACCCCCAAATATTTGGCTTTTAGCTTAAAAAACTATTAAAGCACTAATGCTGGGAGTTGGTGTTCTAAAAAGCACTAACCAAGCACTGACAATTGCACTCGAAGAGATCATTAGTGCTTCAATGGTGAGGGCCGATTTCTCGGACGTCCGTTTGGATGAATTGCAATACGATTATGACCTTCTCTATATACTGCAGCCAAAGTTAACGATTCGGAAAATGTCACCGTCTTAATTTTGGGATTTCCTAATATGCTTTTTGTCATGCAGTTTCATTTTCTTGTAAATGTTGCATATTGATTTCGTCATCCAGACATTGTTGAATAAGATAGCAGATCCTAGATTTTATCTCCTCCGAGGGTTGTAAATGTCTTCAAAACCACATGTAGAGGTCCCGAAGCAAAGTCTAGAAGTGAGTTCTCAATGATTTTGAATAGACATATCCATTGAGCATTTTCACTAAATTTGTTATAGTGTAGAGGATACATCAAAGTTCTTCTATACCTTTTCTTGACAAAATGTATCCAATGGAGCCTAGTGAAACCTAGTGAAAGAAGTGAATCCTACACAAATTTGTATGTAAACCCTAGTGAGCATCAAGGACGCTAATTAAATACCGATTTAATAGCCTCGATTGTTATCACATACGAGACTTTCTATAAATAATATATCCGTAAGAACACAATTCGTTGGATTACTGTTTTCATCAGGCTAAAGATCAACAACCAGGTGAAAGCGTTATGGGTGTCAGAATAACAATTAAGAAATAGGTGAGAGTGACATGAGTCCTAAGTAGATTTCTTCAGCAGATGCACTCTCAAATAATTTTGTAGTTGAATATAGACGGGAAGTATTGCTTGAATATCATTGATAAATTAATACCGGTTTTTTACATTTGGTGTCCCAACATTTTTCAATTCCAAGGGCCCACCTAAATAAAACGCTGTTTGTTCCCAAAGCTATACGTCTTTGATACCCTCGTCTTAAAAAGGCAGAAGTAAATCCACGGTTTTTTACATGGTATGCCATTGTATAATGTGAGTTAGAGAGCTCTAAAAGCACTATTGCTTCGTCTTAACACCTAGGTACACAACACAAGATTTTACGGCTTCGGATTCATTGTTGACTTCCTTTATTAGCTTTAAGCCATTACGAATTAAGGAATAGATGCCGATGTCCACTCTGACTTCTAAATTTCAGAGCGTTGTAAGAAGGACGTAACCCGGCATAATCCGTTTAGCCTTACTAGTAACCTCCATACGAAACCCTCGAATTATTGGCGCGCTTCTTGCACTCTAAACCTTAATTAAATATCGAGCATCCCGTTCGTACTCAAAATTATTTCTTTAATCACCGCATTACTTAGAGATCGATTTAATCTCTTATCAATATCTCTTTTCACACATTGTAGAATACTTTTACAATGAAGAAAAAGCTTCACAAGCTCGGGGATGCTTATCCTATCGCTAGAGTCCCATCAACTTGTGAATTTTTCAACGCGCTTTCTCTGCACTATACCTTATGAGCTCACTGTGATATTCATTCTTTCTCAGCTAAAGATTTTTTGCTCAGCACGTCACAGGGTTTAAACTCGAATATTTCGAATTAGCAAATCTTAAGAACAATATGAGCTGCTGTACTTATCCCTTTTCAATCCGCTCTCTCACATCGGTTGTACTGCATGCAATCTCATTCCACTCGTTCTAATAAAATATCATGGCGTATCTGGACATCTGCTGTTATTATCATTTTACCTAAATGCATCTTGATATCTACAATTAGTAATACCATTATTTCTGCAGAAAGCCACAGTCGGCAGCCTTGTAGATGAACCTTAAATCTTTTGCCATATGAAAGTAATTTTTCATTAGATTTTAGTCAATTACAGCGTGTAAGTTGCAACTGAAATATCCTAATCTCACTGCGCTTCTTATCAAATATTACTATGTCTGGTTGATTGTAGTGCATGCTAACTTATTGCATTCTTTTTTCATAAGAGAACAACACGTATCTCGACATTCCTTCTTACTATAATATATGAATGTTTCTGTATCTTGGTAACACAATGTTATCTGAAAACAGTCTGAAGTAAAGATCTATCGACTTTATCCTTGCCAATGTTACGGCTCTTAGCTGGACTGTGCAACGATTGTACTCTAGCCAGTTCTACAGACGATTTGGTGCCTCTATTTTTGTAAAAAAAATTTACTTGAAGATGTCGGATGGCTCTGGTCAACGGCCATGGATATGCTCGCATACATACCAGGCCAAATGACAGTCTGGTTCAGTGTTAGAGATGACTACACTTCGTAAGCCTCAAATGCTGCGATTAATCGGGTACATTTTGTGGTGTAGCTTTCTGCTCTTAAAAAGATACCTTTGAGTCCGTGGACTGGACTCGCATACTCTATTCACGTCTGCTAAATGAAGGAGTGTTCAATTTAATAAATATGATTACAGAAATTCTTCTTGTTAATCATTCCGTCTCAGATATGAAATGTGTCAGAAACCTAATACAGTTGGTTAACTAATCTGCTACGGGGGGAAGCTTAGCAGAACTTTCCTCATCGGAGAGAAAGCGTTTAAAATTCGAGAAATTCAAATCCTCCAATAAAAAGTGACTGCTACATAGGATTGTGAACGAACCACATGTAAGTTTAAAAGAGTTCTACATTCTGCATAGATATTCATTTACAAATGGCAGATCGGAAGACCATATGATTTAGATGCTGACGAACAACAGTTGTAGAAAACCAATATGATATTGACAACGGCTTAATTGTTGATCCTATCAGGTATGATTATTATTCCGTAACTACGTCGCCGCCTGATAGACCCAAAAAAAAACGGACACGAAGGTGATCTTGAAACTTTAAATGAAAAGGTGAGGACTATTAAAAGATGATGAAGGTGGTTTATTGTTTAGTTTACATATTTTGGAATCCTTTAACACGAGCTGCTTTTGTACCCGAAGAGAAAACGAAACTGTAGCAGGACATATATAAGTTAACGAGCAAAAACCAATTCATTTAGATATCACATTCGCATACTACAGTATCATTCAATTGTACGTTTATAACAATTGTTTATTGTTTGATTGCTCATATTTCAAGATGTTCAACTGCAGATGATTGACTCCGAGGATTCTGCCATCTGCAAAGACACTTAAAATTATGTAACTGCCGTTTAGTTTTCGACTCTCCTACAAGGAAGTAAATTTTAACACATCTAATAAAGAACGAAGTTTGGATTTTCCGTACATGCAAAGAATCCATGAACATTTTTATCTAAGACTGGGTCGTAAGAATGAAAGCTCTACTACACGTCTTTCACAATTGGATTCAACTTATTGCACTAGTATTTATACGACATAAGGATTATAAATCCTTACTGCTAAGCACCATTTTCCTTTGCGATTGTTCCAAGCTACTTTTCAGATGGAAGCCCACGAAGTTTAACACTTATACTAGACTTATACTAGACTTATACTAGACTTTTCTGTAACACTTATACTGACTTATGGTCGTAAGCTTGTAAAGGATTCAAATGCAGGTTATTGTCCAGAAAATATAGTAGGGGATTCTTAGGAAAATAGGTGCGTGATTATCTTGTAGAACAAGGCCCGCTTCTTTTAGCCTGTGAGACAAGTCCGGTCGATGAATTAATAAAGCTAGCGGTGCAAAGCACTGATTCGCGATACAAAGAAGTTCTACAGGATTGGTAGAAGAGGTGTGGATCAGAGACATCAACAAAATTATCAGGCGACAGATTTTTTTGGTACTTAGGTTACATTGGGAGATTTTCAGTCAAGTACTCCTGAAAGATATAAAACTTTCTAGGCTCGCATCCCATATCTTGAGCCACAAGACCTGAATATCCACCCATGGGAATAGTGTTCAAGAACTTGCTCGTCTCAGTGGCCAAATTAAGTAGTACAGACTGCGATAAATTTTTGATTAGCCTGAAAGTTGAACTTGCGTTAACAAAAAATATCGAGGCGTTTTTTGCAACCTTGACTTATCAAAATCCTATATGGATAACGCTACGTATCTCTCACACTAATCTTTAGTCTATAGAATCTTAAAGTCTTTCTGGCTCGCATGGTTAATCTTGCACCACAGAATGCCTTATCGCACGGTCTTATTAAGCATATTGCAGGATTTGAATGTCTCAATTTTCTCAACGTTTTCTCACCAGTAAGTAAATTCTGTTCGTGTTACTATTCGGTTCAAAATATCTTATCGTCGCGAATTCTGTCGAGGAATTTGAAGCTTAAAATCTATAAAACGATAATCATGCCTGTTGTTTTGTATGGCTGCGAAACATGACCACTTACTCTGAGGGAAGAACATAGACTGAAAGTATTTGAGAACAAGATTCTGAGACGAATATCCGGACCCAAGAGGAACGGGAATGGGGAATGGCGGAAACTTCATAACGAGGAACTACATAATTTATATGGTTTACCCAACATTGTTAGGGTCGTCAGGTCTAGGAGGCTTAGGTGGGCGGGTCATGTAGCTAGAATGGAAGAAAGTAGAAACGCTTTCAAAGTCTTGATTGGAATATCAATCGAAAACGACCATTAGGAAGACCTAGGCGCAGATGGGAGGACAATATTAAAATGGATCTCGCAGAGATTGGAATACAAAGTAGAAACTGGATGCAGTTAGCCAAGGATAGAAGTCAGTGGAGAGCTTTTGTGTGGCCGGGTTCCTTAGGCCACAGAGTTAGTTAGTTAAGTAAATTCTGGTAAGCTTCCGCCCTGTAGCAGACTAGTACACCAAATGGATCAGCTTTTCGATACCTTTCATATCTGAGATGGAATGATCAACAAGAAGAATTTCTGTAATCCTATTTATTAAATTGCAATCGTTAGTGCATCGTTAGTGCTTCACAATTAGTGTGGCTAAGCTCAGTTATATGACACGGAATTCCAATAAGGAATACATGGGGAATTTTTAATTGGCTCAAATTCTCGCCAAATTCAAAAGCGCTAATGACCTCTTCTAGTGCGATCGTTAGTGCTTCGTTAGTGCTTTCAGGGAACACTAATGGTTTAGTTTTGCTTTGCTCTTATTGTAGATCTGCGCACTTATGTCACAAAGATGTCCAAACTCACGAGATCTTCGCTCACCAGTGCGAAACTTACGCTCAGTCGACCTCAACCTCACGAAGTGAGCCTGAGATAACGCTGGTGATGTGAGCGTGAGGTTGAGTGAGCTTTTGGTGAGACTGGTGAGGTAAGCGTGAGGTCAGACTGGTGATGTGAGCGTGAGGTCGAAAAGAGTTCGTGAGTTCAGGTCGAAATTAGTTTTTGAGCGTGAGGTTGAGTGAGGTTGGGCCAAAGTGGTCAACTCTTGTTACAAAACTCCCATAAATACATGGAGAATATTTCACTGGGACAAATTGCCGACAAATTCGAAAGAGCTAATGATATCTTTAATACAATCGTTAGTGCTTTCTTAGTGCTTCCTCGAGCAGTGACTCTTAACATTAGGGCTGCAATAGGCTTAACAATAGTACACTAGAAGCAAAAAAACAGTCCCCCCAGGAAGCACTAACAATCAAACCTAGTGCAATTAATAGTTTCGTTAGTGTTTTATTATTAGTGACGAATCTCACGTAAGAAAAACATTGGAAATTTTTCGCTGAGTTAAACTTCCGCCAAATTAAAAAGCACTAATGATCTCTTCCTGTGCAATCGTTAACTACTTCTTACAGCACCAAATCCGATCATTAATGCTTCATTAGTTTGGATGCTAGGGGAGAAAGAAAAAAAAACGAGCTAACTTCACGTTAGTTCCCCAGAAAGCACTAACAACAAAATCTAGAGCAATCCATAGTTCATTGTTAGGACTTGTAGAAAACCGTAATAATTTTCTTTGTTTCCCTATTAGTTCTGTTTTGGGTTGGTTCATATATAAACAGTCATTTTATTATTTTTTCTTCTGCATTGTTTTACGATACGATAAAAATTAACTGCAATCTTTTGGTAATTTTAGTATGTTTAATTCTGTTTGTTGAGTATGTAAAATGATGTTTACTGGTTTTGGAACAACGTTAAAAGATCTTTTACAATAGTATTATTTATTTGTAACTTTAGGCTTCATGATTCAAAGTTGTACACGAAGATGAAGATGCTAAGAAGACTGTAATTAAAACAATGTAAGTGTCTTTACAGTTAACTAATGGGGAGTAATTAATTAATGTGAAGTAACTGTTACTGATTAACCTTTACCTTGAACAATTCTTCTATAGAGATTCCTGTTGTCACTCCGGTTACCCTAGCAGACATCTCCTACGTTAAATACAAATTGTTAACAGGGTTACCAGCAACATACGAAATTTAATACCATACAGTGTTCTACTAATTATTCAATATACACAAACCAAATAAAAGCAAAGAAGGCATACTTCAATAATTATAAATGTATCAACTCAACGGTGATATGTATACACGACTCCTAAAGTGCATTACCACCTGCAATTCTCCTTTTCCTAAAATAGCAGGCAACCCAAACAACTATAAATAAACCCAGAGAAATAAAAAACTTTCTTATGGTAAATTCTAGTTCAAAGTTCGTAGCACTTGCTTTTGGACGTGATGCTATGTTTCTTTTTTTCAGGGAACAGAAACGTTCTGGCATCTAAGAAATTCTATTATATAATATTGCAAATTTGCAAGTGGATGTATTTACATTGCAATTTGTGGTAATAAAGATTGTAAAAAGTAACTTTAATTTCTTTATCCTGGGGGCTCCTTCATCAAGTCTTAGGGGCTCCTTATATCTCGTCGCCCCCCCAAATATCGATATCGAAAATGTAGAATCATATAATCATGTCCATATATTTGCGATATCGAATGTTGATATATGATAATATAGATATCGACGATAACGTTATCGACATAACACAGGCCTATGTCTGAGAAGTGATGCCTGAAATATATTGGAAACATCAATCAAATTCTAAATAAGTTCTCCATGTCCGTATTCAATGTTGAAAGGGAAGAACGTGAACCCGAATAGAAAGTTTAAGAAAGAAAATGTTAAGATAAAAGTAGGTTTTCCGTTCCCTATTCAATACGAAACTATTAAGAGAAAACTAATACTGTAATTTACCTTTTACTTCTGTTTGTGATTGTTATCACAAATCAGCGACAGTACACATACTTTACACAGTATACCAATACACTATAACTTTTCACAACCAAACAAGCCGGAAGATGAATTTCCTGTGATATTAAAGTAGAATGTTCTACAAAATAGTGATAATTCATTGACCATATTTCTATTAGTACTTTCATACGAACTAAGAGCTACAAGACTAAAAGACATGCATTTACCTGATATTTTCATTTGTTAATATAAGTCCCCTACCCTGGGCTAATTCTGGCTACCGCGGTTTCAGGTAATCAACCCTCGACAGTATGTTAAAAGATACTCCACTGTTCATGTTTTTTCTTCGTTACAAAAACACTTCTAGTTGAGTCTATTCATGGTGAATTACTGAAAAACATTTACAATTATTGAAAAATGAATAATTATTTTTAAACATAAAAAGGCGCTACAGTTCAGTAGAATGCAGTAGTAGATGGAAGTGAATGAAAATAATGTTTGTTTGTTGAGATGTGCAAACTGAATGTGAATAATAAGTGTTTATTCACACATTCTCTTCTCGAGAGGCGGATCTACGATGGACTTCTGGGGGCTCGGTGGTTATTAATACTCCTACTTAGAGCTACTTTTAAGAGCTCCAAACTCTGGAATGGGTTTTGGAGAAGAGTGGAAGAGAGAGTATGTGTGAATAAAAACTCATTATTCACGTTCTCTTCCACTCTTAGTGTTATCTAGGACCACCAACAATGTACTAACAATTGCACTAGGTTTGATTGTTAGTGCTTCCCAGGGGGCTAATTTCACGTTTGACCTTCAAAGTTTTTATTTGCTTCTAGTGCCCAAACTATTGCAGCACTAGTGTTAAGAGTAACTGCTCTAGGATGCACTAACGAAGCACTAACGATTGTAAAAATGATATCATTAGCTGTTTTGAATTTGTCGGGAATTTGTCCCAGTGATATACTCTCCATGTATTTATGGGAGTTTCGTAACCAGAGGTGACACTTTGACCTAACCTCACTCAACCTCACAATCAAAAACTCACTTTACCTGAACTCACAAACTCATTTCGACTTCAAGCTCACACAACCTCACGCTCACTTCACCAGTCTGACCTCACGCTCACTCAACCAGAGGCTCACATCACCAGCCTTATGTCATGCTCACTTCGTGAGGCTGAGGTCGAGTGAGTTTCGAACTCGCGAGCGCCGATCTCGTGAGTTTGGACATCCGTGTAACATATAAGTGCGCACATCTATAATAATAGTAAAGCAAAACCAAACCATTAGTGTTTCCTGGAAGCACTAACGATGCACTAACGATTCCACCAGGTTTTAACGTTAGTGTTTCCTGGGGGTCTAACGTGAAGTTGCACTCCCAAAGTTTTTTGCTTGTAGCGTCCAAACTATTGCAGCAATAATGTTTCGACTTGGTGTTTTGAGAAGCACTAACAAAGTACTAACGATTGTACTAAAAAGGTCATTAGCGCTTTTCAATTTGGCGGGAATTTGAAACAATTAAAATTCCCCATGTATTCGTTATGGGAATTTCGAGAAATATAACTGGCCATAGCCACACTAATTGTGAAGCACCAACGAAACTATCAGCGTTTTCTAAAAGCACTAACGATGCACTAACGATTGCACTAGGTTTAATCATCAGTGCTTCCTGGGGAGTCTAACGTGAAGTTGGCCCCACAAAGTTTTTTGCTTCTAGTGTCCAAACTATTGAAGTACTAATGTTGGGGTTGGTGTTCTCAGAAGCACTAAAGAAGTACTAACGATTGCACTAGAAGAAGTCATTAGCGCTTTTGAATTTGGCGGGAATTTGAACCAATTTAAATTTCCCATCTATTCCTTATGGGAATTTCGTACCATATAACTGGCCATAGCCACACTAATTTTAAAGCACTAACGAAACTCTTAGTGTTTTCCGAAAGCACTAACGATTGCGCTAGGTTTAGTTGTTAGTGCTTTCTGGGGGTGCTAACGTGAAGTTTGCCCGCCCCAAAGTTTTTTGCTTCTAGAGTCCAAACTATTAAAGCACTACTGTTGGGAGTTGGTGTTCTAAGAAGCACTAAGCACTAACGATTGCAGTAGAAGAGATCAGTAGTGCTTCAATGGGGGGCGGCACGTTCTCGGACGTTCCAAAAAACTAGATTGAACAGGGGACTAGAAACATCATTTGTATTTAATTAAATTATTGCTTCCGTTTTCTCACGCAGCAGGTCATCTTTTCTATGAAAAATATGCACATCACTATACTCTGCAGATGCAAGCCCTGGCGGCTAATACGGTATCAGAGGATTACAAGAAATTAACAACTAAAGGAAAATTCACAATTCACAGAAAAAGAGGCCTTCTTGAGCGAAGATCCAAGTGATATGATTATCGAACAATGCATAATGTAGGCCACAAAAATTTCTCGGGGATTAACTCTACGTCAGACACAACGTTAGCAACTTTAATCCTTCATTCCCAAATACTGTTACGATAACAGAAGTTCTACAGGACTTTTGTGGGCAAAAGTTTATCATTAGAGAGACAAGTTGAGCTAATACCACCTTCCTTGTGTGATAATATCTCAATGCGCAAGAATGTCATTTCGACTGCGGTGAATATTGTAGAGTCTCTATTGTTATGTGTTTTAAAACCCACACGTAGAAGGAAGAAGCCTTCTACACGCAATGGTGTGGACTAAAAATGGTAACTCAATTCTGTGTTAAGTACGAAATAAATAATGTTAAACTCTATTTTCACCTTATATGTTACGGATATAAATTACAATTAGACATGGAAAGTGCCGAAAGAGGGAAAAGAGCTTTCTGGAAATATCTGCCACGATCGAATTTAATGCTGCCATTAAGCCACGACAATTCAATCACAGTTCTTGAGAAACTTGGAGATCTATACTAGACGGCTTCAAATGATGCAAACAGTTTTCGAAGGATGAAAGGCAGTTGTATATGGACAAGAAAAATGGAAGAAACTAGAAACAGGAAAACTGTAGCTGTTGATGGGTGTGATTCTGATCCATTAAGAATCTGGGTAGAAGACTTCATGAGCAGTTGCTAATTTTCACATACCCATTTTCACACTTCCACATAGCTAATTTTCACATAGCCTTTGACGTTTTCACAATCACAGAACTAAAAGGTAATGCTTCGAATGTATTAAATTTAAAAAGACCCTATCGTCATTAAAATATTGATTTTCCCTTCTTTATAATGCAACAGGCTGAGTCACGACCTGTTGCATCTGTTGCAAACTATTCGCTATACTCAAAAGTGAATAGTTTGCAGCCTTCAAGTTCCTTCAATTAGAAGAATTGTGAAAGTTAGACAGAGTCTCAACCAACCAAATGTGAATCCTCACAAAGTGGTAACGTAAGAATGGAGATGGAAAAATGCCGTCCCTGGTATAAGCCATATCAGATATAACACGGAAGTAGTTACAAAGCTTCAATATAGCCATTTTTCCTATTACTAACACAGCAGCTGTCCAGCATTCAATTCGGAAGTACCTCCAGTTCCAGGAGCGAAATGGTCTAAGCATGAACTCAATCGAAACAGGTTGTGAGTGAAAGAAAATATGCGAATTCCAGGGACCCACACAGCTACCAACAGCTGCAACCGGATAATCTTACTTACCTGTAGATAAAAAGTGACTGCAAGATAGGATTGTGAACGAACCACATGTTAGTGTAAAAGAGCCGATATGAAGCATTCAATATTTTATGCATTCTGCCAAGGGAGTTCATGTAGAGATGGGAGATCGGAAGACAATCAGATATAGATGATAACGAACAACAGCTGTAAAAAAGCAATATGTCATTGAAAACGGCTTAATTGTTGATCTAATGAGTTATGATTATTATTTTGTGATATCGTCCCCGCCTTATAGACCTAACAAAATGTAGATGAAGACGATCTTGATGTAAATCTAAAATAAGGTATAAAAAGAAGGTATAAAACATGAATGTTACATATTTTGGGATTCTTTAACACGAGCGGCTTTGGTACCCGAGGAGGAAATAAAAACTTAGCAGTACAAATATAACGAGTTAAACCAATTCATTTAGATATAACATTCGATTACTACAGTACCATTCAATTGACGTTTAAAACAATTGTTTATTGTTTGATTGTTTATATGTTAAGATGTTCTACAGCAAACGATTGACTCCAATGAATCTGACATCTGCAAGGACACTAAAAGTTGGGTATACAGGCCTGGTAGAACAAGTGTAGAACACAGGCTTCAACAAAATTATCAATTGACAGAATTTTCACATTTGGAGATTTTCACTTAGTACACCTGAAAGATATAAAACTTCCTAGGCTAACTTTCCACATCTTGGAGCAGAATCAATGAATTTTCTTCCTTCGTAATAGTGTTCGAGTACTTCCTCGTCTCGGTGCCAAAAAAGATAGTAATAGATACTGCCATTACTTTCGCTTAGCCTGAGAGTTAAACTTGCGTCTATAAAAAATTCGATGCGTCTTTTGTAACTTTGACTCACTTCGTTAAGATGATATATTGATAACGCTACGTATCGATCACCCTAATCTTCAGGCTATAGAACCTTAAAGTCCTTTGACTCGCACGGTTCAACTTGCACTAGAGACTGCCACTCTTCTTAAGCCTTCTGCAGGATTTCAATTTCTCCATTTTCTAAACGTTTTCCCACCGGAGAGTACAGTTCTGGTAAGCTTCCCCTCTGTAGCAGATTAGTGCACCAACTGATTAGTTTTTTTGACAAATTTCATATGTGAGACGGAACGATCAACAAGAAGAATATCTCTAATCTTAATTATTAAATTCAACACTACCTTAACTCCCTGACGTGAATAGAGCTTGCGTGTCTTTCCGTCGACTCAAAGGTATCTTCTCAAGAGCAGAAAGATACTCCACAAAATATACCAGATTAATCGCCAGTAGTTGAGGCTTACGAATTGTATTCATATCTAACACTTTACCTGACTGTCTTTGGCCTGGTATGAATGCGAGCACATCCATGGCCGTTGACAAGAGATATCCTAGATCACCAAGTAAATTCCTTTACAAAAATAGGAGCACCAAATCGTCTTTAGAATTCTACATAGATGACAGCTGCATATAGTGGAATATCATGACAAACTGCCTAGAGTACATACCTTGCACAGTCCAACTAAGAGCAGTTAACATTGGCAAGAAGAGAATCGAAAAACGCAGATATGTGCTTAGATCTTATCTTCAGACTGTTTTCAGAGAATTTTACATTACCAAGTTATAGAAAGATTCAGATATTTTATTAAGGAGAAATGTCTAGATACGTGTTGTTCACTTATCATAACGAATGCAAGCAGTTAGAATGCATTAAACCAACCATACATAGTAAAATTTGATAAGAAGGATAGAGAGATTAGGATTTTCCAATTGCAACTTACACGCTGTAATACTCTAAAATTTGTTTGAAAAATTACTTTCATATGGCAAAAGATTTAGGGTTTATCTACAAGGATGCCGACTGTGGTTTTCTGCAGAAATTATGGTATAAGTAATTGTAAATATTAGGATGCAATTACATAAAAAGATAATAATAGTACATGTCGAGATTAGCCATGATACTTGTATTAGAAAGAGTGGAATCAGTTTGCATGCATTACAACCGAAGTGAGCTTGCGGGTTGAAATGGGAAAAGTACGACAGCTCATAATGTCCTTAGGACTTGCAAATTCGAAATATTCGAGTTTAAAACTAGTGACGTGGGGAACAAGGAGTCTTTAGCTTAGAAAGGCTGAAAATCAATGTGAGCTCAGAACGTATAGTAAAGAGAAAACGCGTTAAAATGGTGGACAAGTTGATGGATCACTTGATTGGGCAGACATCCCTGAGCTTGTGAAGATTTTTCTATTATTCATCAGCAACACCAGAAATCACCTAAAAATGAGACCGTTAGCAGAAATGTAACCTGATTTCATTGTAATAGCATTCTACAGTGTATCAAAAAGATAATAATTAGAGTTTAAATCAATCTCTAAGTGATGCGTTGATTAAAGAAATAATATTGAGGATGGACGTTTTTGTTCGATATTTAATTAGTGGTTCAGGGTGCAAAAGGCGTTCCAATAATTCGAGGGTTCTATTTCGAGTCCGGAAAGTCTAAGGAACCTATGGAGGCATGTGTCAGGCTAAAAATTTTGTGAAATTTAGAAATCAGCAATTGACATTGGAATGTATTCTTTAATTCCTATTGGCTTAGAGCTAGTAAACAAATTTAACAATGAATCGGAGGCCGCATTATCTTGAGTTGGGTACCTAGATCTTAAAAACGAATCAGCAGCGCTATTAGAGCAGCTTAACTATCATTATACAATGGCGTATTAATTAAAAAGCCGTGGATATACTTCTCCCTTTAATAAGACGAGGGTATCACAATCATATAGCTTTGGAATCGTACGGCGGTTTGTTTTAGGTGGGCCCTTGGGATTGAAAAATGTTGTGATACCAAATGTAAAATCATAAGTAATAATTTATCAATGATAATCAAGCAATTGCTATACTTTCCGTTTATATACATCTACAATACTATTTGAGAGTGCTTCCTGCTGAAGAAATCTACTTAGCTCCCATAACGCTCTCACCTTGTTCTTGGTCCTGAGCCTGATGGAAACTGTTTTAATCCAAAGATTTGTGTTCTTACGGATATAATATTTATAGAAATTCTCCTGTGTGTTAAGTATGCATTTCATTAACGTCCTTCTGCTTACTAGATCTTACATATAGAGCTGTGTAGGATTCACTCGGTTCCGGACTATCATTAATAATATTTTCACGATTGCATAATAATAAAAACTTGATATGGAACCCATTACATTCTAACTACCGAAGCATCCTTTCTTTGGGACTGAGACCGGTGATCTGATCGATGAAACAAATATAAAATCGATTTTAGGTTCTTTTGAGATCTTCCCTTAGACTTTTAGGTAATAAATATTTACTGTAGTTCTGTGTTCGCAACCAAATAAGTAACACTGGTCATCACAAAGCAAACAAACTGTGGGCTAATTGAATAATATCTTCATATAATCTCATTGTATGCTTTGATTAGTAACTAAGTGCCACACATTTCATAGAGAAGTAAAGGTGATTTATTTGAGATGTCTGTTCATGAAAATTCTCAATATCCAAGTTCTTGAATGTAAAAGTAATGTTATATCACGGTAGCATTGTCGTGATAAGAATATCGTATCACATTTTTTCACTCTTACATCCACTTTCCCTCTAATGCTATACACTCATGTTCTTGGTGTATCAATGCTGTCTTACTCGGAAAATTTAATCAAGTCTTCACTCGCGTGTCACGTCTCGATTTCTTATTCTCAAACAAACTTTGGATAGCTATTCATCTTGTGAAAGCTTTGGCAAAACGATTGTGTAATGGTGAGATAAAGAAGCTCCTCTTTTGATATAAGCAGTGTAGTGCATCAGTCTTTCTTTAATATTACAACATCAAGTACTAATACTATATATTCTACTCTTCTTCATACAGTAAATAACTGGAAGAAAAGTATATAATCAGCATGCGTTATGATTTTAGATCATCCATTATACTGGTAGGGTGTTCAAATCGTACCTCAGCTGAAGAAATTTCTGAACGGTCCAAAGTTGCACTCCCTTTGGGAGGTTTGCAGTTAAGTAATTTCTAGGCACGATTGAATGCACTATGACAGGAAATGGTATAGAAGAACGTTGGTGTATCCTGTACACTATGACAACTTTAGTGAAAAAGCTGAATGACCTTGCCTACTCAAGATCATTGAGAGCTCTCTTCTAGACTTTGCTCGGCGCCCTCTACATGTGGTTATTAAGACACTGGAACCGTCGGAGGAGATGACAATACTAGGATCTGCGATGTTATTCAACAACGTCTGAGTGACAAAATCAATATGCAATATTTACAAGAAAATAAAATTGCATAACCAAAACCATATTAGGAAATCTCAAAATTAGGACGGTGACATTTCCCGAACCTTAAACTTTGGTTGCAGTATATAGAGAAGGTCATAATCGTATTCCAATCGTAAGTGACTAGATTGAACAGGGGACAAGAACCTCATTTGAAGGCAATTAAATTAATGCTTCCGTTTTCTCACGCAGTTGGTCGTCTTTTCTATGAAAATTAACAACTCACGGAACATTCACAATTCGCAGAAAAAGAGTCCTTCTTGAGCGAAGTTCCAATTGATATGATTACTGAACAGTGCGTAATTACGGGCACGAAATTTTCTCGGGGAATAACTCAACGTCAGACCCAACGTTAGCAAAATTAATCCTTGATTCCCAAATACTGTTACGCTAAGTTGTGGAACCCTCGAATTAATTGGCGCGCCTGTTTCACTCTAAACCATTAATTAAAACTCACTTAGAGATCGATTTAATTTTTTTAAATATCTCTTTTCAGAATTTGAAGAACAGTTTTACAAAAAGTCAAATGACATCTGTGCTATTTTTCTCAATTTAAGGCGGTTTCTCACATAGTGGATGCATATTACAAAAAGTTTCACTAGCTCGAGTTTGCTTGTACTATCGCAAGTGACCTATCAACTTGTCCATCAAATAACGCGCTTTCTCTTTACAATACCTTATGAGCTCACCTCGATATTCATTTTCTCTTAGATAAAGACTTTTTTTTCCGCACCTCACTAAGTTTAAACTCGAATATTTCGAATTTGCAAATCCTAACGACAATATGACATGCCGTACCCACCCACTCAACCCACCCATTAAACCCACCCGCTATCGCCGGTTGTACTGCATGCAAACTGATTCCACTCGTTCTAATGCAGGTATCATGGCGGATCTAGACTTTTACTGTTATTATCTTTTTATCTAATTGCATCGTGATATCTACAATTAGTAACACCACTATTTCTGCAGAAAACCACAGTCAACAGCCTTATAGATATGTCAAATGATTGTAATTTTTCAAAAGATTTTAGTGTATTACAGTTTGTAAGTTTCAATTAAAAATCCTAATCTGACTACGCTTCATTTCAAATATTACTATGTCTGGTCTGAAAACAGTCACAAGTATAGATCTAAGCAAATATCTGTGTTTCGACTTTCTTATCGCCTAAGTTAAAGGCTCTTAGCTGGACTGTGCAACGAATGTACTCTAGGAAGTTACAAAGCGTTACAAAGCGTTACAACATTGGACCTTTCAGAAATTTCTTCGGCTCTGGTACGATTTGAACATCTTTCCAGTATAATGGCTGATGTAATGTCATAACGCATGTGCTTTTTTCTGTTTTCTTGCAGTTTTTTACTGTATGCAGAAGAGTATTTTGTATTAGTGCTTGATGTTGAAATATTGAAGAAATTCAGAGGAACCACAATGCTTATATCAAAAGAAGAGGTGTGATTCTCACCATTACACAATCGTTGTAGCGAAGCTTTCACAAGTAGAATAACTATCCAAAGGCTTTTTTGAGTGTAAGAATTCGAGACGGCATTGACACACCAAGAACATGAGTGTATAGCATTAGAGTGAAAGTGGATGTCAGAAAGAAGAAATGTGATACGATATACTTATCAAGACAATGCTACCGTGATATAATATTACTTTTACATTCAAGAACTTGGTTATAGAGAAT
This sequence comes from Thermobia domestica, assembly GCF_964235325.1. Lineage (NCBI taxonomy): Eukaryota > Metazoa > Arthropoda > Insecta > Zygentoma > Lepismatidae > Thermobia > Thermobia domestica. The sequence continues at coordinate 147,668,812 of NC_137469.1, forward strand.
TTTGATCAAGAGACATCAGAAATAAATGACCTTTTCTTCTCTATGAAATGTGTAGCACTTAGTTACTAATCAAAGGATACAATGAGATTATATGAAGAGATAATTTGATTAGCCCACAGTTTGGTTGCTTTGTGATGACCAGTGTTACTAATTTGGTAGGGAAAACAGGACTAACGTAAATATTTTTACCTAACCGTCTAAGGGAAGATCTCAAAAGAACCTAAAATCGATTCTATATTTGTCTCATCGATCAGATCACCGGTCTCAGTCCCTAAGTAAGGCTGCTTCGGAAGTTAGAATATAATGGGTTCCGTATCAAGTTTTTATCATAATGCATTCCTGAAAATATTATTAATAATAGACCGGAAGTTAGTGAATCCTAAACAGCTCTGCATGTAAGCCCTAGTAAGCAGAGGGACGCTAATTAAATGCATACTTGATAGCCTAGATTTTTAACACATGGAAGAATTTCTTTAAATATTGTATCGGTAAGAACACACAATCTTTGGATTAAACAGTTTACATCAGGCTCACGATCAAGAACAAGGTGAGAGCGTTATGGGAGCTAAGTAGATTTCTTCAGCACGAAGCACTCTCAAATAGTATTGTAGTTGCATATAAACGGGAAGTATAGCAATTGCTTGATTATCATTGATAAATTAATACTTATGTTTTTTACATTTGGTATCACAACATGTCATCATGTGTAAGAGAACTAGATATACTGCAGTGGTGGAAGCAACAAGAACAAACATTGCCAAAAGTGTGTAACTTAGCACGTCAGTATCTCGTCATCCGTGCTTCTAGTGCGTCTACTGAGAGAGCTTTTAGTACTACAGGCTCTATAGCTCAGGAACGTAGAAATTGATGTATTGATTTATTGACATCAGGCACAGGCCTAATTAGTGTCACTTAGTATATACGTTATTAAGATTATATAGGGTAATAAAACTATTGGTTATAATTACATTCGCCTTACATAAATAATAAAATTCTTAAAACTACTTACACCCGTTGCTAGTACATCAAGGTTGAAATTTTCTTTAACTACCTTGTTGTAGGTTGCACTAATTCTCGATATAGGAGATCTGCTTAAGACGTTTGTTTTTGCTGTCAAAAAAAATGTATTTTTCGATGCAGTACACAATTTAGCGAATGGTACGTGGATACATATTTGGTAGTTAAGATCAGGATAGTCTATTTTGCCATAAAAGAGCTTGTGTAAAAGTGATAAATAAATATTTCTTCTCCTTAGTTCTAATGTTTAAAATTTAATATTTTCAACAAATTTAATGTAGCTTTCAAATTTCGTGTAGAATTTTGATTTCTTAAGAAACATTAAAAACTTATTTTGAGTACGCTCAATCAAGAATGAGTATTTCTGTATATTAGGGTTCCATATATTACTACAATATTCTAATTTCGACCTGACGTATGCATAATACAGTACAATTAAAGTTTGTTGATTTTGGAAATCTTTACGGACAATAAATAGTATATCCAAGATTTTTGTAGACTTATTTGCAAGTAGTTTCAATATGTTGAATAAAGGATAGTTTTAAAGGAAAAACAACTCCCAAGTCCCGACTTTCTCGTACGTTCTTTAGGAAATTACGGCTCAAGAATTAGTGGAATGAAGACAGTAGAGGAAAACAGGCTAATCCGAAAACTGCCACTCTCACGGTGTTTGTTTACCACAAAGTTCTCATAACACCAGGAGGGATCCCTTTACTAACACAGCAGCTGGGCAGCACTCAATTCGGAAGTATTTCCAACTTCAGGAGCGAAATGGTTTAAGCCTAAACCCAATCGAAAGAGGTTGATCTGTTGACCCACACACCTTCCGTCAGCTCCAGCCGGATAATCTTACTTACCTGTAGATAAAAGGTGACTGCAAGATAGGATTGTGAACGAGCCAAATCTTCGTGTAAAAGTGCCGATATGAAGTATTCAAAATTTTGTGCATTCTGCCAAGAAAATTCATGTAAAAATGTCAGATCAGAAGATAATCTGATATAGATGATAACTAACAACAGCTGTAAAAATTCAATATGTCATTGACAACGGATTAACTGTTGATCCATTCAGTTATGATTATTATTTTGTGATATCGTCCCCGCCTTATAGACCTAAAAAAATTGACATGAAAACTATCTTGATGAAACTTTAAATGAAGGTGTAAGGAAAAGCTATAAAACATGAAGGTGATGTATTCTTCTGTTTAATTATTTTGGAATCTTTTATCACGAGCTGCTTTGGTACCCGAACAGAAAACGAAATCGTAGCAGGACACGTTTAAGTTATCGACTAAAAACCAATTCACATAGATATCACTTTCGCGTACTAAAGTATCATTCAATTGTACGTTAATAACAATTGTTTATTGTTTGATTGTTTATATCTTAAAATGTTCAACAGCATACCACTGACTCCGAGGATTTTGCCATATGCAAGGACACTTAAAATTGTGTAACTAGCTTTTAGTTTTCGACTCTCCTACAAGGAAGTTTAACATATTAATAAAGAACAATGTTTGGATATTCCAATAATGCAAAGACACCATGTACATTTTTATCCAAGAGCGAGTAAGAATGAAAGCTCTACTACACGTCGATTCCAGTTGGTTTATATTTATTGACCTAGGTTTTATACGACATAAGGATAATAAATCCTTACTGCTCAGTACCTTGTTCATTTGCGACTATTCCAAGCTGCTTTTCAGACAGAAGACCTAGAAAGCTTAACAATTTTCCGTAACTGTTATATTACACTTATGGTCGTAAGCTTATTAGGATTCACAGCCAGATTCTGGGCCTGAAAAGCTATTAGGAGATTCTTAGGTTATTAAGGACGTGATTGCCTTGCAGATGCATGCCCGCTTCTCTTGGCCTGAGAGACAAGACCGGACGATAAATTTATAAAGCTAGTGGTTTAAAGCAGTGATTCGCGATACAAAAAAGTTATACAGGACTGGTAGAACAGATGTAAAACAGATAAGCAGAAGGACGCTAATTAAATCCATAGTTGATAGCCTCGAGTTTTAACACTGGAGAATTTCTATAAATATTGTATCCGTAAGAACACAAATCTTTGGATTAAACAGTTTACGTCAGGCTCACGATCAAGAACAAGGTGAGAGCGTTATGGGAGCTAAGTAGATTTCTTCAGCAGGAAGCACTCTCAAATAGTATTGTAGTTGCATATAAACGGGAAGTATAGCAATTGCTTGATTATCATTGATGAAATAATACTTATGTTTTTTACATTTGGTATCACAACATTTTTCAATCGCAAGGGCCTACCTAAAACAAACCGCTGTACGATTCCAAAGGTATATGATTGTGATACCATCGTCTTATTGAAGGGAGAAGTAAATCGACGGTTTTTTAAATGGTACGCCATTGTATAATGATAGTTAAGTTGCTCTAAAAGCAGTACTGCTTTGTTTTTAAGACCTAGGTACGCAACACAAGATACTGCGGCCACCGATTCATTGTTGAATTTTTTTACTAGCTCTAAGCCAATAGGAATTAAGAAATACATGGCGACGTCCATTGCTGACTTCTAAATTTCACAAAATTTTTAGATTGACATAGGCCTCCATAAGCCCTTTAACCTTACCGGACACCTCGAAATAGAACCCTCGAATCATTGGCACGCCTGTTGCACCCTGAACCACTAATTAAAAGTTGGACATCCCCGTCCATCCTCAATATTATTTCTTTAATCACCGCATCACTTAGAAATCGATTTAAACTCTAATTATTATCTTTTGTTTCATACACTGAAGAGTTCTATCACGTGACATTTCTGGTAACGTTCTCATTGTAACACTAGAACGGCGGTGTTTTTGATACTCGCTAGAACGGCGGGAGTGGGTAAAAATTGACCCATTCCATTTTTATTAAATATTTGTATTCTAAACCACCAATATTTATTGCATAATAAAAAGTGACTTTCATTCAATAAAACAAAAACATTCTTTGATCTCTAGCTTAATATTTATTGATCAATATGTTTTTTGGCAATAATACAAATTTAAGAAACATGCTATTTTTTTTTATGAATATAATATTGTTAGAATGATATTATTAAATGTAAAATATACAATGTCAGTATATTATATAGTAATGTTATATATCATTCTAATTCCTAGATAGTTATTATTCTTAGATAGTTTGTTCAAGTGCATGATCTAACTGAACTAAACTAACCTAATCTACACACATCCAAACTTGCAGTCTTACAAAGTCCATTCACTCCTCTACAAGGAGAAGGAGCATAAAAAAATATTGTTCACAAATAAAAACATGACGTATTACACAAAAAAATTTTACTAACACGGTTGTAATACGCATCTATGCATTTGTATAACTTTCCTCTCCCTATTTAGAATTGGCGGAAACACATAACCTGACATAATCTAAAATAGCATACACAGTTGTTAACTTGCAGTAGTTCAAACCAGAAAAAGTCAGTATAGGGTGATCGTTTTCTAAATAAGATATGATAGGTTCTAATCATGAAAGCTCTGACATAAAAAGAATGGTATACTACCTGTTCTTTCGAAAAACTCCTTTACAGATTCTACTTCTTTGTTTGAAATATAATTTATCCAAACATACCGGAAAGTAAGTTGTCCCGCATTTAGACCTCTAAAATTTTTGGTTTCAGTAGCTTTGAAATTTTTGGTTACGCCACAGGCTAGCACTGTGGTCTAAGAATTTTTGGCAGCGCAGGAAATCGACTCGGGATCCCTCAGTCCGCAGTCAGCCACGTTCACCACTAGGCCAGCGGGGCGGTCATATAGTGGCGATCACAGTGAAAGCTTCGGCTTTCTTCTTCCAACCCGTCTGGTATACAGGAACCTTGTCCCAACCCGTCCGGTCAGCGTGGGAGCAGCAGACCAAGTGCTCCGGGCAAAGGCCTCAACCAATTGTTAATCGAATATGGTTTATTTATTATTTTTTATTTGGGGTATAAACATCTTCTCATGAAACATTTCAACATAGTGATACCAAAAAATACTATAGCTTTATATTTTCACAATACCATGCAAATTGTTTGCAATTTTTTTGTTAAAATGATTCAAGTTATTATGAATGTGTTTAATAATATTAATAATAATAATATTAATGATAATAATAATAATAATAATAATAATAATAATAGTTTTACCTCTTTTACGACGCTTATTTGCAGAAGTATAGTTTTCGGTGCTTATCTCTTCCTCTTCCGATATTTCATCCGAAATCATCGAATTTCATCCAATTTGTTGTTATTCTTCAGGTACTCTTCATCTGAAGAAATATCAACGCATTCAGCGATGGACTCGGCCTCGCTTATGTCATCGAAATTTGCCAGTATTTCATCCAGTGTCATCAGTTTGTTTCTCATTATGCTTGTTTGAAATAGCACATCATTCCGAAAATAATTGAGATTCTCCTAATCAACAGGCTCTCTAAAGTATTACTAACTCCAACTAAACTGACGAAATTGCTGAAAAGCTGGTCTCGAACACGAGGTGGAATGGGAGAGTATTATGAGAAAAAACGGTCGCAAGATAAAGACACTAGCCAGGAGTGTTGCTACAATGCAACAAAATATCACTAACAAAGGAGTTGGGTCAAAATTGACCCAAGCAGCCGTTCTAGTATAATTCTTTGGTATTTCAAAAGGCAAAGTGTGGATAAGAGTGATACTTAGTACAAATATTTCTTCAAGAGAACGAGTAAAAGTCACAAACCTTCGATCCATTTCGTAAGAAACTAGAAAAGTTGTTAAAACGTAAAGTTCGAAATGGGTCAAAGATTACTCAGCCGCCGTTCTAGTGTTAAGGTGATTTCTGGTGTTGCAGATGAATAATAAAAAAAGCTTCACTAGCTCGGGGATGTCTGCCCATCAACTTGTCCACCATTTTAACGCCCTTCCTATTTACTATACCTTATGTGCTCACCATGATATTCAGTCTTTCTAAGCTAAAGACTTCTTTTTCCCCACGTCACAAGTTATAAACTCGAATATTTCGAATTTGCAAATCCTAAGGACTATATCTGCTGTCGTACTTTTCCCATTTTAACGCACGCTCTCTCGTCGGTTTTACTGCATGCAAACTGTTCTACTCTTTCTAATACAAGTATCATGGCGGATCACGACATTTATTATCTTTTTATCTAAATGCATCCTGATATAAACAATTAGTACCATAATTTCTGCAGAAAACCACAGTCAACAACCTTGTAGATAAACCTTAAATCCTTTGCCTCATGAAAGTAATTTTTCAACAAATTTTAGATTATTACAGCGTGTAAGTTGAAATTGAAAAATCCCTATCTCACTACGCTTCTTATCCAGTATTACTATGTATGGTTGTTTGTAGTGCATGCTAACTGCTTGCATTCGTTATGGTAAGAGAACAACACGTATCTTCACATTTCCTCTAAATAAAATATATGTATCTTTCTATAATTTGGTAAAGAAATGTTCTCTGAAAACAGTCTGAAGATAAGATCTAAGCACATATCTTTGTTTTTCGACTTTCTTCCTTCCAATGTTAACTGCTCAAACTGGACTGTGCAAGGAATGTACTCTGAGATGTTTGCCATGATATCCCACTATATGTAGCTATCATATATGCAGAATTCTACAGACGATTTGGTGCTTCTATTTTTGTAAAGGAATTTACTTGGTGATCTGGGGTGGCTCTGGCCAACGGTCATGGATATGCACGCATACAACCAGGCCAAGAGACAGTCAGGTACAGTGTTTAATAACAGTACAATTCGTAAGCCGCAACTGCTGGCGATTAATCTGGTACATTTTGTGGACTAGCTTTCTGGTCTTGAGAACATAAGTTTGAGTCGATGGACGGGACACGCAATCTCTATTCACGTCAGCGACATAAGGTAGTTTTGAATTTAATAAATAAGATTACAGAAATAATTGTTGTTGATCAATCCGTCTCAGATATGAAAGGTGTCAAAAAGCTAATACAGTTGGTGCACTAACCTGCTACAGAGAGGAAGCTTACCAGAACTTTACTCACCGGTGAGAAAACGTTTAGAAGATGGAGAAACTGAAATCCTCCAGTAAGCTTAAGAAGAGTATGCGTTATGGCAGTCTGTAGTGCAAGTTGAACCGTGAGAGTCAAAGGGATTTTAAGATTCTATAGCCTGAAGATTAGTGTGATATATACGTAGCGTTATCAATATAGCATCTTAACGGAGTTAAATTTGTAAAAGACGCATCTAATTTTTTATAGTCGCAAGTTTAACTCTCTGGCTAATCGAAAGTTAATAGCAGTATCTATTACTTTCTTTGGCCATCGAGACGAGCAAGTACTCGAGCTCTATTACTATGGGAGAAAATTCAGGGATTCTACTCCAAGATGTGAAAAGTGATGCTAGGAAGATTTATATCTTTCAGGTGTACTAAGTGAAAAACTCAAAATGTGACCTGATTACTAAAAAAAAAAAAAAACCCTCTATATCTGTTCTACATCTGTTCTACCAGTCCTGTATAACTTTTTTGTATCGCGAATCACTGCTTTAAAGCGCCAGCTTTATAAATTTATCGTCCGGTCTTGTCTCTCAGGCCAAGAGGAGCGGGCATGCATCTGCAAGGCAATCACGTCCTTAATAACCTAAGAATCTCCTAATAGCTTTTCAGGCCAAGAATCTGGCTGTGAATCCTAATAAGCTTACGACCATAAGTGTAATATAACAGTTACGGAAAATTGTTAAGCTTTCTAGGTCTTCTGTCTGAAATGCAGCTTGGAATAGTCGCAAATGAACAAGGTACTGAGCAGTAAGGATTTATTATCCTTATGTCGTATAAAACCTAGGTCAATAAATATAAACCAACTGGAATCGACGTGTAGTAGAGCTTTCATTCTTACTCACTCTTGGATAAAAATGTACATGGAGTCTTTGCATTATTGGAATATCCAAACATTGTTCTTTATTAGTAGTGTTAAACTTCCTTGTAGGAGAGTCGAAAACTAAAAGCTAGTTACACAATTTTAAGTGTCCTTGCATATGGCAAAATCCTCGGAGTCAGTGGTATGCTGTTGAACATCTTAAGATATAAACAATCAAACAATAAACATTGTTATTAACGTACAATTGAATGATACTTTAGTACGCGAAAGTGATATCTATGTGAATTGGTTTTTAGTCGATAACTTAAACGTGTCCTGCTACGATTTCGTTTTCTGTTCGGGTACCAAAGCAGCTCGTGATAAAAGATTCCAAAATAATTAAACAAAAGAATACATCACCTTCATGTTTTATAGCTTTTCCTTACACCTTCATTTAAAGTTTCATCAAGATAGTTTTCATGTCAATTTTTTTAGGTCTATAAGGCGGGGACGATATCACAAAATAATAATCATAACTGAATGGATCAACAGTTAATCCGTTGTCAATGACATATTGAATTTTTACAGCTGTTGTTAGTTATCATCTATATCAGATTATCTTCTGATCTGACATTTCTACATGAATTTTCTTGGCAGAATGCACAAAACCTTGAATACTTCATATCGGCACTTATACACGAAGATTTGGCTCGTTCACAATCCTATCTTGCAGTCACCTTTTATCTACAGGTAAGTAAGATTATCCGGCTGGAGCTGACGGAAGGTGCGTGGGTCAACAGATCAACCTCTTTCGATTGGGTTTAGGCTTAAACCATTTTGCTCCTGAAGTTGGAAATACTTCCGAATTGAGTGCTGCCCAGCTGCTGTGTTAGTAAAGGGATCCCTCATGGTGTTATGAGAACTTTGTGGTAAACAAACACCGTGATAGTGGCAGTTTTCGGATTAGCCCGTTTTCCTCTACTGTCTTCATTCCACTAATTCTTGAGCCGTAATTTCCTAAAGAACGTACGAGAAAGTCGGGACTTGGGAGTTGTTTTTCCTTTAAAACTATCCTTTATTCAACATATTGAAACTACTTGCAAATAAGTCTACAAAACTCTTGGATATACTATTTATTGTCCGTAAAGATTTCCAAAATCAACAAACTTTAATTGTACTGTATTATGCATACGTCAGGTCGAAATTAGAATATTGTAGTAATATATGGAACCCTAATATACAGAAATACTCATTCTTGATTGAGCGTACTCAAAATAAGTTTTTAAGGTTTCTTAAGAAATCAAAATTCTACCCGAAATTTGAAAGCTACATTAAATTTGTTGAAAATATTAAATTTAAACATTAGAACTAAGGAGAAGAAATGTTCATTTATCACTTTTACACAAGCTCTTTTATGGCAAAATAGACTATCCTGATCTTAACTACCAAATATGTATCCACGTACCATTCGCTAAATTGTGTACTGCATCGAAAAATACATTTTTTTTGACAGCAAAAACAAACGTCTTAAGCAGATCTCCTATATCGAGAATTAGTGCAACCTACAACAAGGTAGTTAAAGAAAATTTCAACCTTGATGTACTAGCAACGGGTGTAAGTAGTTTTAAGAATTTTATTATTTATGTAAGGCGAATGTAATTATAACCAATAGTTTTATTACCCTATATAATCTTAATAACGTATATACTAAGTGACACTAATTAGGCCTGTGCCTGATGTCAATAAGTCAATAAATCAATTTCTACGTTCCTGAGCTATATAGCCTGTAGTACTAAAAGCTCTCTCAGTAGACGCAATAGAAGCACGGATGACGAGATACTGACGTGCTAAGTTACACACTTTTGGCAATGTTTGTTCTTGTTGCTTCCACCACTGCAGTATATCTAGTTCTCTTACACATGATGACATGTTGTGATACCAGATGTAAAAAACATAAGTATTAATTTATCAATGATAATCATGCAATTGCTATACTTCCCGTTTATATGCAACTACAATACTATTTGAGAGTGCTTCGTGCTGAAAAAATCTACTTAGCTCCCATAACGCTCTCACCTTATTCTTGATCGTGAGCCTGATGTAAACTGCTTAATCCAAAGATTGTGTGTTCTTACGGATACAATATTTAAAGAAATTCTTCTGTGTGTTAAAAATCTAGGCTATCAAGTATGCATTTAATTAGCGTCCCTCTGCTTACTAGGGCTTACATACAGAGCTGTGTAGGATTCACTAACTTCCGGTCTATTATTAATAATATTTTCAGGAATGCATTATGATAAAAACTTGATACGGAACCCATTATATTCTAACTTCCGAAGCAGCCTTACTTAGGGACTGAGACCGGTGATCTGATCGATGAGACAAATATAGAATCGATTTTAGGTTCTTTTGAGATCTTCCCTTAGACGGTTAGGTAAAAATATTTACGTTAGTCCTGTTTTCCCTACCAAATTAGTAACACTGGTCATCACAAAGCAACCAAACTGTGGGCTAATCAAATTATCTCTTCATATAATCTCATTGTATTCTTTGATTAGTTACTAAGTGCTACACATTTCATAGAGAAGAAAAGGTCATTTATTTCTGATGTCTCTTGATCAAAATTCTCTATAACCAAGTTCTTGAATGTAAAAATAATATTATATCACGGTAGCATTGTCTTGATAAGTATATCATATCACATTTCTTCTTTCTGACATTCACTTTCACTCTAATGCTATACACTCATGTTCTTGGTGTGTCAATGCCGTCTCGAATTCTTACACTCAGAAAAACCTTTGGATAGTTATTCATCTTGTGAAAGCTTCGCTACAACGATTGTGTAATGGTGAGAATCACACCTCTTCTTTTGATATAAGCATTGTGGTTCCTCTGAATTTCTTCAATATTTCAACATCAAGTACTAATACAAAATACTCTTCTGCATACAGTAAAAAACTGCAAGAAAACAGAAAAAAGCACATGCGTTATGACATTACATCAGCCATTATACTGGAAAGATGTTCAAATCGTACCAGAGCCGAAGAAATTTCTAAAAGGTCCAATGTTGTAATGCTTTGTAACGCTTTGTAACTTCCTAGAGTACATTCGTTGCACAGTCCAGCTAAGAGCCTTTAACTTAGGCGATAAGAAAGTCGAAACACAGATATTTGCTTAGATCTATACTTGTGACTGTTTTCAGACCAGACATAGTAATATTTGAAATGAAGCGTAGTCAGATTAGGATTTTTAATTGAAACTTACAAACTGTAATACACTAAAATCTTTTGAAAAATTACAATCATTTGACATATCTATAAGGCTGTTGACTGTGGCTTTCTGCAGAAATAGTGGTGTTACTAATTGTAGATATCACGATGCAATTAGATAAAAAGATAATAACAGTAAAAGTCTAGATCCGCCATGATACCTGCATTAGAACGAGTGGAATCAGTTTGCATGCAGTACAACCGGCGATAGCGGGTGGGTTTAATGGGTGGGTTGAGTGGGTGGGTACGGCATGTCATATTGTCGTTAGGATTTGCAAATTCGAAATATTCGAGTTTAAACTTAGTGAGGTGCGGAAAAAAAAGTCTTTAGCTAAGAGAAAATGAATATCGAGGTGAGCTCATAAGGTATTGTAAAGAGAAAGCGCGTTATTTGATGGACAAGTTGATAGGTCACTTGCGATAGGACAAGCAAACTCGAGCTAGTGAAACTTTTTGTAATATGCATCCACTATGTGAGAAACCGCCTTAAATTGAGAAAAATAGCACAGATGTCATTTGACTTTTTGTAAAACTGTTCTGCAAATTCTGAAAAGAGATATTTAAAAAAATTAAATCGATCTCTAAGTGATTTTTAATTAATGGTTTAGAGTGAAACAGGCGCGCCAATTAATTCGAGGGTTCCACAACTTAGCGTAACAGTATTTGGGAATCAAGGAATAATTTTGCTAACGTTGGGTCTGTCGTTGAGTTATTCCCCGTGAAAATTTCGTGCCCTTAATTACGCACTGTTCAATAATCATATCAATTGGAACTTCGCTCAAGAAGGACTCTTTTTCTGCGAATTGTGAATGTTCCGTGAGTTGTTAATTTTCATAGAAAAGACGACCAGCTGCGTGAGAAAACGGAAGCATTAATTTAATTGCCTTCAAATGAGGTTCTTGTCCCCTGTTCAATCTAGTCACTTACGATTGGAATACGATTATGACCTTCTCTATATACTGCAACCAAAGTTAAAGGTTCGGGAAATGTCACCGTCCTAATTTTGAGAATTCCTAATATGGTTTGGTTATGCAATTTCATTTTCTTGTAAATATTGCATATTGATTTTGTCATTCAGACGTTGTTGAATAACATCGCAGGTCCTAGTATTGTCTCCTCTTCCGACGGTTCCAGTGTCTTAATAACCACATGTAGAGGGCGCCGAGCAAAGACTAGAAGAGAGTTTTCAATGATCTTGAGTAGGCAAGGTCATTCAGCTTTTTCACTAAAGTTGTCATAGTGTACAGGATACACCAACGTTCTCCAATACCATTTCCTGTCATAGTGCATTCAATCGTGCCTAGAAATTACTTAACTGCAAACCTCCTAAAGGGAGTGCAACTTTGGACCGTTCAGAAATTTCTTCAGCTGAGGTACGATTTGAACACCCTACCAGTATAATGGATGATCTAAAATCATAACGCATGCGGATTATATACTTTTCTTCCAGTTATTTACTGTATGAAGAAGAGTAGAATATATAGTATTAGTACTTGATGTTGTAATATTAAAGAAAGACTGATGCACTACACTGCTTATATCAAAAGAGGAGCTTCTTTATGTCACCATTACACAATCGTTTTGCCAAAGCTTTCACAAGATGAATAGCTATCCAAAGCTTGTTTGGGAATAAGAAATCGAGACGTGACACGCGAGTGAAGACTTGATTAAATTTTCCGAGTAGGACAGCATTGATACACCAAGAACATGAGTGTATAGCATTAGAGGGAAAGTGGATGTAAGAGTGAAAAAATGTGGTACGATATTCTTATCACGACAATGCTACCGTGATATAAAATTACTTTCACATTCAAGAACTTGGATATTGAGAATTTTCATCAACAGACATCTGAAATAAATCACCTTTACTTCTCTATGAAATGTGTGGCACTTAGTTACTAATCAAAGCATACAATGAGATTATATGAAGATATTATTCAATTAGCCCACAGTTTGTTTGCTTTGTGATGACCAGTGTTACTTATTTGGTTGCGAACACAGAACTACCGTAAATATTTATTACCTAAAAGTCTAAGGGAAGATCTCAAAAGAACCTAAAATCGATTTTATATTTGTTTCATCGATCAGATCACCGGTCTCAGTCCCAAAGAAAGGATGCTTCGGTAGTTAGAATGTAATGGGTTCCATATCAAGTTTTTATTATTATGCAATCGTGAAAATATTATTAATGATAGTCCGGAACCGAGTGAATCCTACACAGCTCTATATGTAAGATCTAGTAAGCAGAAGGACGTTAATGAAATGCATACTTAACACACAGGAGAATTTCTATAAATATTGTATCTGTAAGAACACAAATCTTTGGATTAAAACAGTTTCCATCAGGCTCAGGATCAAGAACAAGGTGAGAGCGTTATGGGAGCTAAGTAGATTTTTTCAGCAGGAAGCACTCTCAAATAGTATTGTATATACATATAAACGGGAAGTATAGCAATTGCTTGATTATCATTGATAAATTATTTCTTTTGATTTTACATTTGGTATCACAACATTTTTCAATCCCAAGGGCCCACCTAAAACAAACCGCTGTACGATTCCAAAGCTATATGATTGTGATACCCTCGTCTTATTAAAGGGAGAAGTATATCCACGGTTTTTTAATTGGTACGCCATTGTATAATGATAGTTAAGCTGCTCTAAAAGCGCTGCTGATTAGTTTTTAAGATCTAGGTTCGCAACACAAGATAATGCGGCCTCCGATTCATTGTTAAATTTGTTTACTAGCTCTAAGCCAATAGGAATTAAGGAATACATTCCGACGTCAATTGCTGATTTCTAAATTTCACAAAATTTTTAGCCTGACATAGGCCTCCATAGGCTCTTTAGACTTTCCGGACTCGAAATAGAACCCTCGAATTATTGGAACGCCTTTTGCACCCTGAACCACTAATTAAATATCGAACAAAAACGACCATCCTCAATATTATTTCTTTAATCAACGCATCACTTAGAGATTGATTTAAACTCAAATTATTATCTTTTTGATACACTGTAAAATGCTATTACAATGAAATCAGGTGACATTTCTGCTAACGGTCTCATTTTAAGGTGATTTCTGGTGTTGCTGATGAATAATAGAAAAATCTTCACAAGCTCAGGGATGTCTGCCCAATCAAGTGATCCATCAACTTGTCCACCATTTTAACGCGTTTTCTCTTTACTATACGTTATGAGCTCACATTGATTTTCAGCCTTTCTATGCTAAAGACTCCTTGTTCCCCACGTCACTAGTTTTAAACTCGAATATTTCGAATTTGCAAGTCCTAAGGACATTATGAGCTGTCGTACTTTTCCCATTTCAACCCGCAAGCTCACTTCGGTTGTAATGCATGCAAACTGATTCCACTCTTTCTAATACAAGTATCATGGCTAATCTCGACATGTACTATTATTATCTTTTTATGTAATTGCATCCTAATATTTACAATTACTTATACCATAATTTCTGCAGAAAACCACAGTCGGCATCCTTGTAGATAAACCCTAAATCTTTTGCCATATGAAAGTAATTTTTCAAACAAATTTTAGAGTATTACAGCGTGTAAGTTGCAATTGGAAAATCCTAATCTCTCTACCCTTCTTATCAAATTTTACTATGTATGGTTGGTTTTAGTGCATTCTAACTGTTTGCATTCGTTATGATAAGTGAACAACACGTATCTCGACATTTCTCCTTAATAAAATATCTGAATCTTTCTATAACTTGGTAATGTAAAATTCTCTGAAAACAGTCTGAAGATAAGATCTAAGCACATATCTGCGTTTTTCGATTCTCTTCTTGCCAATGTTAACTGCTCTTAGTTGGACTGTGCAAGGTATGTACTCTAGGCAGTTTGTCATGATATTCCACTATATGCAGCTGTCATCTATGTAGAATTCTAAAGACGATTTGGTGCTGCTATTTTTGTAAAGGAATTTACTTGGTGATCTAGGCTGGCTCTGGTCAACGGCCATGGATGTGTTCGCATTCATACCAGGCCAAAAGACAGTCAGGTAAAGTGTTAGATATGAATACAATTCGTAAGCCTCAACTACTGGCGATTAATCTGGTACATTTTGTGGAGTATCTTTCTGCTCTTGAGAAGATACCTTTGAGTCGACGGAAAGACACGCAAGCTCTATTAACGTCAGGGAGTTAAGATAGTGTTGAATTTAATAATTAAGATTAGAGATATTCTTCTTGTTGATCGTTCCGTCTCACATATGAAATGTGTCAAAAAATTAATCAGTTGGTGCACTAATCTGCTACAGAGGGGAAGCTTACCAGAACTTTACTCTCCGGTGGGAAAACGTTTAGAAGATGGAGAAATTGAAATCCTGCAGAAGGCTTAAGAAGAGTGGCAGTCTATAGTGCAAGTTGAACCGTGCGAGTCAAAGGGACTTTAAGGTTCTATAGCCTGAAGATTAGGGTGATCGATACGTAGCGTTATCAATATATCATCTTAACGAAGTGAGTCAAAGTTGCAAAAGACGCATCGAATTTTTTATAGACGCAAGTTTAACTCTCAGGCTAAGCGAAAGTAATGGCAGTATCTATTACTATCTTTGGGCACCGAGACGAGGAAGTACTCGAACACTATTACGAAGGAAGAAAATTCATTGATTCTGCTCCAAGATGTGGAAAGTTAGCCTAGGAAGTTTTATATCTTCCAGGTGTACTAAGTGATAATCTCCAAATGTGAAAATTCTGTCAATTGATAATTTTGTTGAAGCCTGTGTTCTACACCTGTTCTACCAGGCCTCTATACCTTTTTTGTATCGCGAATCACTGTTTTAAAACGCTAGCTTTTCAAATTCATAGTCCTGTCTTGTGTCACAGGCCAAGAGAAGCGGGCCTGTGTCTACAAATAATCACGTACCTAATAACCTAAAAATCTCCTAATAGAGTTTCAGGCCAATAAGCTGCTTATGAATCCTAATATATAATAAGCCCCCACCTAAAAAAAACGATTAAAAGAAACATTCGGGAAGTATTCCAACGATCCAATTTAAGTCTGCCATTGAAGCACAACAATTCAATCACGGTTCTTGAAAACTTGGAGATCAATACTAGACGGCTTCAAATGATGCAAGAATTTTTCGAAGGATAAAGGTAACTGTATATGGACAGGAATAATAAAAGAAATTAAAGACGGGATATAGATCATTAGTATGTTATGGAAAGATTACTTGATTAGCCCAGAGTTTGGTTGCCTTGTGGTGAACAGTGTTATTAAGTTGGTAGTGAACACAGGACTGACTTTACCGTATATATTTTCCAACTAACCGCCTAAGGGAAGATCTCAAAAGAACCTAAAATCGATTCTTTATTTGCAACATAAATCAGATCACCGGTCTCAGACCCAAAGTAAGGCTGCTTCGGAGTTAGAATATAATGGGTTTCATATCAGGTTTTTATCATTATGCAATCGTGAAGATGTTATTAATGCTAGCCCGGAAACTAGTGAATCCTACACAGCTCTGTATGTAAGACCTAGTAAGCAGCAAGGACGCTAATTAAATGCATATTTGATAGCCTCGAGTTTTAACACACAAGAGAATTTCTATAAATATTGTATCCGTAAAAACACAACTCTTTGAATTAAACAGTTTCTATCAGGCTAACGATCAAGAACAAGGTGAGAGCGTTATACGTGCTAAATAGATTTCTTCAGCAGGAAGAACTTCCAAATAGTTTAGTAGCTGCATATGAAAGGGAAGTATAGCAATTGTTTGATTATCATTGATAAATCAATATGTTTTTTACATTTGGTATCACAACATTTTTCAATACCAAAGGCCCACCTAAAACAAACAGCTATACGTTCTCAAAGCTATACGACTGTTATTCCCTCGTCTTATTAAAGGGAGAAGTAAATCCACGGTTTTTTAAATGGTACGCCATTGTATATTTTGAGTCAAGGAGCTTCAAAAGCACTACTGCTTCGTTTTTCATACCTAAGTACGCAACACAAAATTCTGCGGCCTGCAATTAATTGTTGAAATTCTTTACCAGCTGTAAGCCAATGGAAATTAAAGAATACACGCCGATGTACACTGATGATTTCAAATTACACAGCACTGTAAGAAGGAGTTAATCCGGCATAAGCCTTTGGTCTTACCGGGCACCTCGAAATAGAACCCTCTAATTATTGGCACGCCTGTTGCATTCCAAATCACTATTTAAAAATCGAACATCCCCGTACATTCTCAAAATTCTCTCTTTATTCACCGCAACACTTAAAGATCTATTAATATCTCTCGTCAGACATTGTAGAATACTATTACGATGAAGACAAGTATCATCTCGACTTCAATTAGTATCTCCGGTAATGTTCTCCTTATAAGGCGATTACTGTCGTTGTTGATGCAGATTACAAAAAGCCTCACAAGCTCGGGGATGCCTCTCCTTTAGCAACTACCAACTTAATAACACTGTTCATCACAAGGCAACCAAACTCTGGGCTCATCAAATAACTCGCTTTCTCTTTACTATACCTTATGAGCTCACCTTGATATTCATATTCTCTCAGCTAAAGACTTTATTTCCGCACTTCACTAAGTTTAAACTCGAATATTTCGAATTTGCAAGTCCTAACGGCAATATGAACTGCCGTACTTTCCCATTCAACCCGCCCGCTCTCGTCGGTTGTTCTACATGCAAACTGATTCCACTCGTTCTAATGCAAGTATCATGGCGGATCTAGACTTTTACTGTTATTATCTTTTTATCTAAATGCATCGTGATATCTACAATAACTAATACCATCATTTCTGCAGAAAGCCACAGTCGGCAGCATTATAGATATGTCAAATGAGAGTAAGTTTTCAAAAGATTTTAGTGTATTACAGCGTGTAAGTTTCAATTAAAAATCCTAATCTAACTACGCTTCTTTTCAAATATTACTATGTCTGGTTAGTTGTAGTGCATACTAACTGCTTGCATTCGTTTTTATAAAGGAACAGCACGTGTCTCGACTACTCCCCTTAGTATAATATCTGAATGTTTCTGTAACTTGGTAATAACTTGTTCTCTGAAAACAGTCACAAGTATAGATCTAAGCACATATCTGTGTTTCGACTTTCTTATCGCCAAAGTTAAAGGCTCTTAGCTGGACTGTGCAACGAATGTACTCTAGGCAGTTTGCCATGATATTCCACTACTATCAGCGATCATCTATGCAGAATTCTACAGACGATTTTTTGCTTCTATTTTTGTAAAGTAATTTACTTGGTGATCTAGGATTACTCTGGTCAACGGTTATGGATATGCTCGCATACATACCAGGTGAAATTATAGTTGGTTCAGTGTTAGATATCAGTACACTTCGTAAGCCTCAACTGCTGGCGATTAATCGAGTACATTTTGTGGAGTAGCTTTCTGCTCTTGAGAACATAAGTTTGAGTCGATGGACGGGACACGCAATCTCTATTCACGTCAGCGAGATAATGTAGTGTTGAAGATAAATAATATTACAGAAATACTTGTTGTTGATCATTCCGTCTTAGATATGAAAGGTGTCAAAAAGCTAGTACAGTTGGTGCACTCATCTGCAAAGGAGGGGAAGCATAGCAGAGCTTTAGTCACCGGTGTGAAAACGTTTAGAAAATCTACAAATTTAAATCCTCCAGTAAGCTTAATAAGAGTGTGCGATATGGCAGTGAAAATATCCGTTAACACAATTTTATAAGTACTTAAAGCAGATTTGTGTTGCCATTTTTGTCCACACCATTGCATGTAGAAGGACTTTTACTTCTACGTGTGTGTTTTAAAACTCAGGACAATAGAGTTTGCAATATTCAGAGCAGTCGAAATGAGATTCTTGCGCATTGAGATATTATCACACAAGGAAGGTGGCAATAGCTCAACGAGTCGCTCTGATGAAAAACTGATGCCCCAAAAATTCTCTAGAACTTCTGTTATCGTAACAGTATTTGGGAATCAGGGATTAATCTTGCTAACGTTGTCTGGCGTTGAGTTAATCCCCCAGAAAATTTTGGGGCCTTCGTTAAGCACTGTTCGATAATCATATCACTTGGAACTTCTCTAAAGAGAGCCTCTTTTTCTGCGAATTGTGAATGTACCTTGAGTTGTTAATTTCTTGTAAATCTCTGATATCGTATTAGCCTCCATTGAAGATATGACCAGCTGCGTGAGAAAAACGGAAGCATTGATTTAATTGCCTACAAATGAAGTTTCTAGTCCTCTGTTCAATCTACTCCCTTTGGATGAATTTGAATACGATTATGAACTTCTCTATATACTGCCGCCAATGTTTACAGTTCGGAATATGTCACGAACTTAATTTTGAGATTTCCTAATATCGTCTTTGAAATGCAGTTTCATTTTCTTGTAAATGTTGCATATTGATTACGTCATCCAGACATTGTTGAATAAGATCGCAGATACTAGATTTTGTCATATCCTCCGACCGTTGAAAATGTCTTCATAACCACATGTAAAGGTCGCGGAGCAAAGTCTAGATAGAGTTCTCAATGATCTTGATTAGGCGTGGTTCTTCAACATTTTTACTAATGTTGTCATAGTGTACAGGATACCCAAAAGTTCTCCTATACCATTTCCTGACATAATGTATCCTATCCTGCTTAGAAATTACTTAACTGGAAGCCTCCTAAAGGCGGTACAACTTTGGACCGTTAAAAAATTTCATTAGCTGCAGGTCCGATTTGAACACCTTTTCAGTATAATGGCTGATCTAATGTCATAACGCATGTGCTTTGTTCTCTCTTCTTGCACTTATTCACTGTATGCGGAAGAGTAGAAAATATAGTATTAGTACTTGATGTTGAAATATTGAAGAAATAAAGAGGCAATACACTGCTTATATGAAAAGGACAGGTGTGTATCTCAGCATTACACAATCGTTGTGGCGAAGCTTTCACAGGATGAATAGCTATTCAAAAGTTGTTTGAGAATAGGAAATCGAGACGCGAGTTGCGAGTGAGGATTTGATAAATCTTCCGAGTAAGACAGCATTCAAACAATAAGAAAATGAATGTATTCCATTAAAGGGAAGAGGATGTCAGAATGACGAAATGTGATACAATATTCTTATCAAGACAATGCTACCGTGATATCAGATTACTTTTTCAATCAAGAACTCAGATATGAAAGTTTTCATCAAGAGGCTTCTGAAATGAATGACTTTTTCTGCTCTATCAAATGTGTGGCCCTGGAAAGATTATTGGTTAGCCCACTGAACTTACTATACCGTAAATATTTTCCACCTAACCGTCTAAGGGAAGATGTCAAAAGAACCTAAAATCGATTTTTAATTTGTCTCATCGATCTTATGACCGGGGTCAGACCCAAAGTAAGGCTGCTTCGATGGTTAGAATATAATGGGTCTCATAGAAAGTTTGTCATTATGCAATCAGAAAAATATTATTAATGATAGACCGGAACCTCGTGAATCCTACACAACTCTGTGTGTAAGCCCTAGTGAGCAGCATGGACCCTAAGTGGCCATGGAAAGTGCCGAAAGAGGAAAAAGAGCTTTGGGGTAATATCTGCAACGATCAAATTTAATTCGGCCATTGAAGCCACGACAATACAATCACAGTCCTTGAGGAACTTGGAGATCAATACTAGAGGGATCAAAATTTACAAACAGTTTTCGAACGAATAAAGGTAGCTGTATATGGACAACAGTAATAGAAGAAACTAGAAACGGGAAATCTGTAGCTGTTTTTGGATGGATTCAGATTTTTAAGCAACTTGGTAGAAGACTTGATGAGCAGTTGCTGATTGTCTTGTAGCCAGATACAAGCAGAACTGAAAGGAAATGCTACAAAATTAATAAATTTAAAAAATTTTTAGCGTCATTAAAAGATTGCTTTCACTTTTTTCATGATGCAACATGCTGTGACACGAACTCTGCTATACTCAGGACTGAATAGTTTGCAGCCTTCAAGTTCCTTCAATAAGAAAGGTTCTGAAAGTTAGTCTTCAACCAACCAAATGTGAATCCTGACAAAGTGGTACCGTTAGAAATTCTTTATTCGCTTGTATGGAGATGGAAAAATGGCCTCCCTGGTATAAGCCACATCAGATATAACAAGAAAGTAGTAACAAAGCTTCAGTATGGCCACTTTTCCCATTACTAACACAGCAGCTGTGCAGCATTCAATTCGGAAGTACCTCCAATTCCATGAGCGAAATTGTCTAAATATGAACCCGGAAGAATATCAATAAGATTCTGACCTCTGTACTTTAACCAAAGGTTACTAGTTCGGAAAAGGTCACCGTCTTAATTTTTAGATTTCCTCCATATAGTTTTTGTCATGTAGTTTCATTTTATGTAAATGTTGCATATTGATTTGATCATCCAGACATTGTCGATTAAGTTCGCAGCTCTTAGATTTTGTCATCTCCTCCGACGGTTGTAAATGTCTATAACCACATGGAAAGGTCGCTGACCAAAGTCTAGAGATGAGTTCTCAATATTCTTAAATAGACATAGCCAAGGACACGTCTCCTACCGTGTTAAGGAGGCATCACATTACAATATGCATTACTTTACGTTATCCATATGCATTACATTACATTACATCGCATTACATCGCCGGACATAAGGCGGGTTAAGACGTTGAGCCTTACCGGACACCTCGAAATAGACCCCTCGAATTATTGGCACGCCTGTTGTACACTAAACCACTAATTAATAATCGAACATCCCCGTCGAGTTTCAAAATTATTTCTCTAACCATCGCTTCTCTTATTAATATTTCTTTACAGACATTGTAGAATACTATCACAATGAAGAGAAGAGACATCACAGCTAATGTACTTATTTTAAGTTAATTTCGGACTTTGCAGATGCATATTACATAAAGGTTCACCAGCTCGGGGTTGCCTGCCCTATCGCAAATGACTCATCAACTTGTCCATCATTTTAACGCGCTTTCTCTTTACTATACCTTACGAACTCACCGTGATATTCATTCTTTCTCAGCTAAAGACTTTTTATTACGCATGTCAGTGGCTTTAAACCAGAGCCCATCAAACCTAGGCCCAGTCCGGATAGATCTGAATTCTTTGCCCGGCAACCCAGCCCGGCCCGCCCGGTCCGAATCTAGAGCCGGGCTCTAACCGGGCCGCGCACGTTCCGGGCCGAATCGGGCGGTGCACCTTTCGGGACGAAACGGGCCAGGCTCCTTTCGGGTCGAACCGGGCCGGGAGCATATTGGGCCGAACCGGGCCGGCCCGGCATTGCCCAAACTTTGTGAAAGACTGATCAGAAACTAATGTTTGCATCCTGTGTTAATCGTAATTTGTTTCTGAAATTAACTCCTAATTCAAAACTATAAAGTAGTGAATTGCTACTACCCTTATTATTACTACTACTGCTACTCCTATTATTATTATTATTACTCATACTATTACTACTATTACTACTACTACTAATACTTCTGCTAGCATACCTGCTACGACTTCGCTTCAGAGTTGACATGTCTGGTGGTACATACTTTACAATCTTAGTACAGAAAAAATCAAAGAAATACTAATTATAATCAGTCTGCGTAGAATGCGAACAGATGTTTGACGAGGCTCAGTAGGTAAAGCACTCACATCTGATGCTAGAGGTCGTCGGATCGATCCCTCCTCGTGTTATGTGAGCTTTGTGGTAAACAAACACCGTGAGAGTTTCAGTTTTCGGATTAGGCCGTTTTCGTCCACTGTCTTCATTCCACCAATTCTTGAGCCGTAATTTCCTAAGAACATACGAGAAAGTCGGGACTTGGGAGTTTTTTTTCCTTTAAAACTATCCTTTATTCAACATATTGAAACTACTTGCAAATAAGTCTACAAAAATCTTGGATATACTATTTATTGTCCGTAAAAATTTCCAAAATCACCAAACTTTAATTGTACTGTATATTGCATACGTCAGGTTGAAATTAGATTATTGTAGTAATATATGGAACCCTAATACACACAAATAGTTATTCTTGAATGAGCGTACTCAAAATAAGTTTTAAGGTTTCTTACACTTAAGAAATCAAAATTCTACCCGAAATTTGAAAGCTACGTTAAATTTGCTGAAAATTTTAAATTTGAAACATTAGAACAAAGGAGAAGAAATATTGATTTATCGCTTTTACACAAGCTCTTTCATGGCAAAATGGACTATCCTGAACTTAACTACCAAGTATGTATCTACGTACCATCCGCTAAATTGCGTACTGCATGGAAAAATACATTTTTTTGACAGCAAAAACAAACGTCTTAAGCAGATCTCCTATATGGAGAATTAGTGCAACCTACAACAAGTTAGTTAAAGAAAATTTCAACCTTAATGTACTGGCACGGGTGTAAGTAGTTTTAAGAATTCTATGATTTATTTAAGGCGAATGTAATTATAACCAATAGTTTTATTACCCTATATAATCTTAATAACGTATATACTGAGTAACACTGTAATTAGGCCTGTGCCTTATGTCAATAAATCAATAAATCAATTTCTCCGTTCCTGAGCTATATAGCCTGTAGTACTAAAAGCTCTTTCAGTAGGCGCACTAGAAGCAGGGATGACGAGATACTGACGTGCTAATTTACACACTTTTGGTAATGTTTGTTCTTGTTGCTTCCACCACTGCAGTATATCTAGTTCTCTTACACATGATGACATGTTGTGATACCAAATGTAAAAAACATAAGTATTAATTTATCAATGATAATCAAGCAATTGCTATACTTCCCGTTTATATGCAACTACAATACTATTTGAGAGTGCTTCGTGCTGAAGAAATCTACTTAGCTCCCATAACGCTCTCACCTTATTCTTGATCGTGAGCCTGACGTAAACTGTTTAATCCAAAGATTGTGTGTTCCTACGGATACAATATTTAAAGAAATTCTCCTGTGTGTAAAAACTCTAGGCTATCAAGTATGCATTTAATTAGCGTCCCTCTGCATACTAAAGCTTACATACAGAGCTGTGTAGGGTTCACTAGGTTCCGGTCTATTATTATTATTATTTTCACGAATGCATAATGATAAAAACTTGATATAGAACCCAATATATTCTAACTTCCGAAGCACTTACTTTGGGACTGAGACCGGTTATCTGATCGATGAGACCAATATAGAATCGATTTTAAGTTTTTTTGAGATCTTCCCTTAGTCGGTGAGGTAAAAATATTTACGTTAGTCCTGTTTTCCCTACCAAATTAGTAACACTGGCCATCACAAAGCAACCAAACTGTGGGCTAATCAAATTATCTCTTCATATAATCTCATTGTATGCTTTGATTAGTAACTAAGTGCTACACATTTTATGGAGAAGAAAAGGTCATTTATTTCAGATATCTGTTGATCAAAATTCTCTATAACCAAGTTCTTGAATATAAAAGTAATATTATATGACTGTCTTGATATTATCTTGATAAGTACATCGTATCATTTCTTCACTCTGACATCCACTTTCCCTCTAATGCTATACACTCATGTTCTTGGTGTGTCAATGCCGTCTCGATTTCATATTCTCAAAGAACCTTAGGATAGTTATTCTACTTGTGAAAGCTTCGCTACGACGATTGTGTAATGGTGAGATTCACACCTCTTCTTTTCATATAAGCATTGTGGTTCCTCTGAATTTCTTCAATATTTCAACATCAAGTAATAATACTAAATACTCTTCTGCATACAGTAAAAAACTGCAAGAAAATAGAAAAAAGCACATGCGTTATGACATTACATCAGCCATTATACTGGAAAGGTGTTCAAATCGTACCAGAGCCGAAGAAATTTCTGAACGGTCCAGTGTTGTAACGCTTTTAGGAGGTTTGCAGTTAAGTAATTACTAAGCGCGAGTGGATACATGAAGTCAGGAAATGTTATAGAAGACCTTTGGTGTATCCTGTACACTATGACAATTTTAGTGAAAATGCTGAATCGCCATGCCTACTCAAGATCATTGAGAACTCACTTCCAGACATTGCTTGGGGACCTCTACGTGGGGATATGAAGACATTTACAACCGTCGGAGAAGATGACAAAATCTAGGTTCAGCGATCTTATACAAGAACGTCTGGATGAGTAAATCTATATGCAACATTTACTACAAAATGTAACTGCATGACAAAAACCATATTAGGAAATCTCAGAATTAAGACGGTGACATTTTCCGAATGGTTAATTTTGGCTGCAGTATACGGTATCCGAAGATTAGAAGAAATTAACAACACAGGGAACATTCACAATTAGGAGAAAAAGAGGCCTTTTTGAGCGAAGTTCCAAGTGATATGATTATCGAATAGTGCTTAATGAAGGAAAGGATATTTTCTGGGGGATTATCTCAACGTCAGACACAACGTTAGCAAGATTAATCCTTCATTCCCAAATACTGTTACGATAACCGAAGTTGTACAGGACTTTTGGTGGCATCAGTTTATCCTCAGGGCGACACGTTAAGCTAATGCCACCTTCCTTGTGTGATAATATCTCAATGCGCAAGAATGTCAATTCGACTGAAGTAACTATTGCAGAGTCTGTATTGTCATGTGTTTTAAAACCCACAAGTAGAGGGAAGAGTCCTTCCACACGCAATGATGTGGACTAAAAATGGCAACTCAATTTTGCGTTAAGTACGAATTAAATCATGTTAAACTCTATTTTCACCTTATATGTTATGGATATAAATTACAATTAGACATGGAAAGACGTATACTTCCCGTTTTTATACAACTACAATAATGTTTCAGAATGTTACCTGCTGAAGAAATTTACTTAGCACCCATAACTGTCTCACTTGGTTCTACTAATCAAAGCATACAATGAGATTATTAATCAAAGCATACAATGAGGTTATATGAAACGATTATTTGATTAGCCCACAGTTTGGTTGCTTTGTGATGACCAGTGTTGCTTTGTGATGACCAGCGAACACAGGAGTACCGTTAATATTTTCCAGTTAACCGTCTAAGGGAAGATCTCAAAAGAACCTAAAATCGATTCTATATTTGTCTCATCGATCAGATCACGGGTCTCAGACCCAAAGTAAGGCTGCTCCGGAAGTTGGATATAATGGGTTCCATATCAAGTTTTAATCATTATGCAATCGTGAAAAAATTATTAATGATAGACCGAAACTTAGTGAATACTACACAGCTCTGTATGTAAGCCCTTGTAAGCTGCAAGGACGCTAATTAAATGCATAGTTGATAGCCTCGTGTTTTAACACAAGAGAATTTCTATAAATATTGTATCCGTAAGAACACAACTCTTTGGATTAAACAGTTTCTATTAGGCTAACGATCAAGAACAAGGTGAGAGCGTTACGCGTGCTAGGTAGATTTCTTCAGCAGGAAGCACACTCAAATAGTATTGTAGTGGCATATAAAGGGAAGTATATTGCTATTGCTATTGCTTGATAATCATTGATAAATTAATACTTATGATCATTAGATTTGGTATCACAACATTTTTCAATCCCAAGGGCTTACCTAAAACCGCTGTATTATCTCAATGCTGTTTGATTGTGATACCTTCGTCTTATTATAGGGAGAAGTAAATACACGATTTATAAAGAGTACGCCATTGTATAATGTGAGTATAGCAGCTTTAAAAGCATTACTACTGTGTTTTTAACCTACGTACACAATACAAATTACTTCGGCATCCATTAATTGTTGAATTTCTTTACTAGCTTTAAGCAGATAGGAATTAAGGAATACATGCCAATGTCCACTGATAATTTCTAAATTACACAGCATTGTAAGAAGGAGTTAATCTGGCATAAGCCGTTTAGTCTTACCAAGTACTAGAACCCTCGAATTATTGGCACACCTGTTGCTCTTTAAACCATTAATTAAAAATCGAACTTCCCCGTACATCCTCAAAATTATTTCTTTAATCACCGCACCACTTACAGATCGATTAATATTTGTCTTTAGACATTCTAGAATACTATTATAATGAAGTCAAGTATCATCTCTACTTCAATAAGCATCTCTGCTAATGTTGTTATTTTAAGGCGATTTCTATTGTTGTGGATGCAGATTACAAAAAGCTTTACAAGCTCGGGAATTCTTGTCCTATCACAATAGACCCACCAACTTGACCATCATTTTAACGCGCTTTCTCTTTACTACACCTTATGAGCTCACCGTGATATTCATTCTTTCTCAGCCAAAGGCTTCTTGTTCCGCACGTCACAGGGTTTAAACTTGAATATTTCGAATTTGCAAGTCCTAAGAACAATAGGAGCTGCCGCACTTATCCCATCTCAATCCGCCTGCTCTCATCGGTTGTACTGCATGCAAACTGGTTCCACTCGTTCTAATGCAAGTATCATGGCGGATCTCGACATCTACTCTTTATCTAGACATTATTATTTTATCTACAATAATAATACATTATAACTGCAGAAAACCACAGTCGGCAGCTATGTAGATAAATCTTAAATCTTTTGGCAAATGAAAATAATTTTCCAACAAATTTTAAATTAACATTGTAAGTAGCATTTGGAAAATCCTAGTCTCACTACGCTCTTAGTAAAATATCTGACTGTTTCTGTACCTTCGTCATACAATGTTCTCTGAAAACAGTCTGAAGTATAGATCAAGAAGTTAGATGATCTATCTCAGTGTTTCATCTAACTTCTTGCCAATGTTAACGGCTCTTAGCTGGACTTTGCAAGGAATGTACCCAAGGCCGTTTGCCAGAGTTCGCCTGAAACTTCATATCGGCTCTTTTACACTAACGTGTTGCTCGTTCGCAATCCTATCTTGCAGTTCCCTTTTATATACATTCAAGTAAGATTATCTGGTTGGAGCTGATAATCTTGGAATTCGCATATCCTCTTTAACACACCACCTCCTTCGATGTGGTTCATATTTAGACAATTTCGCTCATAGAATTGGAGGTACTTCCGAATTGAATGCTGCACAGCTGCTGTGTTAGTAATGGGAAAAGTGGCCATACTGAAGCTCTGTTACTACTTTCTTGTTATATCTGATATGGCTTATACCAGGGAGGATATTTTTCCATCTCCATACAAGCGAATAAAGAATTTCTAACGGTACCACTTTGTCAGGATTCACATTTGGTTCGTTGAAGACTCTAACTTTCAGAACCTTTCTTTTTGAAGGAACTTGAAGGCTAAAACTATTCAGTAATAGTATAGCAGGGTTCGTGTCACAGCCTGTTGCTAAATGAAAAAAGTGAAAGCAATCTTCTAATGACGCTAAAAATTTCTTTATATTTATTAATTTTGTAGCATTTCCTTTCAGTTCAGCTTGTATCTGGCTACAAGACAATCAGCAACTGTTCATCAAGTATTCTACCAAGTTGCTTAAAAGATCTGAATCCACCCAAAAACAGCTACAGATTTCCCGTTACTAGTTTCTTCTATTACTGTTGTCCATATACAACTACCTTTATTCGTTCGAAAACTGTTTGTAAATTTTCATCCCTCTAGTATTGATCTCCAAGTTCCTCAAGGACTGTGATTGAATTGTCGTGGCTTCAATGGCCGAATTAAATTTGATCGTTGCAGATATTACCCCAAAGCTCTTTTTTCTCTTTCGGCACTTTCCATGGCCACTTAGGGTCCATGCTGTTCACTAGGGCTTACACACAGAGTTGTGTAGGATTCACAAGGTTCCGGTCTACCATTAATAATATTTTTCTGATTGCATAATGACAAACTTTCTATGAAACCCATTATATTCTAACCATCGAAGCAGCCTTACTTTGGGTCTGACCCCGGTCATAAGATCGATGAGACAAATTAAAAATCGATTTTAGGTTCTTTTGAGATCTTCCCTTAGACGGTTAGGTGGAAAATATTTACGGTATAGTAAGTCCAGTGGTCTAACCAATAATCTTTCCAGTGCTACACATTTGATAGATCAGAAAAAGTCATTCATTTCAGAAGTCACTTGATGAAAACTTTCATATCTGAGTTCTTGATTGAAAAAGTAATCTGATATCACGGTAGCATTGTCTTGATAAGAATATTGTATCACATTTCGTCATTCTGACATCCTCTTCCCTTTAATGGAATACACTCAATTTTCTTGGTGTTTGAATGCTGTCTTACTCGGAAGATTTAATCAAATCCTCACTCGCAACTCGCGTCTCGATATTTTATTCTCAAACAACGTTTGAATAGCTATTCATCTTGTGAAAGCTTCGCCACAACGATTATGTGGTGCTGAGATACACCTGTCCTTTTCATATAAGCAGTGTATTGCCTCTTTATTTCTTCAATATTTCAACATCAAGTACTAATACTATATATTCTACTCTCCCGCATACAGTGAATAAGTGCAAGAAGAGAGAACAAAGCACATGCGTAATGACATCAGATCAGCCATTATACTGAAAAGGTGTTCAAATCGGATCTGCAGCTAATGAAATTTTTTAACGGTCCAAAGTTGTACCGCCTTTAGGAGGCTTCCAGTTAAGTAATTTCTAGGTAGGATTGGATAGATTATGTCAGGAAATGGTATAGGAGAACTTTTGGGTATTCTGTACACTATGACAACATTAGTAAAAATGTTGAAGAACCACGCCTAATCAAGATCATTGAGAACTCTATCTAGACTTTGCTCCGGGACCATTACTTGTGGTTATGAAGACATTTACAACCGTCGGAGGATATGACAAAATCTAGGATCTGCGATCTTATTCAACAACGTCTGGAAGACGTAATCAATATGCAACATTTACAAGAAAATGAAACTGCATCTCAAAGACGATATTAGGAAATCTCAAAATTAAGTTGGTGACATTTTCCGATCCGTAAACTTTGGCTGCAGTATATAGAGAAGGTCATAATCGTATTCCAATTCATCCAAAGGGAGTAGATTGAACAGGGGACTAGAAACTTCATTTGTAGGCAATTAAATCAATGCTTCCGTTTTCTCACGCAGCTGGTCATATCTTCTATAGAGGCTAATAGGGTATCAGAGGTTTACAAGAAATTAACAACTCAAGGTACATTCACAACTCGCAGAAAAAGAGGCTTTCTTTAGAGAAGTTCTAAGTGATATGATTATCGAACAGTGCTTAACGAAGGCCCCAAAATTTTCTGGGGGATTAACTCAACGCCAGACTCAACGTTAGCATGATTAATCCCTGATTTCCAAGTACTGTTACGATAATAGAATTTCTACAGAATTTTTGGGGCATCAGTTTTTCATCAGAGCGACTCGTTGAGCTAATGCCACCTTCCTTGTGTGATAATATCTCAATGCGGAAGAATCTCGTTTCGACTGCTCTGAATATTGCAAACTCTATTGTCCTGAGATTTAAAACACACACGTAGAAGTAAAAGTCCTTCTACACGCAATGGTGTGGACAAAAATGGCAACACAAATCTGCTTTAAGTACTTATAAAAATATGCTAAGGGATATTTTCACTGTCATAACTCACACTCTTATTAAACTTAATGGAGGATTTGAATTTCTAGATTTTCTAAACGTTTTCTCACCGGTGAGTAAAGTTCTGCTATGCTTTCCCTCTCTTGCAAATGAGTGCACCAACTGTACTAGCTTTTTGACACCTTTCATATATGAGACGGAATGATCAACAAGTATTTCTGTAATCTTATTTATTAGCTTCAACACTACATTA
The DNA here is from genome assembly GCF_964235325.1 of Thermobia domestica. Taxonomy (NCBI): domain Eukaryota; kingdom Metazoa; phylum Arthropoda; class Insecta; order Zygentoma; family Lepismatidae; genus Thermobia; species Thermobia domestica. The sequence goes on from NC_137469.1 coordinate 147,699,546, forward strand.
TCTCGCTGACGTGAATAGAGATTGCGTGTCCTGTCCATCGACTCAAAATTATGTTCTCAAGAGCAGAAAGCTACTCCACAAAATGAACCCGATTCATCGCCAGCAGTTGAGGCTTACGAAGTACTGATCTCTAACACTGTACCAACTATAATTTCACCTGGTATGTATGCGAGCATATCCAAAACCATTGACCACAGCAATCCTAGATCACCAAGTAAATTACTTTACAAAAATAGAAGCACTAAATCGTCTGTAGAATTCTGCATAGATGATCGCTTATAATAGCGGAATATCATGGCAAACTGCCTAGAGTACATTCGTTGCACAGTCCAGCTAAGAGACTTTAACTTTGACGATAAGAAAATCGAAACACATATATGCTTAGATCTATACTTGTGACTCTTTTCAGAGAACAAGTTATTACCAAGTTACAGAAACATTCAGATATTATACTAAGGGGAGTTGTCGAGACACGTGCTGTTCCTTTATAAAAACGAATGCAAGCAGTTAGCATGCACTACAACTAACCAGACATTGTAATATTTGAAAAGAAGCTTAGTCAGATTAGGATTTTTAATTGAACTTACACGCATTAATACACTAAAATCTTTTGAAAAATTACTCTCACTTGACATATCTCTTTAAGGCTGCCGACTGTGGCTTTCTGCAAAAATAAATGAATTACTAATTGTAGATATCACGATGCATTTAGATAAAAAGATAATAACAGTAAAAGTCTAGATCCGCCATGATACTTGCATTAGAACGAGTGGAATCAGTTTGCATGCAGTACAACCGACGAGAGCGGGCGTGTTGAATGGAAAAGTACGCCAGGTCATATTGTCGTTAGGACTTGCAAATTCGAAATATTCGAGTTTAAACTTAGTGAGGTGCGGAAAAAAGTCTTTAGCTGAGAGAAAATGAATATCGAGGTGAGCTCATAAGGTATAGTAAAGAGAAAGCGCGTTATTTGATGGACATGTTGATAGGTCACTTGCTAAAGGACAGGCATCCCCGAGCTTGTGATGCTTTTTGTAATCTACATCCACAACGACATTAATCGCCTTAAAAGGAGAACATTAGCGGAGATACTAATTGAAGTCCAGATGATACTTGTCTTCATTGTAATAGTATTCTACATTGTCTGACGAGAGATGTTAATCGATCTTTAAGTGTTGCGGTGAATATAGAGATAATTTTGAGGATGTACGGGATTGTTCGATTTTTGAATAGTGGTTTGGAATGCAACAGGAGTGCCAATAATTAGAGGGTTATATTTCGAGGTGCCCCGTAAGGCTAAACGGCTTATGCCGGATTAACTCCTTCTTACAGTGCTGTGTAATTTGAAATCATCAGTGGACATCGGCATGTATTCTTTAATTTCTATTGGCTTAGAACTAGTAAAGAATTTCAACAATTAATCGGAGACCGCAGTATTTTGTGTTGCGTACTTAGGTCTGAAAAACGAAGCAATAGTGCTTTTAAAGCTCCTTGACTCAAATTATACAATGGCGTACCATCTAAAAAACCGTGGATTTACTTCTCCCTTTAATAAGACGAGGGAATCACAGTTGTATAGCTTTCAGAACGTACAGCGGTTTGTTTTAGGTTAGCCTTTGGTATTGAAAAATGTTGTGATACCAAATGTAAAAAACATAAGTTTATCAATGATATTCAAGCAATTGCTATATTTCGCTTTTATATGCAACTACAATACTATTTGAGACTGATTTCTGCTGAAAAATCTACTTAGCACCCATAACGCCACACCATGTTCTTGATCGTAAGCTTGATAGTGTGTTTATTCCAAGGAGTTGTGTTCTTACGGATATATTGTGTAAAGAAGGTCTCAAGGGTGTTAACACTCGAGGCTATCAAATATGCATTTAATTATAGTCCTTGCTGCTCACTAAGGCGTACATACAGAGTAGTGTAGTATTCACTAGTTTCCGGTCTATCATTAATAATATTTTCACCATTGCATGATGATAAAAACCTGATATGAAACCAATTATATTCTAACTTCCGAAGCAGCCTTACTTTGGGTCTGAGACCGGTGATCTGATTTATGAGACAAATATAATATCGATTTTAGGTTCTTTTGAGATCTTCCCTTAGACTTTTAGGTAATAAATATTTACGGTAGTTCTGTGTTCGCAACCAAATAAGTAACACTGGTCATTACAAAGCAAACATTGATTGAACCGTGATTGAATTTCTATATATAGCTAGAAAATTAATACGGTATAGTCAGTCCTGTGTTCGCTACCAACTCAATAACACTGTTCATCACAAGGCAACCAACCAAACTTTGGGCTAATCAAATAATCTTTCCATATTATACTAATGATCTATATCCCGTCTGTAATTTCTTCCATTATTTCTGTCCATATACAACTACATTTATCCTTCGAAAACTTATTGCATCATTTGAAGCCGTCTAGTATTGATCTCCAAAAATCTCAAGAACCGTGATTGAATTGTCGTTGCTTCAACGGCAGACTTAAATTCGATCGTTGGAATACTTCCCTTTTTTTGTAATCTTTCGTCACCTTCCGTATCTAATTGTAATATATATCATTAAGAGATAAGTTGAAAATAGCGTTTAACATAATTTGTATACGTACTGTACTTAAAGCAGATTTTACTTGCCATTTTTCGTCTACACAACTGCGTGTAGAAGAACTCTTCCTTCTACGTGTGAGTTTTAATTCTCAGTACAACAAAGACTCGTTTACATTGAGCGCAGTCGAATTGAAATTTTTGTGCAATGAGATATTATCACACATGGAAGGTGGCATTAGCTCAACGTGCTACTGAGATGTCAAAGTGTCTCCTCAAAAGTACTTTAGAACTTTTGTTATCGTAACAGTATTTTGGAATGATATATTATTCTTGCTAACGTTATGTCTGACGTTGAGTTAATCCTCCAGAACATTTCGCGGCCTTCATTACGCACTGATCGATTATCATATCAATTGGAACTTCGCTCAAAAAGACATCTTTTTCTGCGAATTATGAAGGTTCCTTGAGTTGTTAATTTTTTGCAATCATCTGATACCGTATTTGCCTCCAAGGCCTCCATCTGTTGGGTATAGTGATGTCCAAATTTTTCATAGAAAAGAAGACCAGCTGCTTGAGAAAACGGAAGTTTTAATTTAATAGCCTACAATTAAAATTACTAGTTTCCTGTTCAATCTAGTCCCTTTGGATGAATTGCAATACGATTATGACTTCTCTATATACAGTAGCCAAATGTTGCCGGTTCGGATAAGGTCACCGTCTTAATTTTTAGGTTCCCTAATATGTTTTTTTCATGCAGTTTCATTTTCTTGTAAATGTTGCATATTGATTTCCTCATCCAGACATTGTTCAATAAGATCCAAGCTCCTAGATTTAGGCATCTCCTCCGAGGATTGTAAATGTTTCCATAAACATATGTAAGCGTCGCCGAGCTAAGTCTAGAAGTGAATTCTCAATGATGTTGAACAGGATGGACATTCAGAATTTTCACTAATGTTATCAGAGTGTACAGGATACCCGAAAGTTCCTCTATACCAATTCCTGACATAATGTATCCAATCATGCCTACAAATTACTGAAGTGGAAACCTCCTAAGGGCGGTACAAGCTTGGACAGTTCAAAAATTTCTTCAGCTGCAGGTACGATTTGAGACCTTTCCAGTATAATGGCTGATCTAATGTGATTATACAAGTCAATTACGTTGTTCACTTTCTTGCACATATTTAGTGTATGTGAAACAGAAGAATATATAGTATTAGTACTTGATGTTCAAATATTGAAGAAATAAAGAGGCACTACACTGCTTATATGAAAAGGAGAGGTGTGTACCTCACCATTACACAATCATTGAGGCGAAACTTTCACAAGTTGAATAGCTATCTAAAGGTTGTTTGAGAATAGGAAATCGAGACGCGAGATGCGAGTGAAGATTTGATTAAATTTTCCAAATAAGACAGCATTGACACACCAAGAACATGAGTGTATATCGTTAGATTGAAGGAGGATGTCAGAATGACGAATTGTGATACGATATTCTTATCAAGACAATGCTACACTGATCTCATTCAAGAACTTGGATATGGAGAATTTTCAAGAAACTTCTGAAATTAGACTTTTTCTGTTCTATGAAATGTGTGGCACTTAGTTACTAATCAAAGCATACAGTGAGCTTTATGAAAAGGTTGCTTTGTGATGAACAGTGTTACTAAGTTGGTAGCGAACACATGACTGAGTATACCGTAAATATTTTCTACCTAACCGTGTAAGAGATCTCAAAAGAACCTTAAATCGATACTTTTTTTCGCTCATCGATCAGATAACCGGTCTCAGGCCCAAAGTAAGGCTGCTTCTTTGAGGTTAGAATATAATGGGTTCCATAGCAAGTTTTACAGGATACAATCGGGAAAATATATTTAATGATAGACCGGAAACTAGTGAATCCTACACAAATAAGTATGTAAACCCTAGTGAGCATCAAGGACGCTAATTAAATACCTATTTAATAGCCTCGAGTGTTAACACACAGGAGACTTTCTATAAATAACATATCCGTAAGAACACAATTCGTTGGATTAAAAAGTCTTAAGAACAAGAACCAGGTGAAAGCGTTATGAGTGTCAGAATAACAATTAAGAAATAGGTGAGAGCGATATGAGTCCTAAGTAGATTTCTTCACGAGAAACACTCTCAAATAATTTTGTAGTTGAATATAGACGGGAAGTATAGCTATTGCTTGAATATCATTTATAAATTAATACTTGTATTTTACATTTGGTATCCCAACATTTTTCAATTCCAAGAGTCCACCTAAAACAAACCGCTGTTCGTTTACAAAGTTATACGTCTGTGATACCCTCGTCCTAAAAAGGCAGAAGTAAATCACGGTTTTTTACATGGTATGCCATTGTACAATGGGAGTTAGAGAGCTCTAAAAGCACTATTTCTTCGTCTTAACATCTAGGTACACAACACAAGATTTTACGCCTTCGAATTCATTGTTGAATTGCTTTACTAGCTTTAAGTCATTAGGAATTAAGGAATAGACGCCGATGTCCTGTATGGAAGCGGGACATTTCTTTATGCACCTGTATGGAAGCGGAAAATTGACTCCCTGGTATAAGCAATATCAGATAAATAAAGGAATAGTTACAAAGCTAGAATATGGCCACTTTTTCCTTTACTAATACAGTAGCTGCGCATCATACAATTCTGAATTTTTTCCAGCTATAGGAACGAAATGGTTTAAGCCTAAACCCAATCGAAAGAGGTTGGTCTGTTGACCCACACACCTACCATCAGCTCCAGCCGGATAATCTTACTTACCTGTAGAGAAAAAGTGACTGCAAGATAGGATTGTGAACGAGCCAAGTCTTCGTGTAAAAGTGCTGATACGAAGTATTCAAGGTTTTGTGCATTCTGCCAAGAAAATTAATGTAAAAATGACAGATCGAAAGATAATCTGATATAGATGATAAACGAACAACAGCTGTAAACATAAATATGTCATTGACAACGGATTAACTGTTGATCCAATCAGTCATGATAATTATTTTGTGATATCGTTCCCACCTTTTAGACCTAAATAAAATGGACATGAAAACTATCTTGTCGAACTTTAAATGAAGATGTAAAGACAATGTAATTTTTTTTGGAATCATTTAACACGAGCTACTTTGGAATCATTTAACACGTGCATATCCACGGCCGTTGACCAGAGCCATCGTAGATCACCAAGTAAATTCCTCTTCAAAGGTAGAAGCACCAAATCGTCTGTAGAATTCTGCTTACGTGTTCGCTGCATATAGCGGAAAATCATGGCTAGCCTAGTGTGCATTTTTTTGTAGAGCCGTTAACATTGGCAAGAAAGTCGAAATACACAGATATGTGCCTAGATCTATTTTTGAGACTCTTTCAGGAAACAGTATTACTAAGATACCGAAACGTTCAGATAACATTTTACTAAAAAGAGATGTCGAGATACTTGTTGTTCTCTTATCATAACGAATGCAAGCAGCACTACTACTAACCATACATAGTAATATTTGATAAGAAGCGTAAAGAGCATGCAAGCGCCCACAAATCGTCTGTAGAATTCTGCATAGATGATCGCTGCATATAGCGGGATATTATAGCAAACGGTCTAGAGTACATTCCTTGCAAAGTCCAGCTAAGTGCCGTTAACATTAGCAAGAAGTTAGATGAAACACTGAGATAGATCATCTAACTTCTTGATCTATACTTCAGACTGTTTTCAGAGAACATTGTGTGACGAAGTCTGACGAACAGAAACAGTCACTTATTTTACTAAGAGCGTAGCGAGATTAGGATTTTTCAATTGCTACTTAAAAGCTAATTTTAAAATTTGTTGGAAAATTATTTTCATTTGCCAAAAGATTTAAGATTTATCTACACAGCTGCCGACTGTGGTTTTCTGCAGAAATAATGTATTATTAATTGTAGATAAAATAATAATAAGAGTAGATGTCGAGATCCGCCATGATACTTGCATTAGAATAAGTTTAGAATCAGTTTGCATGCAGTACAACCGACGAGAGCAGGCGGATTGAGATGGGATAAATGCGGCAGCTCATATTGTTCAAGTTTAAACCCTGTGACGTGCGGAACAAAAACCTTTGGCTGAGAAAGAATGAATATCACGGTGAGTTCATAAGGTGTAGTAAAGAGAAAGCGCGTTAAAATGATGGTCAAGTTGGTGGGTCTCTTGCGATAAGACAAGCATCGCCGAGCTTTTAAAGGTTATTATAAAATGCATCAACTACGTAAGAAATAGTTTTAAAATGAGAACATTAGCAGAGATTTAAATTGACTTCATTGTAATAGTATTCTACAATTTCTGAAAAGAGATATTAATAAGAGATTCTATCGATCCCTAAGTGATGTGGTGATTAAAGAAATATTTTTAGGATGGACGGAGATGTTCTATTTTTTATTAGTGGATCAGAGTGGAACAGGCGCGCCAATAAATCGAGGGGACTATTTCGAGGGGTCCGGTAAGGCTAAAAGGCTTATGCCGGCTTATGTTCTTCTTACAATACTGAGAAATTTAGTAGTCAGCAGTGGACATCGGCATCTATTACTTGATTCCTATTGGCTTACAGCTAGTAAAGAAATCCAAAAATGAATCCAAAGCTGTAAGATCTTGTGTTGTGTACCTAGGTCTTAAAAACGAAGCGGTCGTGCTTTTAGAGCTCCTTAACTCACATTACACAATGGCGTAGCATTTATAAAACCGTGGATAAACTTCTCCCTTTAATAAGACGAGTGTATGACAGCTTTGGGAACGATGAGCGGTTTTATTTAGGTGGGCCCTTGGGATTGAAAAATGTTGGGGTAACAAATGTAAATATATATATATATATATATATATATATATATATATATATATATATATATATATATATATATATATATATATATATATATATATATATATATATATATATATATTAATTTATCAATTTTAATCAAGTAATTGCTATACTTCCCGTTAAAATGCAACTTGCAAATTCACAATATTCGAGTTCAAACTTAGTGACGTGCGGAACAAGAAGTATTTATCTGAGAAAGAATGAAAATTGAGGTGAGCTCATAAAATATAGTAAAGAGAAAGCGCATTATTTGATGGACTAGTTGATACTTGCGAAAGGACAGGCATTACCGAGATTGTGAAGCTTTTTGTAATCTGCATCCACAACAATAGAAATCGCCTTAAAATAACAACATTAGCAGAGATACTAATTGAAGCAGAGATGATACTTGACTTCATTATAATAGTATTCTAGAAAGTCTGAAGACATGACATATTTCAAAACGGTGGATTATTTCTTGTACACGCACACCTCAACTGTTCTCCAGTTATAGAATCCACAGTTTCAAAAATGAGATGTCGTAGCTCTTCAAGAGTGTCAGGAATAGGAAGGATAAAATTCGGTCATTTACATAAGCCCATAGATAAAAATCACACGGAGTGGGAACTTCAGACCTTTCAGTTCACTGCCGATAAAATTGATCTTCTATTCCACGTCTTTCAATCCAATGTCCTGTAATGGTGTAATTAAAGTAATGTCGAACTTGGTTAAAAAATTGAGGCCGAGCACCATCTTGCATAAAAAAGAATTCTAAATCAACTTTAAGTTGTTGAAATAACTAGCTTTTATAGGTCTAAATAGTTTACTCCTGTCACAGTTTTCTCCATGAAGGAAATGGCCCATGAACTTTTATTACAGATATCACATACAAGACGTTCATCTTTGCTTATCTCTTTCATATTGAATTCCTGCCGCATTAAAATCACTTGCCCAAATTCTAACGTTATGGGTATTAATTTTACCAGAAATTTGATAATTGATACTTCGAAAAATAAAATAGTTGAACAAAATTGTCTTCTTCCATATGATCTAACATACTAATGCAAAATTCAAAACTTTTATTGTGATCGTCAAGATACAAAGTTTATAATAACTGCGGTTTGCAGACGATATTTCAGAACTCGAAATACTGTTGGTTGAGGAACTCCAACTTCTTTCCTTGCTTGGCTCCTTTTGTAAAGCGTACGAATACGATCGAAATTCTCGTTCGATGTGCGTGTACATCCCGTAGTTTTCCGTTTGTTGATGCAGCCATCTTCTGCGAATTTTCCATGGCACTCGTAAATTTGATTGTTAAATTGACGGCGAAATGCACGCTGAGCTCCAACAATAGACAAGTTCTGGCATTTGAAATACACAAAAAGACTTCTGCCTTGGTGATGCCGCCATTTCACTACACACAAACAACATACACCAGTGACAATGCGGCCGTGGTTGGAACTTCTACCCGGGTCGTTTAATTGTAAACTTTCCTCAATCAAGTAACGTTCGAATCATGTATCTATCTTATATAGTTTAGAAGAAATAATGGTTTGAAATCTGATCTATCACTGTATTCACAAATATGTCAGTAACAAACGATCAACCACAATTTGCTTCATTTTGTAAAACTCTTCTCGCCCTGTTGAATGGAATCAGTTTTCAACTGACAATTAACGACTACTCGGTTCTTTCTTTTGTTCCTAAATATATCAGTAACTAACGATTAGCAAAATTCTAATCTGGTTAGCTTCTATATACTCCTTTGGTCCAATATACTGGAATAACTTCAATTATCAATTTTTGGCTAAATACGAGAATTGTCTTATCTTAGTTTATTCTTAAACAATTCAGTAACTAACAATCAGCAGGAGTCTGATTAATCTTCCAAACTCACCATTCACAAAAGTTAATGATATCACTTTTAAATTGTTAATAAGAAACGATAATTCTGTTCATTCGTATTATTGTTAACTATGTCTTCAACCAAAATGAGCAAGAGTCCAAACGTTTCCCGAATACTCCCCTTTTCCTGGAGACTGGATCCATTTTCCTATTGTAAACATATAAATTTTAGAGAATTTCGTTGGTTGAATTTATTCTTAGATATGTCTTCAACTAGGGATTAGTAACAGTCTGCATCAGTTTCCGGGAAACCTTTCCGTATTGAATAGACAAATCTTTAATTGTTAATATGTAATAATTTACGAAAATTCCGTTCTTTCTTTTCATTCAAAAATATGTCGGTACTACCGATCAGCAAGCGTCTACTTCAGGTTCCAAAAACTCCTTCCGCACAAGTGGATAGACCAGCTTTATTTTGGATATTGGACAATTTACCATAATTTATTTCTTTCAGTTTATTTTAGACATTGGACAATTTACCAGAATTTACTCTTTCAGTTTATTCTAAAATTTGCCAGTAACTAAAGATCAGCCAGAGTCTGCATCAATAAAAAACACACTTTGAATATTCAATGGACACATATCATTTGTTATCTCATACTTTATGCCAGTTATATTTTTTCAATACATTCATTCCAACTAGCGGTCCGCAAGAGAGTACTTATACTTGCAAACACTCCATTCGCCCTATTCAAGACACTCGTTTTTGAATAGTAAATACATCAGATATTCTGTCAATTCCGTTATTCTTAACGTTTATTAATATGTCAGTAGCTAAAGATCACACTAATCTTCTTCATCCTCCAAACTGTTCTTTGGCCCTGATAGGTAGACTCGTTTTTCAATTGTAAGTATCTGACAACGTACGACAATTATTCCTTTCATTTTGTTCCTAAATAAGACCGTAATTAACGACCAGCAGCCCTCTGCTATAGTTTACTAACACTCCTATCCCCCTTTTTATCTTACTAACTTGACAATTGTAAATATCTTACAATTTTCTAAAATCTCGATCTTTGATTTGATTCTTATGTATGCTTTCAGCTAGTTGCCGCCAACAGTCTGCATCAGCTTGCGACACTGATATCCCCTTAATAATGGACTCACTTTTCTATTTTAAATACCTTTGAATTTTCGACAGTTCTGGTCTTTCATTTCATTCTAAAATATGTCGACAAATACCGATCAGCAAGAGTCTACTTAAGATTCCAAATTCGCTTTGCCCCTAGTATATATATATCAAATTTCGATTGCTAACATCTTAGAATTCTTTTATTTAATATGATCTTAAAATAGTTCAGTAACAATCGATCATAAAGATTTAGCTTTATAACCAAAAACACACCATTCGTTCTTCTCAATGTACTAACGTTTCAATTGTAAATATCCAATAATTTTAGGCTTTCAGTTTTGTGATTAATATATTGAATAAGTTAGTAACGATCAGCAAAAGTCTACTTCAGATTCGTAATAAGTCAATAACTAACGATTAGCAAGGGTCTGCTTCGTCTTTTATAATCTTTTTCCGCATACTGAATACATTCGCTCTTCAATTGCAAATTTCAGACAATTTTATATAAGTCCGGTCTTTCATATTATTCTTAAATATTAAAGTGAATAACGATTAGTAACGTCTGCTTCATCTTTGAAATTGTTGCTTCGAGTTACTGAATGACTTCACTTTTGAATTGTAAATATCTCAAAAATAACAAGAATTCCGTTCTTTGAATTATTCTTAAATATTCAGCAACTATAGACTTTACTACAGATTCCAAAATCTCCATTCTCCCTTGTCAGTTTACTCTCATTTGAAATGTTATAATCTGACATTTTTTCGAGAATTTCTTTCTTTCAAGCGATCGCGAACTGTCTGCATCAGCGTCCAAGCAATCCTTTTGCTATAGTGTATGGACACGTTACAATTGTAAATATCTGACAATTTACGTTTTCGTTAACTAATGTTCTTTTTAAATATGTCTGTAACTAAAGTTGAGCGTGAGTCTGCTTAATCTTCTAAAACTCGTTTCCTTCTACAGAATGGATTCACATTTCAATTGAAAATATCTTACCACGACTATACCTTTATTTCTTATTCTTCTTATAATTGTAACTAACGTTAAGTAAGAGGGTGTTTGATCATTCAAACACTCCCTTGGCCATACTGATTCACCTCAATTTTCAATTGTAAATACCTGACAATTTATGACAATTACGCTTTTTCTTTTCATGCTTTAATGGCCCGAATACTACCAATCAGCAAGAATTTAATACAGCTTCCAAACAATCATTTGGCCCTAGTTAACTGACTCAAAGTTCAATTGCAAATATCTGACAAATTACGATAATTGCGTTGTTTCAGAATATTTATTATGAAATATGTTACTAACTAACGAACAGGATGAGCAATCTTCGTTTTCTAATCACTCCATTTACCTTACTCAATTAACTCACTTTTCAATTGGAAATAACTGACAATTTTAGATAATTTTGTTGTTTCATTTCATTTATAAATACGAAAACAACGACGTAGGAGAAAGGGTCTACTTCAGATCCAAGCACCTCTTCCATATGAAATAGGCTCATATTTGAACTGCAAATGTTTGACCAGTTGCGACAAATTACATTTTTCCATATCATCTTAAAATTGTTCAATAACTAACGGGTCATCAAGACTCTGCTTTATATACTATAAATAAGGCTTTCTACCTACTCAATGGACTAAGTTTTGAAATTTTACTATCACAAAAAAATACGTCTTCCGTTTTCTATTTTATATTGTTAAATAAGTCAAGAACTAGCGATCAGGAAGATTTAGCTTAATCTTCCAAACACATTTCGTGCCACTGAATGGATTCACTTTTCAATTGAAAATCCAAGACAATTACGAGAATGTCGTTCTTTCATTTTATTATAAAAATGTCAGTAGATAACGATTATCAAGTGTCTACTTTATATAATAAACACACATTTTTTGCCTTACTGAACTTTTCAATTGTAAATATCTGACATTTTAGGTTTATCCATTTCTTATTTTATTTTCAAAGACAGTTAATATACCAAGAAGAGTAGTCTACATATTGCAAACACACCTTTTAGGCCTTACTGAATAGCCTTAATGTTCAACTGTAAACATCTGACAATTTATCGCAATTTCATTATAATATTTTAAAATTGTTCAGTAACTAACGATAATCAAGAGTCTGCTTTATATACCAAAAACACATCTTTCACCTTACTAAAAGGATTAACTCTTGAATTGTAAATATCTGACATTTTACGTCTTTTCCATTCTCTCATTATATTCTTAAATTTGTCATTAACTATCAGCATGTGCCTGCTTAATCTTTGAAACATTCTACTCGTTCTAGTTAATGGATTCACTTCTCATCTGAAAATATCTTACTACGACAATTCCGCTCTTTCATTTTACTTTTAATTATGTCTTGAACTCACAATCAGCAAGAGAATGATTCAGCTCGATCCACTCCTTTCGCCCTACTCCTTAGACGCGATTTCAATTGTAAATATTTGACAATTTACTACAATTCCGTTAGTTCATTTTATCCTTATATATCTAGGCAGCTAGCTATCACCACCTTCCAAACACACCTTTCATTCTAATGAATAAACTCGTTTACAGATTATAAATACCTGACAATTTTCAACCATTCCATTCTTTCATTTTATTCTTTCATTCCATAAGGTCTGCTTGAACTTCAAAAAAATCGTTTCAGTTTTTAAAAAAGTCACATTTCAAATGTAATTATCTGATAATTTGCGAGAATTCCATGCTTTCATTATAAACAGCAATATCAGTCAGTAACTTGCGACCAGCAAGAATCTGCTTGGTTCTCTTACCCCTCTTCTAATTACTACAGGGTGTCTCGCCTGTCTCATTCCAAAAGAAGTCTGCCAATATATCCACACTCTATTTACCATTGTAACGCCGTTACATGGTTGCTATTTACTGCTGAAACCTTTAATTGTGTTCGTGAGAGATATCCCCTAACTTGAACTTTCAGAGAAGGAGTCCATGTGGCAATGCAGGAAGTGTAATTTTGGGACATATAACATCCCATGTTACGAAATGAATTATTGCTTCCTTGGCGGCCATTTTGTAATGGTGTACTGATGTTTGGCTCGACTACACCAATGACACAAAAAGCAGCAGTGCTTCGTGTAATCTCCTTCTGAACCAGTTAGGTACGTAATATCGCATAGAAACCCCCAGAACTGTTCGTACACTATTTTCTTCAATTGGTTTCATACGTTCTCGTATGTTTCTTACATATGTACAGCATGAGCAATGGGATGTATGGGTTTTCGTTGCCATTGTGTAGTGAAACTACTTTGAAGCTTATCTTACAGGAATCTACGTATAGCCTCCAAACCTAAGTATTGTAGTTCAACTTCAATTGTCCCATAAGCGATGGAATGTCACTGCAATACCCAAATCCCCATCCTTTGTACAATTAGGAACTAGGCTACTCTCTCTTTTCCTATACATTGATATATTCACATCATGGTTTAGTATATTCCATTGTTGTAGTCGTGACGTAAGCAACAAGACCTTAGGCTTGGGAAGGTTTATGTCTTTGATTAGATCATACAGCTCTTTCTAACTTAATACCTGTATTCATAGTGTCAGGCAGTGGAGCGTTTTCGAATGTACAACGTGCCGAAAACGTGGGAAAATGACTTTCGGACGGCAATAGTTCGGAAACTATCCAACGTAAAGACGGCGGATAAAAAAATCACTGAAGAAGTCATACCTGCTGTACAAAATTTGCATGTTTCACAATCCTACTATGCAAGCGCATGGGATTCCCCATAGGAATATAGGGAGTCCCGGATATTCTATCAAATGAAAATTGGTCTTAATGGATATGAATAGATAGGGTTTGTATCAGGTAACAATATTGCGTTTGTATTAAGTCGATATTTGGAACAAATACTAACTAGCGGACACCTTCATACCCGTTGTGTGTGGTTGCATAATCGCCAATTACGGATGCTGGTCAACAATGACTTTCTGAATATTAGGCGTAGCGATTTTGTTTTCAAATGCTCTAGAAACACGTCTGGAGCGTCGGTAAAGCACAACAGGTGAAGCAAGGTGTTTCACATGTGTGGAAACCCTTAACGAAAGATTCCCAGAAATGCACTCGTACTGAGTAAATGTGAGTTCAAAGCGTCGGAAATGTAAGGATTAGCGTCAAGGACATGAGATCCATTGCCAATTCACCAATAATATTCTCCCAAACTGATGCAATATGATGCGCAAAGTTGCATACCGATAAAGATGCCACAACTGAGGCCAATTTGAAATTTTGCAAGAGGACTCACAAAGAAACTGGGTAAACTAAATGAATGTCACTAGTGGAATCGCATAATAATTGTTGAAATGTGGTCAATGTGTGTTGATATCGACATGTAGCTAATGAACAAATGTCAACATTCCCCACTATTGCTGGGACACCGTCCCACGTGGGAAAAAGAGGAAAATAACTACTCGGTTGTGAAGGTAAGGACGTGGGCTTCCACTAAGATTGGGAACTGCGACCACGGGAGCAAAAGCAAGCGATCAAGCTCTGAGGCTTCGAGGGAGCTTCACTTTCTCTGTATTTATGTCCTTGATTAGTGCCCGCTTTGTAAAGCAAGCCTCCAGAGATCCTTGTGTTTCGTGTTGTTATTCCTACTGCATAGCCGTAAACAATCAGAGCTTCCTATTTCTCAAGTCGTTTTATTTTCCATATGTATGGTATTCCAGCAGTAGTGTTGGATGCGCCAAATTGCTTCACTTTCGTCTTTGTCTTGGCAGGTGCACCGTGTGTAAGATACGAATTTCTACAGTTTTACCCTATAATTCGAGACGCCATATGTTCCAGAAGACGTCGGACATGATACAAGTTAGAATTTGTACCATGGATTTAGAGATTCGTTTCCATATGTTTCAACTGTGGGACAATGTCCCAAACAAAGATTGACATTGATACAATCGCGTTCTAGTTACGTTCTAACAAAAAGTCCACCAAATGTAATAGCAGAACATACAACGTTATTTTCCTAGTTTTCGCACGTGGGACCGTGTCCCAGCAGTAGTGGTACATGATGACATTTGTCCATTAGCTAAATGTTGATGTCAACACACACATTGCTCAAATTTAATTATCGATCATCCGATCCCACTAGTAACATTCATTTAGTTTGCCCAGTTTAAGTGTGAGTCCTCTTCCAGAATTTCAACTCGGCCTCAGATGTTGCATTCTTATCGTTATGCAACCGTGCAGATCATATTCCATCGGATTGATGCAATATTATTGGTGAATTGGCAATGGCTTTCATGCTTTTGATGCTATTTCTTACATTTCCGACGCTTTGAACTACGTTTACTTATTATGAGTGTATTTCTGGGCATTTTTCGTTAAGTGTTCCCATACATGTGAATCACCTTGCTTCATCTGTTGTGCTCTACCGACACTACAGATGTCTTTCTAGGACATTTGAGTACAAATTCGCTATACTTAAAACCGAGAACGTCTTTGTTGGACAACATCCGTACGTGGTGATTATGCAACCACACACAACGGACATGAAGGTGTCAGCCATTATGTATTTCTTCCAGATATCAAATGAATACAAATGAACTATTGGTACCTGATAGAAACCCTATCAATTCATATCCGTTTAGACCAATTTTCATTTGGCAAATTATCCGGGACTCCCTACATGCCTTTCGGGAGTCCCGTGCGCTTGCAAGGGAGGATTGTGAAACATGCAAAATTAAATACAGCAAGTATGTCTTCTTGAGTGAATTTGTTATCCTCCCACTTTACATTTTATAGTTTCCGACCTATTGGCGTCCGAAAGTCGTTTTCCCACGCTTTCGGCACTCTGTAGATACGAAACTATGTCCGATAACCGAAAGTTGAAGAAAACTCTTTTCCTTCTCTCAGTGGTAGGAGTCACCTGCCAAGAGTTGTAACACTTATTTTCCAACCTCCGATATATACAACTCCTAAAGTGCAATACCACCAACTGCAGTAATCCTTTTTCGGCAATAGCATGCAACCCAGAAAGCTCGGCGGTAGGGTTGATTGCAAATTCGAAAGGCAATTTTGTCACAAGTATATCAGTGTGGCAAACTGCCAATAAGAGAATAAAACAAATTATTAAGAGTGACAATTTTATTATTGTGGCGGACTTGGATGACATCAAAAGTTACAAAAACTTACTTTACCAGGTCAAACAAGATTAATGGTAAGAAACAGTTGTAAGAAGAAAATATTTCTCTCTTTCACCCTCCCCACCCAAAAAAGGAACTCATACAAAGAAAAAGTTATATAATAATAAAGTTTCATATGAAAACCTAACAGCACAAAAACAAATAGCTAAACGAAAGGAAAAGGTGACAAACACAGAATAAGAGACACCAGCGGCGAAGTAGACTTGCGGCCCCCCCATGCTAGAAAAAGAAATGGTACCGTTGTTGTAAACCCGGTTGTTATTATTATTAAAAAGTCGTTTCCTTTCAAAAACTCTTACTCTGCCTAAGAGCATGAATGCATATAGCGATCATGTATGTACGTTTTTTCAATGAGCGGTGCCAAAGCCCAAAAGGTGTGGAAAAACTTTCTTATGGTGATTCTAGTTCCAAGTTCGAAGCATTTGCTCTTGCACGTGTCTTTTTTTTTCGGGGAACAGAAAAGTTCTGGCGCCTAAGAAATTATACCATATAATATTGCAAATTTGCAAGTGGATGTATTTACATTCCAATTTGTTGTAATAAAGATATTATGATTAGAAAACACTATTGTAAAAAGTATGTTTAATTTCTTCATCCATCGCGTCTTAGGGGTCCTTTATACCTCGCCGCCCCCCAATATCGTATCGAAAATTTAGAATTCATGTCCAGATATTCGCGATATCGAATGTTCATATATGATATTAGAGATATCGACAATAGCGATTCATCGACATATAACAGGCACAGCTCCGAGAAGTGATGCTTCAAAATCTAGTGGAAGCAACAATCAATTCTAAATAAGTTCTCCATTTCCCTATTCAATGTTGAGGGGGAAGGGTGTGAACCCAACAGAAATCTTAAGAAAAACAAGTATTAAGATAAAAGTAGGTTTTCCGCCACCCCTTAAATTCAAAAATTAACAGAAAACTATTACTGTAATTTACCTTTTACTTCTGTTTCTGATTGTTATCACAAATCGGCCACAGTACACATACTTCACATAGTATACCAATACACTCTATAACTTTTCACAACCAAGCAAGCCGCAAGATGAATTTCCAGTGATATTAAAATGGAATGTTCTACAAAATAGTTCTAACTCATTGGCCTTATTTATATCAGTGCTTTGGTACGTAATGAGCTACTGGACTAACAGAACTAGAAATTAGAGATTTTGTTGCTTTCTTCTCTGAGACTAAAAGACTTCAGCATTTTTCTGAGATTTTAATTTTCTTAATGTAAGTCCCCTCTTCTAGGCTAATTCTGGCTACCACCGTTTCAAGGTAATCGGTAAAAGAAAAAGTTTGTCGACACTCCTCTCGACAGTTTGTGAGATGATATTTCATAGTTCATGCTGTTCTTTCTTCGTTATAAAAGCACTTCAACTTTACTCTATTCATGGTAAATTACTGAACTTATAAACATTTACATTATTGAAAAATGAATAATTATTTTTAACATAAAAAGGCTTTACAGTTCATTAGAATGCAGTAGTAAATGGAAGTGAATGAAAATATTGTTCAGTTGTTGAGATGTGCAATCTGAATGTGAATAATAAGTGTTTCCATTTTCTTGTCCAGAGGCGGATCTACGATGGAATTTCGGGGGCTCGATGGTTGATAATACTCCTATTTAGAGTTTTTTTAAGAGCTCCAAACTCTGGAATGGGTTTTATTTATATATAAAATAACAAAGATTCCCTTCTTAGGGGGGAAATCACCATGATCGCCTGGCATATGCCCCTGCTCTTGTGTAGCAGTCTTTGAAGACATTTAGTTCGTGTGTGCTTCGGACGATGCTGATTAGGGATGGCCATATCTGGATATTTTGTTATTCTTATGTCGCATAGAAACTTATCGGGAATTGCAACTAGAGAGCTTCCTCTGGTGGAAGAAGTAAGTTTGCGGTGGAGGAGATCGTTTCTGTGGTTAGCGAGAAAACCCACGGTTACCATATTATCCACAACAAACTTACTTGACCCACCAGAGGAAGCCATCTACTACTGAGACACCGCGACCAAAAATTGAAGCAAGTCAATGATAATAGAAGTATTGGTAGAATGAAGTGTGGGAGGAAGAGGGGTTAACCTGACAAACTCACTGATACGATCTCGTCCACCACAAACTTGTTTCTCCTACCAGAGTAAGCACTCTTCCACTGAGCCACCGCGCCCAATGATTAAACCAATTCAATGATAATAGAGGAGTTGCTGAAATGAAAAGTGGAAAAAAGCAGGAGTAAACTGAGAATACCCACGAATACGATCTTGTCCACCACAAACATAATTCTCCCGCAAGAGGAAACACTCTACCACTGAGCCACTTCACCCAAAGATTGATGCTAGTCAGTAATAATAGAGGAATTGGTGGAATTAAAAGTGGGAAAAATAGGGAGTACCCCTGACAAAATCCACGAATAATATCTTGTCCATTACAGATTTACTTGGCACAACAGACGAAGTGCTCTACCAATGAGCCACCGCGTCCAATGATTAAAGCAAGTAAATGATAGTAGATGAATTGGTGTAATGAAATTGGGACGGATCGAGAGTGCCCTGACAAACCCACTGATACGATTTTGTACACCAGAAACTTACTGGGCCCACCAGAGGAAACGTTCTACCAGTGAGCTGCTACGGCCAATGACTGAAAGGAATCAATGACAATAGAAGAATTGATAGAATGAAATAAGTGAGGAAGCGGGATTAGCAAGTTAAAACCCACGGATACGATCCTGTCCACCACAAACTTACTTGGCCAACCAGAGGGAGCGCTGTACCACTGAGCCACTGCGCCCAATGTCTTAAAAGAGTCAATGATGATAGAAGAATTGCTGAAATGAAATGTGTGAGGAAGCAGGATTACCCTGTTAAAACCCACGGATACGATCTTGTCATCCAGAAACTTACCTCACCCACCAGAGGAAACGCTCTACTAATGAGCCACCGCTTCCAATGTTTAAAGTAAAAGACAATAGATGAATTGGTGGAATGAAATTGTGAGAAAGTGGAAGTACCGTGACAAACCCAGTAATACTATCTTGTATAACGCAAACTTACTTGGCACTGATTAAAGAAAGTCAGTGATAATAGAGCGATTGATGGAATGAAAGTGGTAAGAACCGGGAGTACCCTGAGAGAACCTACGGATACGATCTTGTCCACCGCATGCTTACTTGCCGGGGATCCAAAGAATAAGGACCCCACCCACCAAGGTAAGAATCTACCATTGATCCACCGCGCCCCACAACAAGAACAAGAAAATTGGAAGTTACTAGGAAACATTTTAAGAAGAAATATCTTTCAATTGTAAAGACCACTGCTAGATGGCCGTCTTTTAATAACTCCATGAGCAGAAAATACTAATACGTATTATTTCTTTTTAAAACCATATACGTAATCCGAAATTTATCACTTATTCGTCATCCGGATGTAATCAGTGACTTGAATGTTCTATTATCCAGACATTATCTGTTATCTTAATTTTATAAATTATCCGGATAAATCCAATATCCGGATATTGTCCGAGATTCTGATGTTATCGGTTATCCGTCATCCGGATATCATCCATTATCCTGATCTTATCCATCATCCGTTTTCCGGACATTATCCGTCAGCCGCATATTATCCGACATCCCTTTACCGTGTATTATCTTTTATCTGACATCCGTTTTGTTATCCGTCAACCGGATATTACAAATGCGGATGTTTCTATCCGACATCAGAATAAAAAATTATCCAGTTGTGTCCATATCTAATCAGCATCATCAGAAGGATACACGTACTAAATGTCTTGAAATCTGCTACAAAAACAGTGGCGGGTCCAGGGGTGATTATGTGTGGACGCCTACGCGAATGTGTGGACGTAAATGGCGCCCAGTTGGAGGTGTGGCGGTGAATGATCTGAGCTGGCTCATATTACAGGTAAAATTTTAATCCTACCTGACGCTACTGTATGATTTTTTTTATATCAGTATGAGCATTTTTATGGAATTATAAGCGAATTAAATCCGTCCATACACTTTGAAAACCCTGTATATAGGTATGTTGACAATAAGCGAATGTTATTAGAATATTTGTTGAGATTTCTTTTCCTTCACTGCTTTTTATCTGGTTAAAAAGTAGTTTGCAGTGTTTCGGAGCAGCTGCAGGTGGGAACACACTAATGTTTTAGACATACCGGCGACTTTTTGTGTGTGAAAATAAAACCTTCCTCATAAAGCAGTAAATAACAGCAGTAGCAATTGTCTACGTAATTGATAAAGACATATGCAACTACTAGAAACTAAAACATGTATATATATTCATTATTGCTTTTCTTTTAACAGATACTAGCTAGGAATGGCCAATTCCAGAATTTTTACTTTTTGGAATTTGGGAAGTAAAATCGGTAAAATTCCGGGTTTTGACAAAAATACGGATTTTTTCAAATTCCAGTTTTTTCCGAATTCCGGAAAGTAAATTTTCCGATTCCGGAAAATAAAATATCCGGAATTCGGATTCCGGAAAATTTTGGCCATCCCTACTTAGTATGTAATGTGGTAATTGAATGAAAGAATGATCCCGTTGAGGGGTCATGGGCTGATTTAGTTTAAGATAAATTTTTTTGATCAAAATTTTCAAACTCATATTGCTCCGTAATGGTTGGTGGGTAAGTGAAGTTTGAGAGAATTAGTACCGCTGATTCATAAAGAATAGGTGAATCAAATGGAACACTAGACAATCCGCCATGCGCTAACGTAGGAATAGATTACGATTGTACAGGATGATTAATAACACAAAAAAACATCACTAGTTATATCACTGTTGTCGCCATACTGGCTGACGGATTAAATCCTCGCCTTGCAGTTCTAGGGGTAACTAGAGGGGTAACTAATGATCATACTGAAAATGTATCTCAATAAAATTAAAATGTATGAATATGATTGATATAATTCATGTATGCAACAACAGTTCTTAATCTTGAAGGTTTTACAGTGGGTAGACAAAACTATTTATAGTACTACTTGACATCTCTAAACGTGAAATTACAGATTCAATAAGTGCTCATACATACCTTTTAGTAGTCTTCTTGTCACTCTTAGAAACTTTAACGATGATTCTGTCAGCTCCAACCAGCGTCTCGAATTTTGACTCTCGAATCTCCGAAGCTCCGATGCTCAATTTGAGACTAGAGGTCCCTTTTTATTATTTTTCGAGGGACGCACCCAAGCCTTGTATCAGTCAGTTCATCCCTTCGCGTCAGACCCCTTAAGTATGGAAACTTATTGCTCTTTTGCATACTGTTTGGCTCTTAGCAAGGATCCCACACATTATACATGGCATGATACTCATGTACACATATGGACGGTGTGACAGTCACCGCCGGAAGAATTGAATGACGTGATTTCTAGACTTATCCATAGATCCTTAACTATTTAACCTATTTCCGCACATTAGTGCGGGGTCACGTTATCAAAATTGTGATGGTGTAATTTGTTGGTCAGTTAGTATAACCTCAACAAGTAAACATCCTACGAAAGTTGCGTAGTAAAGACAACATCAGTCACCTTCATAGTTTTGCCTATTTCCTTTCTCTCTTGCTAGCTTGTGGCAAGCCGAGAAAAATGTTTTGTAAAATGCACATTAATCCAAAAAAACGTTTCAATAAGGAGCAATGTAACCATTTTTTAGGAACCAGCGTTACACACATAATTCCTCAATATGTCAGTAACTAACGACCAAGACTATGCTTCAGCTTCTAAAGACTCCTTTTGCTTCTAGTGGACTTACTTTTCAATTGTATATATCTGAGAAATGTGTTTTCTTATTCCATTCTTAATTATGCCTTAACCTTGCAATCGCCAACAGTCTGCATCAGCTTCCAATAATCAATAGACAAAGTTTTCTAATGTAAACTTTTAACTATATACGTCTGTTACGTGTATTCATTTTATTTTTTAAATATGGTTGTAACTATCGATCAACAAGATCGTGCTTTAAATTTCCAACAATACTATTGTTTTACTCAATGGACTCAACTACTAATTGTAAACATCTGACAAATCGTTTCTGTGGTTAGCGAGAAAACCCACGGTTACCATATTATCCACAACAAACTTACTTGACCCACCAGAGGAAGCCATCTACTACTGAGACACCGCGACCAAAAATTGAAGCAAGTCAATGATAATAGAAGTATTGGTAGAATGAAGTGTGGGAGGAAGAGGGGTTAACCTGACAAACTCACTGATACGATCTCGTCCACCACAAACTTGTTTCTCCTACCAGAGTAAGCACTCTTCCACTGAGCCACCGCGCCCAATGATTAAACCAATTCAATGATAATAGAGGAGTTGCTGAAATGAAAAGTGGAAAAAAGCAGGAGTAAACTGAGAATACCCACGAATACGATCTTGTCCACCACAAACATAATTCTCCCGCAAGAGGAAACACTCTACCACTGAGCCACTTCACCCAAAGATTGATGCTAGTCAGTAATAATAGAGGAATTGGTGGAATTAAAAGTGGGAAAAATAGGGAGTACCCCTGACAAAATCCACGAATAATATCTTGTCCATTACAGATTTACTTGGCACAACAGACGAAGTGCTCTACCAATGAGCCACCGCGTCCAATGATTAAAGCAAGTAAATGATAGTAGATGAATTGGTGTAATGAAATTGGGACGGATCGAGAGTGCCCTGACAAATCCACTGATACGATTTTGTACACCAGAAACTTACTGGGCCCACCAGAGGAAACGTTCTACCAGTGAGCTGCTACGGTCAATGACTGAAAGGAATCAATGACAATAGAAGAATTGATAGAATGAAATAAGTGAGGAAGCGGGATTAGCAAGTTAAAACCCACGGATACGATCCTGTCCACCACAAACTTACTTGGCCAACCAGAGGGAGCGCTGTACCACTGAGCCACTGCGCCCAATGTCTTAAAAGAGTCAATGATGATAGAAGAATTGCTGAAATGATATGTGTGAGGAAGCAGGATTACCCTGTTAAAACCCACGGATACGATCTTGTCATCCAGAAACTTACCTCACCCACCAGAGGAAACGCTCTACTAATGAGCCACCGCTTCCAATGTTTAAAGTAAAAGACAATAGATGAATTGGTGGAATGAAATTGTGAGAAAGTGGAAGTACCGTGACAAACCCAGTAATACTATCTTGTATAACGCAAACTTACTTGGCACTGATTAAAGAAAGTCAGTGATAATAGAGCGATTGATGGAATGAAAGTGGTAAGAACCGGGAGTACCCTGAGAGAACCTACGGATACGATCTTGTCCGCCGCATGCTTACTTGCCGGGGATCCAAAGAATAAGGACCCCACCCACCAAGGTAAGAATCTACCATTGATCCACCGCGCCCCACAACAAGAACAAGAAAATTGGAAGTTACTAGGAAACATTTTAAGAAGAAATATCTTTCAATTGTAAAGACCACTGCTAGATGGCCGTCTTTTAATAACTCCATGAGCAGAAAATACTAATACGTATTATTTCTTTTTAAAACCATATACGTAATCCGAAATTTATCACTTATTCGTCATCCGGATGTAATCAGTGACTTGAATGTTCTATTATCCAGACATTATCTGTTATCTTAATTTTATAAATTATCCGGATAAATCCAATATCCGGATATTGTCCGAGATTCTGATGTTATCGGTTATCCGTCATCCGGATATCATCCATTATCCTGATCTTATCCATCATCCGTTTTCCGGACATTATCCGTCAGCCGCATATTATCCGACATCCCTTTACCGTGTATTATCTTTTATCTGACATCCGTTTTGTTATCCGTCAACCGGATATTACAAATGCGGATGTTTCTATCCGACATCAGAATAAAAAATTATCCAGTTGTGTCCATATCTAATCAGCATCATCAGAAGGATACACGTACTAAATGTCTTGAAATCTGCTACAAAAACAGTGGCGGGTCCAGGGGTGATTATGTGTGGACGCCTACGCGAATGTGTGGACGTAAATGGCGCCCAGTTGGAGGTGTGGCGGTGAATGATCTGAGCTGGCTCATATTACAGGTAAAATTTTAATCCTACCTGACGCTACTGTATGATTTTTTTTATATCAGTATGAGCATTTTTATGGAATTATAAGCGAATTAAATCCGTCCATACACTTTGAAAACCCTGTATATAGGTATGTTGACAATAAGCGAATGTTATTAGAATATTTGTTGAGATTTCTTTTCCTTCACTGCTTTTTATCTGGTTAAAAAGTAGTTTGCAGTGTTTCGGAGCAGCTGCAGGTGGGAACACACTAATGTTTTAGACATACCGGCGACTTTTTGTGTGTGAAAATAAAACCTTCCTCATAAAGCAGTAAATAACAGCAGTAGCAATTGTCTACGTAATTGATAAAGACATATGCAACTACTAGAAACTAAAACATGTATATATATTCATTATTGCTTTTCTTTTAACAGATACTAGCTAGGAATGGCCAATTCCAGAATTTTTACTTTTTGGAATTTGGGAAGTAAAATCGGTAAAATTCCGGGTTTTGACAAAAATACGGATTTTTTCAAATTCCAGTTTTTTCCGAATTCCGGAAAGTAAATTTTCCGATTCCGGAAAATAAAATATCCGGAATTCGGATTCCGGAAAATTTTGGCCATCCCTACTTAGTATGTAATGTGGTAATTGAATGAAAGAATGATCCCGTTGAGGGGTCATGGGCTGATTTAGTTTAAGATAAATTTTTTTGATCAAAATTTTCAAACTCATATTGCTCCGTAATGGTTGGTGGGTAAGTGAAGTTTGAGAGAATTAGTACCGCTGATTCATAAAGAATAGGTGAATCAAATGGAACACTAGACAATCCGCCATGCGCTAACGTAGGAATAGATTACGATTGTACAGGATGATTAATAACACAAAAAAACATCACTAGTTATATCACTGTTGTCGCCATACTGGCTGACGGATTAAATCCTCGCCTTGCAGTTCTAGGGGTAACTAGAGGGGTAACTAATGATCATACTGAAAATGTATCTCAATAAAATTAAAATGTATGAATATGATTGATATAATTCATGTATGCAACAACAGTTCTTAATCTTGAAGGTTTTACAGTGGGTAGACAAAACTATTTATAGTACTACTTGACATCTCTAAACGTGAAATTACAGATTCAATAAGTGCTCATACATACCTTTTAGTAGTCTTCTTGTCACTCTTAGAAACTTTAACGATGATTCTGTCAGCTCCAACCAGCGTCTCGAATTTTGACTCTCGAATCTCCGAAGCTCCGATGCTCAATTTGAGACTAGAGGTCCCTTTTTATTATTTTTCGAGGGACGCACCCAAGCCTTGTATCAGTCAGTTCATCCCTTCGCGTCAGACCCCTTAAGTATGGAAACTTATTGCTCTTTTGCATACTGTTTGGATCTTAGCAAGGATCCCACACATTATACATGGCATGATACTCATGTACACATATGGACGGTGTGACAGTCACCGCCGGAAGAATTGAATGACGTGATTTCTAGACTTATCCATAGATCCTTAACTATTTAACCTATTTCCGCACATTAGTGCGGGGTCACGTTATCAAAATTGTGATGGTGTAATTTGTTGGTCAGTTAGTATAACCTCAACAAGTAAACATCCTACGAAAGTTGCGTAGTAAAGACAACATCAGTCACCTTCATAGTTTTGCCTATTTCCTTTCTCTCTTGCTAGCTTGTGGCAAGCCGAGAAAAATGTTTTGTAAAATGCACATTAATCCAAAAAACGTTTCAATAAGGAGCAATGTAACCATTTTTTAGGAACCAGCGTTACACACATAATTCCTCAATATGTCAGTAACTAACGACCAAGACTATGCTTCAGCTTCTAAAGACTCCTTTTGCTTCTAGTGGACTTACTTTTCAATTGTATATATCTGAGAAATGTGTTTTCTTATTCCATTCTTAATTATGCCTTAACCTTGCAATCGCCAACAGTCTGCATCAGCTTCCAATAATCAATAGACAAAGTTTTCTAATGTAAACTTTTAACTATATACGTCTGTTACGTGTATTCATTTTATTTTTTAAATATGGTTGTAACTATCGATCAACAAGATCGTGCTTTAAATTTCCAACAATACTTTTGTTTTACTCAATGGACTCAACTACTAATTGTAAACATCTGACAAATCGATTCTGTGGTTAGCGAGAAAACCCACGGTTACCATATTTTCCACAACAAACTTACTTGACCCACCAGAGGAAGCCATCTACTACTGAGACACCGCGACCAAAAATTGAAGCAAGTCAATGATAATAGAAGTATTGGTAGAATGAAGTGTGGGAGGAAGAGGGGTTAACCTGACAAACTCACTGATACGATCTCGTCCACCACAAACTTGTTTCTCCTACCAGAGTAAGCACTCTTCCACTGAGCCACCGCGCCCAATGATTAAACCAATTCAATGATAATAGAGGAGTTGCTGAAATGAAAAGTGGAAAAAAGCAGGAGTAAACTGAGAATACCCACGAATACGATCTTGTCCACCACAAACATAATTCTCCCGCAAGAGGAAACACTCTACCACTGAGCCACTTCACCCAAAGATTGATGCTAGTCAGTAATAATAGAGGAATTGGTGGAATTAAAAGTGGGAAAAATAGGGAGTACCCCTGACAAAATCCACGAATAATATCTTGTCCATTACAGATTTACTTGGCACAACAGACGAAGTGCTCTACCAATGAGCCACCGCGTCCAATGATTAAAGCAAGTAAATGATAGTAGATGAATTGGTGTAATGAAATTGGGACGGATCGAGAGTGCCCTGACAAACCCACTGATACGATTTTGTACACCAGAAACTTACTGGGCCCACCAGAGGAAACGTTCTACCAGTGAGCTGCTACGGCCAATGACTGAAA
This sequence comes from Thermobia domestica, assembly GCF_964235325.1. Lineage (NCBI taxonomy): Eukaryota > Metazoa > Arthropoda > Insecta > Zygentoma > Lepismatidae > Thermobia > Thermobia domestica. The sequence goes on from NC_137469.1 coordinate 147,726,992, forward strand.
GGAATCAATGACAATAGAAGAATTGATAGAATGAAATAAGTGAGGAAGCGGGATTAGCAAGTTAAAACCCACGGATACGATCCTGTCCACCACAAACTTACTTGGCCAACCAGAGGGAGCGCTGTACCACTGAGCCACTGCGCCCAATGTCTTAAAAGAGTCAATGATGATAGAAGAATTGCTGAAATGAAATGTGTGAGGAAGCAGGATTACCCTGTTAAAACCCACGGATACGATCTTGTCATCCAGAAACTTACCTCACCCACCAGAGGAAACGCTCTACTAATGAGCCACCGCTTCCAATGTTTAAAGTAAAAGACAATAGATGAATTGGTGGAATGAAATTGTGAGAAAGTGGAAGTACCGTGACAAACCCAGTAATACTATCTTGTATAACGCAAACTTACTTGGCACTGATTAAAGAAAGTCAGTGATAATAGAGCGATTGATGGAATGAAAGTGGTAAGAACCGGGAGTACCCTGAGAGAACCTACGGATACGATCTTGTCCACCGCATGCTTACTTGCCGGGGATCCAAAGAATAAGGACCCCACCCACCAAGGTAAGAATCTACCATTGATCCACCGCGCCCCACAACAAGAACAAGAAAATTGGAAGTTACTAGGAAACATTTTAAGAAGAAATATCTTTCAATTGTAAAGACCACTGCTAGATGGCCGTCTTTTAATAACTCCATGAGCAGAAAATGCTAATACGTATTATTTCTTTTTAAAACCATATACGTAATCCGAAATTTATCACTTATTCGTCATCCGGATGTAATCAGTGACTTGAATGTTCTATTATCCAGACATTATCTGTTATCTTAATTTTATAAATTATCCGGATAAATCCAATATCCGGATATTGTCCGAGATTCTGATGTTATCGGTTATCCGTCATCCGGATATCATCCATTATCCTGATCTTATCCACCATCCGTTTTCCGGACATTATCCGTCAGCCGCATATTATCCGACATCCCTTTACCGTGTATTATCTTTTATCTGACATCCGTTTTGTTATCCGTCAACCGGATATTACAAATGCGGATGTTTCTATCCGACATCAGAATAAAAAATTATCCAGTTGTGTCCATATCTAATCAGCATCATCAGAAGGATACACGTACTAAATGTCTTGAAATCTGCTACAAAAACAGTGGCGGGTCCAGGGGTGATTATGTGTGGACGCCTACGCGAATGTGTGGACGTAAATGGCGCCCAGTTGGAGGTGTGGCGGTGAATGATCTGAGCTGGCTCATATTACAGGTAAAATTTTAATCCTACCTGACGCTACTGTATGATTTTTTTTTTATATCAGTATGAGCATTTTTATGGAATTATAAGCGAATTAAATCCGTCCATACACTTTGAAAACCCTGTATATAGGTATGTTGACAATAAGCGAATGTTATTAGAATATTTGTTGAGATTTCTTTTCCTTCACTGCTTTTTATCTGGTTAAAAAGTAGTTTGCAGTGTTTCGGAGCAGCTGCAGGTGGGAACACACTAATGTTTTAGACATACCGGCGACTTTTTGTGTGTGAAAATAAAACCTTCCTCATAAAGTAGTAAATAACAGCAGTAGCAATTGTCTACGTAATTGATAAAGACATATGCAACTACTAGAAACTAAAACATGTATATATATTCATTATTGCTTTTCTTTTAACAGATACTAGCTAGGAATGGCCAATTCCAGAATTTTTACTTTTTGGAATTTGGGAAGTAAAATCGGTAAAATTCCGTTTTTGACAAAAATACGGATTTTTTCAAATTCCAGTTTTTTCCGAATTCCGGAAAGTAAATTTTCCGATTCCGGAAAATAAAATATCCGGAATTCGGATTCCGGAAAATTTTGGCCATCCCTACTTAGTATGTAATGTGGTAATTGAATGAAAGAATGATCCCGTTGAGGGGTCATGGGCTGATTTAGTTTAAGATAAATTTTTTTGATCAAAATTTTCAAACTCATATTGCTCCGTAATGGTTGGTGGGTAAGTGAAGTTTGAGAGAATTAGTACCGCTGATTCATAAAGAATAGGTGAATCAAATGGAACACTAGACAATCCGCCATGCGCTAACGTAGGAATAGATTACGATTGTACAGGATGATTAATAACACAAAAAAACATCACTAGTTATATCACTGTTGTCGCCATACTGGCTGACGGATTAAATCCTCGCCTTGCAGTTCTAGGGGTAACTAGAGGGGTAACTAATGATCATACTGAAAATGTATCTCAATAAAATTAAAATGTATAAATATGATTGATATAATTCATGTATGCAACAACAGTTCTTAATCTTGAAGGTTTTACAGTGGGTAGACAAAACTATTTATAGTACTACTTGACATCTCTAAACGTGAAATTACAGATTCAATAAGTGCTCATACATACCTTTTAGTAGTCTTCTTGTCACTCTTAGAAACTTTAACGATGATTCTGTCAGCTCCAACCAGCGTCTCGAATTTTGACTCTCGAATCTCCGAAGCTCCGATGCTCAATTTGAGACTAGAGGTCCCTTTTTATTATTTTTCGAGGGACGCACCCAAGCCTTGTATCAGTCAGTTCATCCCTTCGCGTCAGACCCCTTAAGTATGGAAACTTATTGCTCTTTTGCATACTGTTTGGATCTTAGCAAGGATCCCACACATTATACATGGCATGATACTCATGTACACATATGGACGGTGTGACAGTCACCGCCGGAAGAATTGAATGACGTGATTTCTAGACTTATCCATAGATCCTTAACTATTTAACCTATTTCCGCACATTAGTGCGGGGTCACGTTATCAAAATTGTGATGGTGTAATTTGTTGGTCAGTTAGTATAACCTCAACAAGTAAACATCCTACGAAAGTTGCGTAGTAAAGACAACATCAGTCACCTTCATAGTTTTGCCTATTTCCTTTCTCTCTTGCTAGCTTGTGGCAAGCCGAGAAAAATGTTTTGTAAAATGCACATTAATCCAAAATAACGTTTCAATAAGGAGCAATGTAACCATTTTGTAGGAACCAGCGTTACACACATAATTCCTCAATATGTCAGTAACTAACGACCAAGACTATGCTTCAGCTTCTAAAGACTCCTTTTGCTTCTAGTGGACTTCCTTTTCAATTGTATATATCTGAGAAATGTGTTTTCTTATTCCATTCTTAATTATGCCTTAACCTTGCAATCGCCAACAGTCTGCATCAGCTTCCAATAATCAATAGACAAAGTTTTCTAATGTAAACTTTTAACTATATACGTCTGTTACGTGTATTCATTTTATTTTTTAAATATGGTTGTAACTATCGATCAACAAGATCGTGCTTTAAATTTCCAACAATACTTTTGTTTTACTCAATGGACTCAACTACTAATTGTAAACATCTGACAAATTACGACAATTCCATTATTTCATTTCATTCTGAAATATGTCGGCAACTACAGGTTAGCTAAAATTTATCTCAGGTTCCAAACACTCCTTTCGCTCTACTGAAGTTACTCTATTTGAATAGTTGAAATCTGCGAATCCCCTGTATCATATTTTCTAAAAAATGTTGATAAGTAACGATCAATGCGAGTCTGATTCATCCTCCAAACAGTCCTTTGGTTTTGCTGAAGGAGACCCTTTCGTATTCTAATTCTCCGACAATTTACGACAGTCATATTTTTTTTCCTACACGCGCCAGTTTGTAATAATCACAAAGACCCTGCTTCAGCTTTCAAACACTCATTTTGCATTCCTTAATTTACTTACTTTCCATTTGTAAATAACTGACAATTTCCGACTAGTTCGTTACTTCATTATCTTGTTAAGTATTCTCTCAAGTAGCTATCGCCAACAAACTGCATTACCTTCTAGGGACTTCTGTCTCCTTATTGAAAGGACTCAGTTTTTAATTGTAACTATCTGACAATTTATTGATTTCAAATATTTCACTTTAATGTTAAATATGTCTGCAACTTACGATGAGTAATAGTCTACTTTAGCTTCCGCATCTAAAAACATCTGAAAAAAATACATTTTCATTCTTTAATTTCATTTTTAAATATCCCAGTCTACCAAGTCTACAAACTACCAAGAAAACTATAAGTCTACCAAGAGTCACCAATTTGAAAAAAAAAAAGACAAATAACGATAATTGTATTGCTTTACTTTTAATTATGTCAGTAATTAACTATTAGCAAGACTCTCCTTCAGCTTCTAAAGACTGCTTTTGCTCTGCTGAGTGGACTCACCTTTCATTTATAAATAATTCACAATTTTCCCGAATTTCGTTATTTCACTTTATTCTTAAATATGTATTCAACTAGGGATAGGCGACAATATGCATGTGCTCGCAAGCACTGTTTTCGCCCTATTCATGGACTCACTTTAGATTGTATATACGATATTTGATAGCTATTCCGTTCTTTCATTTCATTCTTAAATATGTCGAAAACTACCGATCTGCAAGAGCCTGTTTCAGCTTCCAAATACTCTTATAACCCAACTAGATAGATTCGCTTTTCAAGATTTATTGTTTGACATAATACGACAATTGCGTTAATTCGGTTTCTTCTAAAATCTGTCAGTATCTAACGATCAGCAAGAGTCGGTTTATATTCTAAACACATCTTTCGCCATACACAATGTATAGCACCATACACATTGTATTTTTAACAATGTGATAATTTACAATTCTTTTCTTTCATTACATAATGAAATAAGTCGAAAACTGCCGATCAGCAAGACGGTACTACAACTTACAAGCACTCCTTTCTCCTCACACAGGAGGCTTGTTTTTCAGTAGAAAAAAATTGTCTAAATTACAACTTTGTTTTTCTAGTTTCTTCTTAAATATATAAGCAAAAAGAGATCAGCAAATGTCGAGTTCATTTCCCAAATACTGCTTTAGCTTTACAGAATGGACATAGTTACTAATGATATACATCTGACAATTTTGAAACAATTCCGTTTTTTCATTTCATTCTTGATCATATAATAACTGAAGTTCATCGAGAGTCTGCTTCATCTTCCATACACTCCTTTCGCCCTGCAAGGAGACAGTTGTTACGATTGTAAATATCTAGGAGTAAACGACTATTCCATCTTTAATTTTATCTTAAATATGTGAATAACTAATGGTCACCACGTCTCCATCACGTTCGAAACAATCCTTTCGCCTTACTGAATTGTCTCAGTTTTGTATTATAAATACCTAACAGTTTTCGACAATTTTTTCATTATTTTCTTTAAAAAATCATTACCGTGAAGTAGTGATTATCAAAGCTCTATTTCACCTTCCAAAAATTCCTTTCGCAATGCAAGGTTGACTCACTTTCATTTTTGAATATCTGAGAATGAACTCAATCCCGTTGTTTAAATTTATTTTAAATATGTTATTAACTAACAATCAGCAAGTATTACTTCGGTCTCCAGACCCTCATTTCGCCCTCTTAAAAGGAGTAACTTTTCAATTGAAAATGTGTGACATTTTGCGACTGTTCCGTTGTCTTAAATATGTCAGTAACTTATGATTAAGAAGAATCTGCTACATTTTGAATCAGTTTATACGCCATACTTAATGAACTTACTTTTGAATTGTAAAGATCTCACAATTTACTACAAATACGTCTTTTAATTTCTTTCTTAAGTTTGGCGAGAACTACCGATCAGCAAGTCTACTTCAGCTTCCACTTTTCGGCTATACTGAATAGATTCAGTTTTCTTTGTAAATATCGGATTAATTACGACAAAACCGATTTTCATTTTGTTCGTAATACAGGATGTCCATGAAGTCCTGAAGGAAACTAAACTCTATAACTTGGTAACCGTTACGTTTGTGTATAAATTTTTGTGATTAGAAAAAGGGAAGCTTAAAGTTTTAAGGTACAGTGTGTTTTGTGATTTGAGGAATTTAAAACTAGCTCCTCAGTGTGGAGACAGTTAAATACAACGTTGGGAAAATACGCACAGCAGAATCAAGTATCAAGAGGTGGTACGAGAATTTTACACAAACGGGAAATGTGTGTGATTTAAAACGCAGTGGAAGGCAAGGAACGAGAAACGGTGTGATCCACACGTTGCAGGACAGCATACCCAGGAGTCCAATCGAGTCGCATAAACGTAGGTCATTGGAACATCATAGGAAATTCATCTTCCGGCTTGCTTGGTTCTGAAAAATTTTAGTGTGTATTGGTATACTATGTGAAGTATGTGCACTGTGGCTAGTTTCTGATAACAGTCAGAAACAGAAGTAAAAGGTAAATTACAGTATTAGTTTTCTGTTAATTTTTGTATTCAAGAGGTGGCGGAAAACCTACTTTTATCTTAAAATTTGTTTTTCATAAAATTTCTATTCGGGTTCACACTCTTCCACCTCAAATTGAATACGAAAAAGGAGAACTTATTTTGAATTGATTGTTGCTTCCATTATATTTCAAGCTACTCTTCTCGGACCTGTGCATGTTATATGTCGATACATCGCTATTTTCGATATCTTTATTATCATATATGAACATTCGATATCGCGAATATCTGGACATGAATAGATCATTCTAAATTTTCAATACGATATTCGGGTGCAGCGAGGTACAGGGGACCCCTAAGACGCGATGGATGAAGAAATTAAACATACTTTTTACAATAGTGTTTTCTAATCATAATATCTTTATTAGAACAAATTGGAATGTAAATACATCCACTTGCAAATTTGCAATATTATATGGTATAATTTCTTAGGCGCCAGAACTTTTCTGTTCCCTGAAAAAGCAAACAAAAAGTCACTTGCAAAACCAAGTGCTTCGAACTTGGAACTAGAATTTGCTATAAGAAAATTTTTTATATCTCTCTCGTGGAGATTTCCTTCCCCTTTGGCCTTTGGGACCGCTCATTGACAAAACGTCCATACATGGTCGCTATAAGCATTCATGCTCTTAGGCAGAGTCAGAGTTTTTGAAAAGGAAACGACTTTTTAATAATAATAATAATTATTATTATTGTTATTTTATTATTATAAACACGGGGTTTACAACTAGGGTACCATTTCTTTTTCTTGCATGGGAGGGCCGCAAGTCCGCTACGCCACTGGTGTCTCTTATTCTGTGTTTGACTACTTTTCGTTTAGTTTAGCTATTTTTTTGTGCTGTTACGGTTTTATATATAACTTTTATATTATATAACTTTTTCTTTCTATGAGTTTCTTTTTTTGGAAGGGGGGAAAGAAAAATATTTTCTTCTTATATCTGTTTCTCACCATTTATCATATTTGAGCTAAGTAAGTCATTTTGTAACTTTTGATGTCATCCAAGTCCGTCACAATAATAAAATTGTCATTCTTAACAATTTGTTTTATTCTCTTATTTGCAGTTTGCCACACTGATATACTTGTGAAAAAATAGAGGTTTAATCCAACGCCTTTCGCATTTGCAACCAATCCTACCGCCGAGCTTTTCGGGTTGCCTACCATTGCCGGAAAACGAGAATTGCAGTTGGTGGTTATTACACTTTTGGAGTCGTATATATCGGGGGTTGGAAAATAAGTGTTACAACTCTTGGAAGGTGACACCTACCACTGAGAAAGGAAAAAAGTTCACTTCAACTTTCTTCGTTTTCCAGACCCTCATTTCGCCCTATTGAAAGGAATAACTTTTCAATTGAAAATGTGTGACTTTTTGCTACAATTCCGTTGTTTTAATATATTATAAATATGTCAGTAAATAATGATTGGGAAGAATTTGCTACATTTTTGAATCAATCTTTCACCATACTTAATGAATTTACTTTTAAATTCTAAAGATCTCACAATTTAGGACAAAACCGTCTTTTTATTTCTTTCTTAAGTTTGTCGAGAACTACCGATCAGCAAGTCTACTTCAGCTTCCACTTCTTCGGCTATACTGAAGAGATTCAGTTTTCGTTGTAAATATCGGATTAATTACGATAATTCCGTTAATCATTCTATCCTAATACAGCAAGCCCATAAAGTCAAGAAGGAAACTAAACTCTAAAACTTGGTAACTATTACGTTTGTGTATAAATTTTTGTGAAAAAAAAGGAAGCTTAAAGTTTTGTTCCGGCCACAAAGCTCTATGTTGCCCACGATTCTCGATGGAGTTTTCACTGGTAATAACGTGACAAAATGAGATCTATTAATAAGAAGGTACAGTGTGTTGTGTGATTTGCGAAATTTAAATCTAGCTTGTGAGTGTGGAGAAAGTTCTAAACAACGTTGGGAAAATACGCCCGGGGGAAACAAGTATCGAGAGATGGTACGCGAATTTTAGACAAACGGGAAGTGTGTGTGATTTATCATGCACTGGAAGGCTAGAAACGAGAAACTATGTGATCCACACGTTGCAGGACGGCATAGCCAGGAGCCTAACGAAGTCGCTTAAACGGTCATTGGAACTAGCAATACCGAAGTCAAGGTTACACAAATTCGTATGCCAGAATTTGTAGTTCCGGCCCTATTAGTTAAAATTTGTGCACGACCTGATAGAGGAAGACTGTGATGTGAGAATAGAATTCTGTGGGTCAATGGTTACCCGTTTCGAAGAAGGTAATAACCTCAAGTCTACATTTCTCTTCTTAGATGATGCCACATGTATGTCGGGAAAAGTGAACAGGCTGAACTATCAAATTTGAGAGGGGGGGAATCTACGTGAATTCAAGAAGCACAATTGGAGTAGTCCCAAAATCAATGTGTGGTGTTCTGTTGGAATGGACCACATTATCGGCCCTTGTTTCTTCGACGAAGAGACGGTAAATGATAACTGTTATTTGAATATGCTACAGGGTTTCCTCTAGCCAATACTTACTAATTTATAAATGCTTAATTGTGTCCACATGCAATTGGATGGGGCACCGTAATACTATCCATTGAAGTGCGACAGTTTTTTACCGAAGAATTTAAGTAGAGATGGATTTGCCGAAAAGAACACACACCTTGTCCGGAAAAATCACTAGATTTGTCTCCTTGTGATTACTGGCTGTGGGATACGTGAAGACTAAAGTGTATTCACAGAAGAAGTTAATTAGTACTTGCATGACCAAAAAAACTAATTTCGAACATTAAAGACGATCACCGCTAACACGCAGTTCTTGTTTTCCGAAAAAGACTACAAGAGTGTTTGGACATGAATTGTGCATAATTGTAGCACTAAATTACCATGAGCTCACTAAATTACGATCATTAAGGGTTTGTTTTATATAATAAAAATTCACATTTCGCCTTAGTCTTTGAACTAAATTTTAATTGTAATTAATTGACAATTTTAGTCTTACCGTTCTCACATTTTATTCTTAAATATTTCAGTAACTAACGATCAGCGAACAATCGTTTACTTCTCCTAAATAGATACCTTTTTCAATTGAAAATATCTGACTACTACCATTACCCTTCTTTCATTTATTCTTAAATTAGTCTTGAACTAACAAACATCAATAGTGTGCTTCACCTTTCGAACACTTCTTTCGCCCTGTTAAATGGGATCAATTTTTAACTCTAACATGTGAATATTTACGAGTGTTCGGTTCTGTCGTTATATTCCTAAATATGTTAGTAGGAAACGATCAACAATAGCTTGGCAAATCTCCGAAATACTTCTTTCGAATTATTTAATGGACTCACTAAAATATTGTAAATATGAGACAAATCACGAGAAATCCATTATTTCATTGCTTTCTCAAATACGTGGGCAACTACGGTTTAGCAAGAGTTTAGTTCAGCTACAAAATTCTTTTTTCTCCTTGATAATACTCATTTTTTAATTGTAAATATGAGAACGAAACACAATTCCTTTCTTTAAATTTATTCATAAATATGTCAGTAACGAACAATCAGTAGCTAACTCTCGTCCAAGATCGAAACACTTCTCTCGCCATACTGAATGGCGTGATTTCAATTGTAAATACCTAACAATTTACTACAATTTTGATTCTATATTTTTATTCTTAAATACGTCAAAGTGTATTTATTTTCAAAACGTCTTTCAACTTCCTAACATACACTTCGCCGCTCTGAATAGAAACACTTTACACATGAAATTATTTGTAATTTTTGGATATTTCCATTTTCTCATTTTATTCTTACATACGTGAGTTAGTAATAGTCACCAATATTGCTCATCGTTCTTTAATTTTACTGTTAAAAATTGATTCAGGTAGCCATAAACAAAAATCTACATCTTCCAAGCATTCAAATCTCCCTAGTGAATGGACTTGATTTTTCAATTCTAAAAAATTTTTAATAAATTACTATTATCACTTTAATTCATTTTATTCTTAAATATGTTGGCAATGCCCAGAAGCAAGAGTTTCCTTCAGTTTCTATTGACTCGTTTTGCCATACAAAATCGCAAATATTTGACAACTCCATTAATTGATACTCTAAAATAATTTAAAACTAAAAATCTGTAAGAGTCTGTTCAATGACCCAATCACACATTTAAATTCACAAAAGTAAAAATGTGACACTTTACGACTCTTCCGTTCATTCATTTTATTTCTATATGTATCACTAACTAAAGATCAACAAGAGCAGATCAACTAAAGATCTTCAAAACACTCCTTTCACCTCACTGATTGGTCTACCTTTTTTATTGTGAATATCTGCAAATTACGACAATTCCGTTATTCCTTTTAATTCTTGAATATGTATTTAACGATCAGGGAGAGACTGCTTCGTCTTCGAAACGCTCCTTTCGCCATACTAAAGAGAGTCACTATTGAATTGCTAATATTTGACAAAGAAGGGCAATTCCATTTTTTATATTATTTTTGAAAATGTCAATAACGAAAGATCAGCTTATCGACACACTCCTTTCCATCGGCAAATAAAAATAAGCAAAGGTCTAGTATACAAGCAAGCCTTGCCTTGGCCCTACTGAAAAGAGTATCTTTCAAAATAAATATCTGATAATTAAGACTATTAAAATCGTTCATTTTATTGTTAAATATGTCAGTAACTATTGATCACCGAGGGTCTGCTTCATCTATGAAACACTCCGTTTACTATATTTAATGAAATTGTTAGCTGAATAAAGTCACAGTGATTGATTGGCCTATAATGACCTATTGTGTAGTGCCAATAATATGATAGTGAAGAGAAGAGGAAAGCTTTTAATTTACTGTTCCGATACTTTAAAAAAATAGTTTGGTAGCATTTATATTAAAAAGTTAAACCTTATAAGATAAGGGATTCCAATAGAGGGAAAAATGATTGAGATATTGTAAAGTAACGATGTGTATGTGACGGTACGCAAGAAGTTAGTAGTTCCAATAAATTAACAAATTTAATAATTGCCATTATCGCTATTCAAAGTTATTGGTATACGTTGTTTAAGATTATTACAGAATTCACTGTTGTATTGTAAAAAAACTGACATCTTCGTACAACTTAGTTCCTTCATTTTCAACTTAAATTCGTCATTAAATAATGATTACCAAGAGTACAATCATGCTTTCGCATCATACTTGAAATGTCAATATCTGACAAGTTATGACAATTCCGTTCTTTCTTATACTCTTAGATATGTGGGTAACTAACGATCAACAAATGTGCTTCATCTTCCAACCACTCCTTTCGACTGAATGGCCTCAATTTTAAATTTTTAATATCTCACAAATCACGACAACTTCCTTCTTTCATTTTATTCTTAAATATTTTAGTACTAACACCAGGAAGAGTCTCCTTAGATATGCCCGTAACAGTCTGTACGATCAAGAGTCACGTACATCTTCCAAGCGCTCCTTTCTAACTACTCCAATTAACCGTTTTTCAACACAAAATTACTGACAAAATTGTCACTTCCATTATTTCATTTTTTCTAAATTGTGTTAATAACTAACGATCAGCAAGAGTCTACTTCAGCTTTGATGCACTCCTTTCACTTTCTTCCTTTCATTTTTCAATAGTAATTATCAGACAATTTATGACAAATAGGTTCTTTCATTTTATTCTTAAATAAGTCAGTAAGTAATGATTATCAAGAGTCTGCGTTATCTTCCAAACACTTTTTCACTGTACGGAATACACACATTGCTCAAGTGTAATGTCTGGGAACTGAATCAAATGCTGTTCTCTTTTTTATCCTTAAATATGTCTCCAACCATAGATCACGAAGGGTTTGCTTCAGCTTCCAAACACTCCTCTCGGCTTTCTCAATCGACTCACTTTTCAATTGTTAATATTTAAAAATTTAAGCTTTTTACGTATGTCTGTATGTAACGATCAATAAGAATCTTTATCATCCTTCAAGCACATATATTGCTTAAATGAAAAGACACACTTACCAATTGTAAATCTGTGATAATTTACGACTATTCAGTTAATTAATTTTATTCTTAAATGTGTAAGTAAATAACAATAAACGACAGTCAACTTCATCTTCCAGACATTCCTTTCGCCTTTATAATCGGACTAACCTTTTAATTCTAAATATCTGACAATGAATGAATATGTTGTTTTTTAATATTTTTTTAAATTTATAAAAACTAACAATCAATAAGAATGTACTTCATCTTCCAAACATTTCTTTCTCGTTACTGAATGACCTCATTTCTCTATTGTAAATATCTGAAAATTCGCATCAATTCCACTATAACATCTTTTTCTTATTTGCGTCAGTAGGTACTGACCTCCAAAAGTCTGTTTCATTTTCAGAACACTTTTTTCGCTCGGCTTTCGTCTCACATTTTAAAGTTGAAATTTCCTAGAATGTACGACAATTCCGTTTTTTCATTTAACTCTTAAATATGTCAATATCTAACTATGAGCAAGTTACGTGGCTTCCAAACACTCCTTTTGCTCTATAGAAAGAAATCACTTTAGAATTGAAAATGGACAATGTATCAGTAATTATTAGCAAAATTCTAATCTCTTTAAATTCTATACACTCCTTTGACCCAATATGTTGGAATAAAATTTCAGTTATCAATTTTTGGCTAAATACGACAATTGTCTTGTCTTATTTTATACATAAATCAGTCAGTAACTAACGATCAGCAGGAGTTTAATTAATCTTCCAAACTCACCTTTCGCCCAAGTTATTAACATTACTTTTAAATTGTAACACATTAAATTAATTGTGTTACATTAATAAACGACATTTCCGTTCATTCGTTTTATTATTAAAGATGTCTTCAACCAAGAATAAACAAGTGTCCAAATATTTTCCGAATACTCCCCTTGTCCTGGAGACTGGAAACATATTTCAATTGTAAACATCTACAATTTTAGAAAATTTCGTTGTTTCATTTTATTCTAAAATATGTCAACTAGGGATCCGTATGTCTCCATCGGCATCCAGGCAAAACTTTTGCTCTATTCAATGGACACATCTTAAATTGTTAATATGTAATAATTTACGAAAATACAGTTGTTTTTTTTCATTCCTAAATTTGTCGGGTACTAATGGTCAGCACGCGTCTAGTTCAGCTTCCAAATACTCTTTCCGCACAAGTGAATCGACCCGCTTTATTTTAGATCTTGGACAATTTACCAGAATTTATTTCTTTTAGTTTATTCGAAAATTTGCCAGTAAAAAAAATCAGCAAGAGTGTGCATTACTACGAAACACACTTGTGAATATTCAATGGACACTTTTAATTTGTTGTTAACTGATACTTTAAGCCAATTATATTGTTTCATTACATTCATTACATTCATTCCAACTAGAGGGCCGCAAGAGAGTACTTAACCTTGCAAACACTCCTTTCGCCCTACTGAAAAAGAGACTCGTTTTTGAATAGTAAATACCTCTGAAATTATGTCAATTCCCCTATTCCTTATCATTTATTAATGTGTTAGTAACTAAAGATCAACATATTTCTTCATCCTGTAAAATTTTCTATTGCCCTGATAGGTAGGCTCGCTTTTCATTTGTAAGTATCTGGCAATGTACAATTCAGTGCTTTGATTTTGTTGATAAATAAGGCCGTAAGTAACGACCACACACACTGTTATAGTTCACTAAAACACCTGTCGCCCTCTTTACTTTACTAACTTGACAATTGTAAATATTTTCTAGAATCTCGTTCTTTTATTTGAATCTATGTATTCTTTCAACTAACTATCGCCAACAGTCTGCATCAGCTTGCGACACTGGTTTCCCATTAATAATGTACACACTTCTCTATTTTAAATATCTTACAATTTTCGTGAATTCCGTTCTTTCATTTCATTCTAAACTATGTCGACAACTACCGATCAGCAAGAGTCTACTTAAGATTCCAAAATCCACTTTGGCCCTAGTAAATAGATTCAAATTTCAATCTCAACGTCTTAGAATTCTATTATTTAATATGATCTTAAAATAGTTCAGTTACAAACGATCATGCAGATTTAGCTTTATAAACCAAAACACGCCTTTCGTCTTTCTTAATGAACTACTAGCATTTCCATTGAATGGGTGGGTTGAAAAAGTTACACATTCCATAAATATCACAAATTAAACTGAGTTAGTCATTTTTTACTTTGGACGTAGCTACATCCATAGAGCAGAAAAGGAAACATATTTCACTAATGCAAAAAAGGTTAAACAATAGGTAGATGTAAATAAGTTGAAGAAGGTACATACACCTTGATTATGTCCCTTCTTCACATCACAGCCGCGCTAGTGACGGCGACACTCGGCGCAGGGCTAGTGCTCAGTTATCTGTTATGACAACAGGTTGAAGGTCATGTTGGTTATGTTTAAAGTAGAAAATGAATATCATTGCGAAAAGTAGTGAAGTGAAGTTAATTAGTGTTTCTTTGCGTTAACCTAGTAACTATCTCCGAAACAGACAATGACAGTGGTGAACCAAGCCGTGAAAAGGGAGTATCCGTGAGTTTGTCAGATTACTCCCGCTTCCTCCCACATTTCATTCCACCAATTCTTTTTTTATCATTGACTTGCTTCAATTTTTGGGCGCGGTGGCTCAGTAGTAGAGGGTCAAGTAAGTTTGTTGTGCACAATATGGTATCCGTGGGTTTTATCGGTACCCACGGATACGATTTTCTCCACCACAAACTTACTTCTCCCACCAGAGAAAGCGCTCCTCCACTGAGCCACTTCGAACAAAGATTGAAGCTAGTCAATAATAACAGAGGAATTGGTGGAATTAAAAGTGGGAAGAATAGGGAGTACCCGTGACAAAATCAACGAATAAGATCTTGTCCATGACAAATTTACTTGGCACAAGAGACGAAGTGCCCAATGTTTAAAAAGAGTCATTGATAATAGAAGAATTGGTGGAAAGAAATGTGTGAGGAAGCGGGATTACCGTGTCAAAACCCACGGTTACGATCTTGTCACCAGAAACTTACTTCACCCACCAGAGGAAACGCTCTACTAATGAGCCACCGCTTCCAATGATTAAGAAAAAGACAATAGATGAATTGGTGGAATGAAATTGTGAGGGAGCGGAAGTACCCTGAAAAACCCACTGATACTATCTTGTACAACACAAACTTACTTCGCCCACCAGAGGAAACGCTCTACCAGTGAGCCATTGCACCCAATCATTGAAGAGACTCAATGATAATAATAGAATAGGTGGAATGAAATGTGCGAATAAGCAGGATTTCCCTGTCAAAACTCACGGATACGATCTTGTCCACCACAAACGTACTGGCCCACGAGGGGAAGCGCTCTACCACTGAGTCCCGCGCAAAGTGATTGAGGTATGTCTATGATGATAGAGGAATTGGTGGAATTAAAAGTGAGAAAAATCGCGAGTACCCTCACGAAACACACGAATACGATCTTGCCATTACAAATTTAGTTGGTACAGCAGAAGAAACGCTCTACGAATGAGCCACCGCGTAGAATTATTAACGTGAGTCAATGATAATAGATGAATTGGTGGAATGAAATGTGAGTGAAAGGGAGAGTAATAGACAAAACCTACGGATATTATTTTGTAAACCACAAACTTACTTGGCCCACCAGAAGAAGCGCCCTACCACTGAGCCACCGTGCCCAATGATTAAACCAAGTTAATGATAATAGAGGAATTAATGGAATGAATAGTGGGAAGAAACGGGAGAACCCTGAGTGAACCCAGGGATACGATCTAGTCCACCACAAACTTAATTAGCCCACAGTAGGAAACGCTCTACCACTGAGCCACTGCGGCGATTGATTCAGGCAAGTCATTGATAATAGAAGAATTGGTGGAATGAAATGTGGGAGGAAGCAGGAGTACCCAGAAAAAACCCATGGATACGATCTTGTCCACTACAAACTTAATTGGTCCAGGAGAGAAAGCGATCTACCACTGAGCCACCGCGCCCAATGATTGAAGGAAGTGGATGATAATAGGAGAATTGGGGTAGTATAATGTGGGAGGAAGCGGGAGTAACGTGACAAAACCCAGGGATACGATGGTGTCTACCACAAATTTACTTGGCGCGGATGGAAACACTACTGACCCCACGCACCAGAGGAAGCGCTCTACAACTGAACCACTGGGCCCAATGATTAAAGCAAGTCAATGTTAATAGAGAAATTCGTGGAGTAAAAAGTGTGAAAGCGATAGTGCCGTGAGAGAACCCACCCATACGATCTTGTACACCATAAGCTTACTTGGTCCAGCAGAGGAAACGCTTTACCACTGAGCCACTGCGGCGAACGATTGAGGCAAGTAATTGATATTAGAAGAATTGGTGGAATGAAATGTGGGAGGAAGCCGGAGTACCCAGAAAAAACCCATGGATACGATCTTGTCCACTACAATCTTAATTCGCCCACCAGAGGAAGCGCTTTACAACGGAGCCACTGGGCCCAATGATTATAGCAAGTCAATATTAATAGAGAAATTCGTGGAGTCAAAAGTGTGAAAGCGGGAGTGCCGTGAGAAAAGGCACGCATACGATCTTGTACACCATATGCTTGCTTGGTCCAGCAGAAGAAGTGCTTTACAACTGAGCCACCGCGCCCAATGATTAAACTAAGTCAATGATAAGAGGAGTTGGTGGAATGAAAAGTGGGAAGAAGCGGGAGTCCCTGAGAAAAACCACAGATACGATCTTGTCCACTACAAATTTACTTGGGTGGAGACCAAAACAATAGGGACCCCAACCACAAGAGGAAGCGCTCTACCACTGAGCCAAGTGCCAAATAAATAAAGTAAGTCAAAGATAATAGAGGGATTAGTGGAGTAAAAAGCGCGAAGAAGCGGGAATACCCTGAGAAAACCCACAGATACGACCCTGTCTCAACACAACTTTCTTGGCTTGGTTTCGAAAAAAAAAGACCCCACGCAGGAGAGGAAGCGTTCTACTACTGAGATACTGTGCCCCATGATTAAAGAAAGAAAGTGATGATAATAAAGGGATTGATGGAATGAAAATGGCAAGAACCGGGAGTACCGTGAGAGTACCTACGGATACGATCTTGTCCACCGCAAGCTTAGTTACCGGGGATCCAAACAATAAGGACACCACCCACCGGAGTAAGCGGTCGACCATTGATCCAATGCGCCCCCACTTAATCACCAGGTACGGGTGCCGGCCAACATTGAAGTTCTCAGTATTAAGTATAGCGAATTTGTACTCAAATGGTATAGAAAGACATCTGCAGTATCGGTAGAGCACTACAGATGATGCAGGGAGGTTCACATGTATGGAAACACTTAACGAAAAATGCCCTGAAATGCACTCATAATAAGTAAATGTTAGCTCAAGGGGTAGGAAATGTAAGGAATAGAATCAAAAGCATGAAATCCATTGCCAATTCTCCAATAATATTCCATCAATCTGCTCGGTTGCATGTCGTAAGAATGAATATTTGAGGCCGAATTTAAACTGTGGAAGGGGACTCACAAATAAACTGGGTAAACTAAATGAATGTCACTAGAGAGATCGCATGGTCGATATTGAAATATGACCAATGTGTGTGCATCGATATCAACACACACATTGGCCACATTTCAACATTTAACATGCGATTCCACTAGTGACATTCATTCAGTTTACCCAGTTTCTTTGTCAGTCCCCTTGCAAAATTTCAAATTAGCGTCAGTTGTAGCATATGTACAGTATTCTGTTCATCATTTAAATGCTAAGTATTGTAGTAAGTAATGCCCACCAATAGTCTCATTCAAGTTCCAAACACTAATTTTGCCCTACTGAATATAATCACTATTCAATTGCAAATATTTTACGATTTATTAGACTTGCAATCTATAATTTTATTCCTAAATATGTTATTAACTAACGATCAGCAACTTCTAAATACTTCATCTTCCGTTCAATCCATCGCCATATATATTGGTATATTTCTTGAACTGTAATTATCAGACAAATTACGATAATTAATTATATTCATTTTATTCTTATATGTCAGTCTTATATGTCAAAAACAGCTCGCTTAATCTTCCAAACACTGCTTTCTTTCTATTGAAAGAATACATTTTTCATTTTAAATATTTGACTGACAAGTATACCCTTGAAGTTATAATATGTTGGTAACTGACGATCATCATCATTCTACTACACCTTCCAAACATTCCTTTTCCCCTCTTGAAGGAACTCACTCTGCAATTTTATTTTTTGACAGTTTACGATAATTCCGTTCTTTCATTTTATTCTTAAATTGGTCTTCAACTAACGAACAGAAAGAATCTGCTTCATGTTCCAAATATTCCTTTTGCACTACAGAATCGAATCAAATTTCCAATTCTTAATATCTGACAATATCAAACGATTGCTTTATAGCTTCTTGAAAAGTACGTCAGTAAGTAATTTTCACTAGTAATCTTCTTCCTATCCCAAACACTCCCTACAAATACTGAAAAGACTCAGTTTTTAATTGATAAACTCTGAAAATTTAAGAGAGTTTCATTCTCTAGTTTTATTCTTCACTAAGTGATAAATAACGATCTTTCAGTCTCCTTGAGCATGCTCACTTCTTTCGACTTGCTGAGTGGACTCACATTTCATTTGGAAATATCTGACAATCACAATTCCATTCTTTCACATGCACTAGAATATGACAGTTAAAAACTACCTTGATAGTGTATTTTGTATTCGCAAATCCTTTTTCCCCTGTTGAAAATAAACCAATTGTAAAAAACAAACTCAAATTAACTACCTAACAACTTAATTTCCATTTTATTCATAATTATGTCTGAAAATAAAAATCAGCAAGAATTTGCGTCATCTTGCAAACACTCCTTTCGAATGGCGAATCGACTGATTTTTCACTTTTAATATCAGACAATTTACAACACCATTGTTCTTTCATTTTATTATTATATTTTGAATAACTAACGATCATGAAGAGTCTACTTTAGGTTCCAAAAATGTCAGTAATTAGCGATAAGAGAGTCTCCTTCTTCTGCTAAAATGTCTTTTCGCGCTACTGCTACAACTTGCTCACACTCCTTTTGGCCTGCTTTGTTACCCACTTTTCAATTGTAAATATCTGGCAATATTAGAAATTTTTTGTCTTTTACAATTAAGTATTACTTCAATTAGCGACCGTCAACGTTCTGCATCAGCATGTAAGCACCTCTTCATTCTTAGTGAATGGACTCAATTTTCAATCAAATTTTTTTTATATCTAATTTACTACAATCCCGTTTCTTTATTTCGTTTATAAATATGTTGTAAACTACTGATCAGTAAGAGTTATTTCACCTTCTAAACACCCCTTTTCACTCCTTTTCCCTTACAGTATAGACTCGCTTTAAATTGAAAATATCTTACGGCTTGCTACAATTCCATTATTTCAATTTTTCTAAAATATTTCAGTAACTAAAAATTAGCAACAGTCTGCTTTATATACCAAAGACATCTCACGCCCTATTCAAGTAACTAAATTTCCAATTGTATATAACTGACATTTTACGTGCATTCCATTTTCTCATTTTAGTCTTAATTATATCAAGAACTAACAATCTGAATTTTTCTGCTTTATTTTCCAACCACACTTTACTTAATAGATTCAATTGTTTTTAATTCGAAATAACTTTACACCGCATTTCCGTTCTTTATTTTACTCTTATACGAGGGCTGTCTAAAAAGTATTCGACCTTTGGCCAGAAAAATAGTTGCGAATACCTGACAGATTTAGGACCCTAATCCCCTTCAAAGTAGGCCCCTTGTGCTTCCACACACTTAGCCCACCGATCCTTCCACTGCTGGAAACACCGCTGGAAGTCTTCTTTTGGAATGTTGTTCAGCTCCGTCGTTGTGTTCCGCATTATGTCTTCTCTACTGTCAAAACGGGATCCCTTCAGAGGCGTCTTCAATTTTGGAAACAACCAGAAGTCACAAGGAGCCAGGTCTGGAGAGTAGGGAGGTTGGCGAACGGTTGTAATTCCATGTTTGGCTAAGAACGTGTGGATCAATTGGGATGAATGTGCTGGGGCGTTGTCATGATGGACGTGCCAGTTCTTCGCTGACCACATGTCTGGTCTTTTGCGCCGGACTGCGTCACGGAGTCGCCTGAGAACATCTTGATAGTACTCCTTTGTCACTGTTTGTCCTTCCGGTGCGTACTCGTGATGCACAATTCCACGGGCATCGAAGAAAACAGTCATCAACACCTTGATTTTGCTTCGCACCTGCCGCGCTTTCTTCGGCCTTGGAGAATCGGGTTGCTTCCATTGAGACGATTGTTGTTTTGTTTCTGGGTCGTACCCGTACACCCATGACTCATCTCCAGTTATCACGGAATTCAGATACCAGGATCAGTGTTGGTGGTGTCCAGAAGGTCCTGTGCAACATCAAAACGGGTGTCTTTTTGTTCCTGAGACAACAACTTGGGTACAAATTTAGCAGCCACTCGTTTCATGTTCAAATCGTCACGCAAAATTGCATGTGCAGAATCTTTACTCACTCCAATATCTTCTGCAATCTCCCGCACTGTCAAACGGCGATCTGCCATCACCAAATTTCGCACCCGCTCAACAACAGCTGCATTCCGAGCAGTTTGGGGCCTGCCGCTACGCTGCTCACTCTCGACTGATGTGCGGCCATCTTTGAATCGGTTGAACCATTGTTTAATTTGTGTTACACCCATCGCAACTTCTCCAAACACCTGCTGAATCTTACGAATTGTTTGGCTTTGAGAATCACCCAGCCTTTGACAGAATTTGATGCAGTATCTTTGCTCAATTCGTTCAGTCATCTTGCGAGAAACACTAAATCCGACGAACACTACCAACAGCACCTCACTTCGCGACCACCAGCTCACGACTGGCACACGCGAACGCGGTGAAAAAATTCAAGCATGCGCATTTAGGTTCCTCCTTCCACCGTGCACGGTGGCGCCGCCTGAGAATCACTACTTTGCGTGGAAAAAATTAAGGTCGGATACTTTTTAGACAGGCCTCGTATGTATGTCGGCAACAACAATGGGCAAGAGTCTACTTGAACTAGCTAACACTAATTTCACTCTTCTGAATATACTGCATTTCCAATTTTAAATATCTGGCAATTAAAAACTATTAAATTCTTAATTTTCGTCTTAAACATGTCTTTAACTAACGATCTTCAAAACTGCTTCAAATTCCAATCACTAATATTTGGGCTCACTTTTCAAATGTACATATATGACAACGTATGAAAATTTCGTTATTTTACCTTAAACTTTAATATGATAGTAACTAACGACAATGAAGATTCTGCTTCATGTTTGCAATACCTAATTGTCTCACTGTTCAATTGTAAAAATCTAATAATTTCGGAGAAGATCGTTCCTTCAGTTTCTTTTAAGTATCTCAATAAGTAGCGATTAGCAAGAGTTTCTTACATTTGAAACACACATAACGCTTTCCTGAATGGTCTCATTTCGATTCTAATATATTTCATAATTTACGACTATCCCGTTCTCTTTCTAGTGGTAAATATTTCGTCAAATAACGATTTGCCACAGTTTATTACACCTTCAAATACTCCCTCTACCATACTGAAAAAAGTTGCTTTTGAATTGTAAATATCTGTTATTTGTGAGAACTGCATAGGTTAATATTATTCTAAAATAGTTCAATAGATAACAGAGTCACTAACATCAAGTCTGCTTTTATAAAAAAAAAAAAAAAAAAAACACCTTTCGCCTAGATCTACTAATTTTTAGTTATAAATATCTAACTATTTACGTCTGTTCCGTTCACTTATTTTATTCTTAAGTATGTCAGGAACTATCGATCAGCAAGGGTCTGCTGAATCTTCAAATGAACTCTTTCGTTCTACAAACTAATATCTAAGTTCAGTTCTATAGTTTTGCTCTTAAACAAGTCTTGAACTAACGATGAGCAACAGCCTAGTTTAGGTACAAAAACTTTTTTGGGCTTAATGCATAAAGATTTTCAATAGCAAATGACAGTCAATTACCGACAATTAGGTTTTTTCACTTTATACTTAAATATCACAATAACTAACGAAAGTTCAACTTCCTATTTTATATTTAGCGCTACTGAATAGAACAACCATTCAATTGTAAATATCTCAAAGTATACAATTTCATTTTATTGTTAAATATGGGATTAACTAACGACTAGTAAGAGACTGATGTTTGAAAAACTCTCTTCGCCATTCAGAATGGTCAGCTCAATTTTAAATATCTGACAATTTACGACATTTCTGCTTTCATTTTATTCATAAATATATCGACAACTGTCAATCAGCAGCAGTCTACTTAACGAACATTTTAATTGTAAATATCTGTCATAATTCGAAAATTCCATTTTCATTGTATTCAGAATTTTCCGTAACTAACGATCAGCAAAAATCTGCTCTATATACCAAACACACTATTCGCACTACAAAATGGACTTACAATTCATTGCTACTATCACATAATTTATTACAATTCCAGGCATTCTGAAATATGTCCGCAAATACCGATCAGCAAGAGTGTACTTCTACGTGCTAACACTCCTTTCGCCCTACTGTAAAGACGCTTTTCAATAGTGAATATATGACAAATTACGACCAATCCTTTATTCCTTTTTATACTAGTTATGCCACTAACGATCAACAAGACTATACTTTTCAAAGTTAAATATCTGACTGTTTTCGACGTTTCCATTCCCTAATTTTAATCTTTAATATGTTTTTACTAACGATCAGCATGAATCTGCTTAATCATCCTAACACTCCTTTTGCAATACAGTATGAAATCAATTTTCAATTGTAAATATCTGGCAATTTACGATAATTCCATTGTTTCAATTTCTTCTTAGATATGTCGGCAATTCACGATCAGCTTGAAAACACTTCTGGCAAACTATCGAAAAGACTTGCTTTCCAATTGTAGATATCTAACAAATTACGGCAATTCAGTTAATTCATATTATCCTAAAAGAGTTCAATAACGATCCCTATCGAACATGAAGAGTTGCTTTATATGCCAAAAACTCACATTTCTCACTACACAATGAACTAACTTTTCAATTATAAATAACCTAGAAGTTTCGTCTTTTTCTTCTCTCATGTTATTTCTAATTGATTTAGTAGCTAACGATCCTGTTCTTCTGAACGGATTCACATTACAATTGTAAAGGGGATACAATACACGACAATTGCCTTATTTCATTTTAATATTAAAATTGTTACTAACAATCAGTAAGAGTCTTTTTCAGCTTCCAAACACTGCTTTGACCCTACTGAATAGTCTAACACTTTAATTATAAATATCAGGCAAATTACGATAATGACAATTACTTTAATTTATTCTAAAAAAATGTCTTCTGCGAAAGATCACCTAGAGTATTCTTCAGCTTTCAAAATCACCTTTAGGCCTACTCAATCGACTCACTTTATAATTATTACGGACAATGTAAAAGAATTCCGTTCTTTCATTTTATTAACACATATGTCAGTAGCGAACGCTCGGCAACAGTCTTTTTCGTTTTCTAAAACTCTTTTCGCTGTCTGAATGTCACATTCAAATGTAAATATCAGACAATTTAAGACAATATAATTCGGTTCTTTTATTTTATGTTCAAACATGTCAGTAATGACTAGCGAGAGTATACTTAGTTCACCTTCCAAATATTAGTTTATCCCTATATATCGGAATCATTCTTCAATTATAAATCTCTGACAAAATACGAGAAATCTGTTTTATTTATTATTAAATATCTTAGTAATTAATGACTAACAAGATTCTGCTTTATCTCTGAAACACTCGTTTCGCGCTGCTGAGATGATTCACCTGTCAATTGTAAATATCTCACAATTTTGCAGAATTTCGTTATTTCACTTTTTCTAAATATGTCTTCAATTAGGGATGGACCACAATCTGCATGTGCTGGCAAGCAGTTTTCGCCCAATTGAAAGGACTCACTATTTAATTGTATATAAATGATAATTGATAGCAATTCCGTTCTTTCATTTCATTCTTAAATATGTCGGAAACTACCGATCAGGAAACGCCTGTTTCAGCATCCTAACACTCCTTTCGCCCAACTGAATAGATTTTTTTTTCAGCTATATATATTTGAAAAATACAGTTCCGTTCTTTCGTTTTTTCCTAAAATTTGTCAGTAGCTAACGATCAGCAAGAGTAGGATTACATTCCAAGCACATCTTTTACCATACACATTGGAGTCTATTTGTAAATATCTTATAATTTATGACAATCCCCTTCTTTTATTACATTAGAAAATATGATGACAACTGCATATTACCAAGAGGGTTTTAACTTCAAAATTATTTCAATTTCAACTTCAATTTCAACTTCAAACGCTCCTATCTCACCACAGAAGAGGCTCGTTTTTCTGTACTAAATATGTTACAAAATTACGACTTTAAAATTATTCCTTTTTACTTTTTAAATGTCAGTAACTAGCGATCAGCAAATAACTGGTTATTCTCCAAACACTCCTTTCGTTTTACAGAATCGAAAGCTACTGATTATAAATATCTGACAATTTACTATAATTCCGTTCTTTCATTTTATTCTTAAATATATAATAACTGAAGATCGTCGAGAGTATGCGTCATCTTCCATACACTCTTTTCGCCCTGCATGCAAACTGTTTTATCAATTGTAATTATCTGGGAATGAACAACCATTACGGTTTCATTTTATTTTAAATATGTCAATAACTAACGATCAGCAAGAAGTAACTTCGGCTTCTGTACCCTCATTTCGCCCAATTGAATGGAATAATTTTCAATTCCAAATGTCTGACAATTTGCGTTAACTTCGTTGTGTTCTTTTATTCTTGTTAATCAGTAAGTATTGATTAACAGGAATCTGCATCATCTTTGAAACAGTTCCTTCACCATACTGAATGAATAGTAAAGATCTGAAAATATTCGACAAATCCGACCTTTCATTTCCTTCTTAAATATGTCGAGAACTTCCGATCAACAGTCTACTTCAGCTTCCATACACTTCTACGGCTATAATGGATAGGTTCATATTTAAATTGTTAATATGTGACCAATTACGAAAATATCTTTACGTGTTTTATTCCTAAACACAGGGAGTCCATTTAGTCCTGCAGGAATTAAAACTATAAATTCGAATGCTTATTTTTGAGTGTATAAATTTTGGGGTTGGAAGGAGGGAAGTTTTTCTCTGGCCATAATTGTCGCCGAAGTTTGCTCTGTTAATCACGTGACAAAATGGGGTCTATTAAAAAAAGTACACATGTGCAAATTTATTGTCGCATATCTATAACTGTCTTCTAGTAAGAATATAATTTGATAATGATTTTGCAGGATACTTTTAATACTGTTACACAGTGTACAATCGGGAAATGCATATTTGTGGTAAATTTCATAGGAAAACAATTATTAATATGAAAATTAAAATGAGTAAAACCAAACTTCCTAAGTGGACAAAAAAAGTTTTATTTTCGTTTTATTGTTCTTATTTACTGCTCTTATGAAATGGAATCTGCAACATACATGTAGTTGGCGATTGTACACATACTAACATTATAAAAATTACCGGGCGAGTTCATTATCAAATTATGTTCCTAGAACAACATATTTATAGACACGCGACAATAATTTTGGACATTAGTGTACAAAGTGTTTTGTCGTTTGCGTAATTTAAAATTTGTTTATCAGTGTGTAGAAAGTTTCAAACAACGTTGGGAAAACACGTCCAGCAGAAGAGTTGGTACGAGAATTTCAAAGAAACGAAATGTGTCTGATTACCAAGCAGTGGAAGTCTAGGAACGAGTTACTATGTGATTCATACGTTGCCGGACAGCGTAGCCACGAGTCTAATGAAATCGCTTAAACTTATATTATTGAAACTGGGAATATCGGTCAAGGTTACACAAGATCTTACGCAAGAATTAGAAAATCCGGCCCTATTATTTAAAATTTGCGCACGAGCTGATAGATGAAAACTGTGACATGGAATGGAATTCTGTGTCAATGCTTAACCGTTTAAAACAAGACAACCTTATGTCTCGATTTCTGTTTTCAGATGATGCCACATTTATGTGTCGGGAAAAGTGAACAGGCTCAACTGCCAAATTTGAGGGTGGAAAATGAACGTGAATTGGAGGAGCACAATAGGGGTTTTCCCAAAGTCAATGTGTGGTGTGCTTTTTGATTGAACCACATAATCGGCCCTTGTTTCTTCTAGGAAGAGTCGGCAAATCGAAACAATAAACATAACATGCAACAGCCATTCCTTTAAACAGAACTTACAAGGTTAGCCATCCATAATAAGGTCTAAATGCAACAGGATGGGGCACTGCCATACTATCAATTCAAGCTGGACAGTTTCTAACGATGAGTTTAAAGAGAGATGGATTAGCAGAAGAGTACAGACACCTTGACGTGCAAGATCACCAGATTTGCCAGCTTGTGATTACTGGCTGTGGGGACAAGTGAACACCAAGGTGCATCGCAAAAACCAGCTAATCCGTACTATCCGGATGAATTGTAATTTTGAACATTCTAGACCAGCACCGTCTACAAGCAATTCTTGCCTTCCCAAAATTACTGGCAGAGTGTTTGTACATGAATTGGGCATAATAGTAGTTTAGCCATAAACCTTATCTAGCTGAAATAATCATTTGAGCCTTTGTGTAAGTATAAGAAAGCATTTGTTAATACATTACGTAATTTACATGCTATATAGCTTGCCCTGCTGGACTTTATTGTTTCCCTCTATGTCAGTAATAAACCGCCAACAAGAGCCAGTTTCATCATCCAAAAACTGTTTTCGCCAAACTAAATGGACTCACTTAATTGTAAATAGACGACAAAATACAACAATTCCATTTTCTTAGTTTATTCTTGGATATGTCACTAACTATCTACCGTGAAGACTTTCCTAGAGCTTAGAAATACTTCTTTCGCTCCGCTTACTACTTACGTATCAATTATCTATATCTGACAATTTAGAACCATCCGTTCTTCCATTTCATTCTAAAATATGTCTAGAACTACCGACCAGAAAGAGTCTATTTCAGTTTTCCAACACCCCTTTGGCCATTATGATTTCACTCACATCAATTATAATCATCTGACAATTCCTTTTTTGACATTATTCTTAAATACGTTAGTTTGTAATTGTAACCATAAGTCTGCCAAGGGTCACCAATTGGAAAAAAAAGTCAACTAACGTTTATTGTATTCCTTTTTATTTTTATCTATGTCAGTAACTAACGATTAGCAAGAGTCTCCACCTTCTAAAGACTGCATTCGCTCTGCTGAGTAGACAGACTTTTCAATTCTAAATATTTCAGAATTGTGTTATATTCTTTCATTCTTAATTATGCCTTAAACTTGAGCTAGGCAGCAGTCTGTATTAGCTTCCAGGCGCATCTTTCACCTTAATGAATGGCCTTACTCTTCAATTTTATTTTAACTAAAGAGACACTGACCAAGGTTTAAAACGCAATTTATTTTAAATTACCGTATAATTTGTAACTGTAGTTTCGATATTTTCGATTTTTCGATTTTTATTTTCAATAGTGTTTGAAAAAATTATATTCTAGATATCCGAAACAAGTACAAATTATAATTTAGAATAAAGTGGGTTTGGTCAGTATCTCTTTTGTTAAAATAATCAATCGAATGTCTTTAATAGCCTTACATATCAATTCTATTTACTTAAATTTATCATAATTACTTTCTTTCATTTTACTCTAAAATGCTTCAGTAAATAACAATAAGCAAAAGTATACTATATATAGCAAACACACACTTCATTCAACTCAATGAACAGACTTTTCTAATGTTAACATGTAACTATTTACGACTCTTTCGTTCATTCATTTATGAGAGAATGAGAGTTTCTTTCTCTCATTTATAGGAGTTTCTTTCTCTAATTATTTATGAGAGTCTCTTTCTCTAATTTTATTCTTCACTAAGTGATAAATAACGATCTTTCAGTATGCTTGAGCATGCTCACTTCTTTCGACTTGCTGAGTGGACTCACATTTCAATTGGAAATATCTGACAATCACGACAATTCCCTTCTTTCACATGCACTAAAATATGACAGTAAAAAACTATTGTGATAGTCTATATTATATTCGCAACTCTTTTTTCAATTGTAAATACCTAACAACTTAATTTCCATTTTATTCATAATTATGTCTGAAAATAACAATCAGCAAGAATTTGCGTCATCTTGCAAACACTCCTTTCGAATGGCGAATCGACTGATTTTTCACTTTTAATATCAGACAATTTACAACACCATTGTTTTTTCATTTTATTAATATATTGTCAATAACTAACGATCATCAAGAGTCTACTTTAGGTTCCAAAAATGTCAGTAGTTAGCGACAAGCAAGTTTCCTTCTTCGTCTAAAAATGTCTTTTCGCGCTATTGCTACAGCTTGCTCACACTCCTTTTGGCCTGCTTTGTTACCCACTTTTCAATTGTAAATATTTGGCAATATTAGAATTTTTTCTTTTACTATTAAATGTTACTTCAACTAGTGACCGTCAACATTCTGCATCAGCTTGTAAGCACCTCTTCATTCTTCGTGAATGGACTCAATTTTCAATCATTTTTTTTATATCAAATTTACTACAATCCCGTTTCTTTATTTCGTTTATAAATATGTAAACTACCGATCAGTAAGAGTTATTTCACCTTCTAAACACTCCTTTTCCCTTACAGTATAGACTCGCTTTACATTGAAAATATCTTACGGCTTGCTACAATTCCATTATTTAAATTTTTTCTAAAATATTTCAGTAACTAAAAATCAGCAACTTCCTGCTTTATATACCAAAGACACATCTCACGACGTATTCAAGTATAAATTTCCAATTGTATATAACTGACATTTTACGTGCATTCCATTTTCTCATTTTAGTCTGAATTAATTCAGGAACTAACAATCTGGATTTGTCTGCTTTTTCTTCCAAGCACACTTCATTGATTCAATTTTTTTAATTCGAAATAACACCCCATTTCCGTTCTTTATTTTATTCTTATATATATATACGTATGTCAGCAACAAACAATCAGCAAGAGTCGACATGAACTTGCTAACACTAATTTCACCCTTCTGAATATACTACATTTCAAATTTTAAAGATCTGGCAATTAAAAACAATTCCATTCTTAATTTTCGTCTTAAACATGTCAACTGACGATTTTCAAAGCTGCTTCAAATTCCTATCACTGATATTTGGGTCCACTTTTTAACTGTACTTATCTGACAACGTATGAAAATTTCGTTATTTTACCTTAAACTTTAATATGATAGTAACTAACGACAATGAAGATTCTGCTTCATGTTTGCAATACTTAATTGTCTCACTGTTCAATTGAAAAATAAAATAATTTCGGAGAAGTTCCTCCATCAGTGTTTTTAAGTACCTCAATAAGTAACGATTAGCAAGAGTTTCTTACATTTTAAAACACTCATAACGCTTTCCTGAATGGTCTGATTTCAACTTTAATATATTTGATAATTTACGACAATCCCGTTCTCTTTTGATTGGTAAATACTTCGTCAAATAACGACTGCAACAGTTTATTACACCTTCAAATCTCGCTCTACCGTAACTTGAAAACGAAGTGGAATTCGACTCATCTTTATAGGAACTTTTCCAGTACCTATACAAATATTTACATTTCCAGTACAAAAATCGAAATTTCACAAATTAATTGCGAATATTTTGGGTTGCAGCCGCATGAACCGTTAACAGATATTAAAAACTTAGGTAGTTGTGTAATATATGTAAAAATTCAGATTTTTAAAAGGTGCGGTTTTTGAGTAAGTGGCGTCCAAACATTGCGTGTTAAAGAATTTTTCAGGTTTTCATCATGCTATAACGTGGAATGTAATAGACTCTAGGGTCGTGTGAAACTGTAGACGTTGATGTTTAAGTAAAATTAATTTTGTTAATCTGTATGTGCCTGCGCAATGGCATATTAAACGGTCCACGAGCTAGCAGATATGTACCTCATTTATGGAAAGATAACGGGAAATATCCCAGAAGACTCCTGGTGTTCACTACTTACTTATGTATATAAGAATAAAGTGATACAAGGAAATTGTGTTAATTTGTCTCAAGTATACAAGTGTCCATTTCGTAGGGTGAAAAGAGATTTTGGAAGATGAAGGAAACTAGCTGTTCATTAGTTAGCAAGTTATTTAAGAATAAAGTAAACAAAAGGAATTATCGTTCATTGTCTAATATTTCATTTGAGATTGTGTCCATTTAGCAGGACTAAAATTGAGGATGGAAGATGTATCACATTTACTGCTAGATAATTACAGAAATATTTAAAAATAAGAGAATAAACGAAATTAAACTAAATTGTCAAATACTTATAATGAAAATGTTTTTTTTAGAACCTAAAGTAGTGATCGTTAGTTGCTGACAAATTTAACAATAAAGTGAAAGAACGCAATTGTCGTAAATTGTCAAATATGTACAATACATAAGCGAGCCTGTTCAGTAAGGCGAAAGCAGTGTTTGAAAGTAAGCAGGCCCTTGTTGGTCGTTAGTAACAGACATATTTAAGACTAAAGGAAAATTCCGTAATTTCTCAGACAATAGGGCAGGAGTGTTTGCAAGATGAAAGAGACTGAGGATCGTGAGTTACTAAAATGAAAGAACGAAATTGTCGTTCATGTCAGATATTTACAATTGAAAAGCGATTCTATTTAGCAACGCGAAAGGAGTTTTTCGAAGATGAAGGATAATTTAGCTGATAGTTAATTACATATTTAGAGTTAAAATGAACGAAAGAACTGAATGGTCGTAAATTATTAGATTTTTACAATTGAAGAGCGACGCCATTCATTAAAACGAAAGGAGTATTTGCAAATTGAAGTAGACACTTGCTGATCGTAAGTTACTGTTTTTTTTAATAAATTGATAGAACGAAGTTCTCTTCAATTCTCAGAATTTACACTTGAAACGTGAGTCCATTCCGTAGGGCAAAAGACGTGTTTGGAACTTAAAGGAGAGTGTTGTAATCATTACTTACTTACGTATTTAAAAATAAAATGAACTGAATAATCGTACACTGTCATATTTATTGAAAAGTGAAGACATTCAGGAATGTGATAGGAGCGTTTCTTGAATATAGTATACTCTTGCTAGTGATTAGTTAATGATATACTTAAAAATAGACTCAAAAAACTGACTAGTTCTAAGTTGTCAGATATTTACCATTGAAAAATGAGTCCACTCAGCAGGCCGTAAGGTGTTTGGAGGATGAAGCAGACTCTTGCAGATCGTGCTATACTGACTTTTATAAGAATAAAATGATGCAATGGAATTGTAGAAAAATGTCATACATTTGGAAAGTGAGTTCATTGAATAAGAGGAATGGATTGTTTTTGGATGATGAAGCAGACGCTTGTTGATCGTTAGTTTCTGACAATTTAAGTATAAAATGAAAAAACGAATTGTAAATTTAATATATTTACAATTGAAAATTTAGTCAAGTCGGTAATGCAAAAGGAGTCTTTCATAAATGAAACAATCCCCTGCTGATCATACTTAAAGATCAAATGAAATATCGGATAAATCATAAATTCTTAGCTATTTACAGCTGAAAAGCTGTTTCATTCAGCAGAGCTAAAACTGTGTTTTGAAGATGTAGCAGACTCTTGATGATCATTAGTTACTGAGATATTTAAGAATAAAAAGAAAGGACGGAAATGTCGTTACTGACATATGTTTACAATTGAACAGTTAGTATATTTCTCAAGGCGAAAGGAGTGTTTCGAAAATTAAGGATACTATAGATGATAGTGAACTACATAATTAAAAATATGATGAAAAAAGATTGGAATTGTTGTAAATTGTGAGATGTTTTCAAAATACAATGTTTTGAATGTATAGCCGAGTCTTCCTGATTATTAGTTATTGTAAGCATAAAACGAAATGATAAAATTGTCGTAATTTGTCAGATATTTATAGGTAAAAACTGATTCCAAATTATATGGTGATGTTTCGTTTGAAGGCTGAGGC
Organism: Thermobia domestica; assembly: GCF_964235325.1. NCBI lineage: Eukaryota > Metazoa > Arthropoda > Insecta > Zygentoma > Lepismatidae > Thermobia > Thermobia domestica. The sequence goes on from NC_137469.1 coordinate 147,759,347, forward strand.
ATATAAACTGTTGCTGAATTTTAGTTAGTTACATATTTAGGAATAAAATGTAAAATAGCAACTGACGTATATTGATGAATGTTTCAATTGAAAGTATGTCCATTCACTAGGGCATGAAAAGCTGTTAGAATACGAAAAAGACTCTTGCTAATCGTAAGTTACGGTTATTTTTAAAACAGAAATTGATAGAAGTTTTTTTCAATTGTCACAATTTTACACTTGAAAAGTTGGTCCAATCCGTAGAGGGAAAGAAGTGTTTCAAACTTGAAGGTAACTGTTGGTTATCATGACTTACTCACGTATTTAAGAATAGAATGAAGGAACTGAATAGTCGTAAATTGTCATATTTACAATTCTAAACTGAAGACACTCAGGAAAGTGATTGGAGTTTATCTTAAATATAGTAGACTCTTGCTAATCCTTAGTTACTTTTATACTTAAAAACGGATCGAAGGAAAGGAGCTGTTGTAAGTTGTCAGATATTTACAAATGAAAAGTGAGTCCAATCAGCAGGCCGAAAGGTGTCAGGAAGATGAAGCAGACTGTTGCAGATAGTGAATGATTATGACGAAGAGAGTGTTTGAATGACCAATTAGCTTATTTTTTTCGTTGGTTACAATTATAAGTATATAAAATAACGGTATAGTCATAGTCTGACATTTTCAATTGAAATGTGAATCCATTCTGTAGAAGGAAACGAGTGTACCGAAGATTAAGCTGACTCATGTTTAACTTTAGTTACTGGTATATTTAAAAATAACATGAGATAACGAAAACGTAAATTGTCAGTTATTTACAATTGTAAAGTGTCCGTACACAAATGCAAAAGGAGTGCTTAGAAGCTGATACAGACTGTTGGCGATCGCTTGGAAAAGAAATTCTCGAAAAATGCCAGATTATAACATTTCAAAAGAGAGTAAATTAGGAAGGGAGAATGGAGATTCTGCAATTAGTAGTAGACTCGTTAGTTGCTGAATATTTAAGAATAATTCAAAGGACGGAATTGTTTTAATTTTTGAAATATTTACAATTCAAAAGTGGTGATTCAGTAAGGCGTGTCTGAAATTTACAATTGTAGAGCGAATGTATTCAGTACACGGAAATAGATTTTAGAATACGAGGCAGGCCCTTGCTGATCATTAGTTATTGGATTGTTTCGAACCTCAAGTAGACTCTTGCTGATCGTTACTAATTTATTCAATAATTAAATGACTGAAATTATCGGACTTTTACAATTGAATCGGTGAGTTGAATTAAGTACACATTCCAAAATAAGAACTTTCGGAAAACTAGGAAAAAAATTTTGGGAGAAAACTATTGAATTGTTCAACAAAAACAACTACTATTGTCAATTTGTGTCGTTTAGTGTAGCAAACCTATTGTACATGGTACCTGTACATATATATATATATACCATATAATTGTGTAAAGCTGTTTAGGTATATGTTCCTTTTTCAACTCTACGTATACACAATACACAAAACTCAATGGATAAACTATACTATCTCAATTTGTGGATTATGTTAAACAGGTTTTAGGAATAAGTGAGTAATGTTATTCACTTTTTGTATAAAGGCAAAACTGTGTATTTCAAAACTGTTAGCTACACATATTGACAAAAATTTCAGAGTAGACAATCGTCAATCATCTTGATCTAGCGGATCAGCAGCTGAAAAACAAAAGCCTTGATCGAAAAACATTATGAAAACAAACTCTTTCAGTTTGACCATCCTTAGTATTTTTTTATATGATTAAAACACACCGAGCTGCGAATAAGTTCTGAGATAATAATATTTAAACGATTTATATTAATTTGCCATTGCAAATGAGTCTTTTTTGCTATATGCAGGGTCGAATGTCATTACCTACCATAAAACATGTTTTTAATAAAGATGGCAATACTTAGTTTACGTTCGGTTAGGTATTATGAAGTTTCGTGTTATATTCAGACTGTAGTTACGATGGATATGTTCAGGAAAATTAAAATAGTCTAGATTAATATCCAAAATATAGAATACTGAATATAAAAATTACATGTTTTTCACTGTCATTAAGCGTTTTTGATTTACTTTTTCGATCTTCAAGTCTTCACAGGTACTGCAGACATTGGCATAAGGTCTGCCAAATCGGTAACCAAAGTTTTTCTTGAAATAATCCAAATAAAACATAATTACATTCCTGAAGTCAGCAAATTTTTCTATGAAAAGTTCATGCAATTTGGCCACATTAGGCTGAGCATAGAGATATATGACTGTTGTAGACGTATAATATGCAACATATTTATGAAATTAATCAATATGTTCATGTATTTTAACTAGATGTGAGGCTGAAATTGTATTAGGACGGTGTTCGTGTTTACCTCCCACGTCAATAGGGAATTTCCAAGCCATCAAAATATTTGTCAACGTTTAGCAACTTTGTGTGACACCGCATGAAGACATATACGCATTACGACGTAATTCAACTGTACTCGTACTTTTCATGGGAAATTACTTGAAAGAGGACTCGTATTGCTTTGGGTTTTCATTTGATGGTCAGAGGCTTGTAACCTCATGCCTCTCAATTAGACTCACTAATAATGTGTCCTGCTCGTATGTTTTTCACTGTTCGTTTTTGATTTACTTTTTCTATCTTCAGGTCTTCACAGGTACTGCAGACATTCACATAAGGACTGCCAAATCGGTAACCAAAGTTTTTCTTGAAATATTCCAAATAAAACATAATTACATTCTTGTAGTCAGCAAATTTTTCTGTGAAAACCTCATGCCATTTTCCCACATTAGGCTGAGCACAGAGATATATGACTATTGTAGACGTATAATGTGCAACATATTTATGAAATTAATCAATATGTTAATGTATTTTAACTAGACGTGAGGCTGAAATAGTATTAGGACGGTGTTCGTGTTTACCTCTCATGTCAATAGGGAATTTCCAAGAGGCCAAAATCTTTGTCAACCTTTGGCAACTTTGTGTGACATCGCATGAAGTACGGATTACGACATACTTCAACTGTGCTCGTTCCTTTCATGGGAAATTACTTGAAAGGGACTCGTATTGCTTTGGGTTTTCATTTGATGGTCTGAGCCTTGCAACCTCATGCCTCTCAATTAGGCTCACTAATAATATGTCCTGCTCGTTCTTAGGTCTGCCACTATATATAATAATAATAATAATGTTCTCTTTTTCCTCAATAGAGAATTTATCCTTTCATTTTCCCCCAGCTTGGGCCTGTTGTTTTGGCTGGAACAAGAACGCCGGCTGAAGTTGCAAACTCCCCACCTCGACACCTTGCTAACTTTTTCATCTTTCTTACACGTTTTTCTTTGTTAAGTATACCCTTTTCACAACTTGGTTCACCACTGTCATTGTCTGTTTCGTAGATAGTTACTAGGTTAAAGCAAAGAAACACTAATTAACTTCACTTCACTACTTTTCGCAATGATATTCATTTCCTACCTTAAACATAACCAACATGACCTTAAACCTGTTGTCATAACAGATAACTGAGCACTAGCCCTGTGCCGAGTGTCGCCGTCACTAACGCGGCTGTGAGTTGGACAAGGGACATAATCCAGGTATGTGTTCCTTCTTCAACTTAATTGCATCTACATATTTTTCAAGCTCATTTGGATTAGTGAAATATGTTTCCTTTTCTGCTCTATGGATGTAGCTACGTCCACAGTAAAAAATTACTAACTCAGTTCAATTTGTGATATTTATGGAATATGTACCTTTTTCAACTCACCCATTCAATTGAAATGCTACTTCATTCAGAAGGATGAAAGGCGTGTTTTTGTTTATAAAGCTAAAAACGTAGATAGATCGTAGTTATCTTCAATTGTAAGATATTTTCACTAGAAAAGAGAGTCCTTTCAGTAGTTTCAAAGAAGTATTCGGAACCAGAATGAGAGTTGGTATCCATTACTTACTGACGTATTCAGGATTTAGCTGAAAGATCGATATAGTCGTAAATTGTCAGATATTTTCACCTGAAAATATAGCTTTAGGAAAATATGGCTGTCTTAGTTAAACGTAGTAGACTCTTGCTATTCGTTAGTCACTGAGATACTAAAAGGTTAAATGAAGGAATGTAGTTGCTGTAAATTGTCAGTTATTGACAATTGAAATCGAGTCCACTAAGCAATTCGAAAGGAGTTTTTCCAAGAAACAGCAAACTTTGTTATTGCCGAAGTATTTAAGAACAAAACGATGGAACGCAATTGTGGTAGAGTTTCAGATATTTACAACTGAAAAAACATTCTATTCAGTACACCTAAAGGAGAATTTGGAAGTTGAAATAGACTCTCATAATCGTTAGTTACTGCCATGTTTTAGAATGAATTGAAGGAATGGTATTGTCACACACTTTCAGATTGTTACAGTGGAAAATGTGTACATTCAGTAGGGCGAAAATTTCTGTTTGAAAGAAAGAGCAGACTCTTGCTGATCAGTTACATGTTCAAGAACAAATAATGAGAACCGAATTATCATATATTGTCTGATAGCAACAATTGAAAAATGAGTCCGTTTAGTAGGCAAAAAAACTTGAGCATGAGCTTTATGATAGTTAATTAGTGACATATTTAAAAATAAAAGATAGAAAATGTCGTTTAGTGTCAGATATTTGTAATTGTATAGGGACCATACAGTAAAGCGAAAGAATCTCATAATATTTAGTTATCATGAAAAGAATCTCATGATATTTAGTTACCGAAATATTTAAGAATAGAATGAAAGAGCGGAATATTCATAAATTGTCTGTTGTTTACAATTGAGATGAAATAGAATGAAATACCACTAAGGCGAAGGCACAGTTTGGAAGATGAAGCAGACCAGCTGATTTTTAGCTACTAAGAAATTTAACAATAAAAAAAAAACATAAATGTTCTACTTTCTGATATTTTTAAAGGAAATTGACTCTATTTAGTAGGACGAAAGTAGTGATTGGAAAATGTGGCTGAAATTTATTGATCGCTAATTACAAATATATTTAAGAATAAACTGAAAGAACGGAATAATAAATTGTCTGATATTTACAAGTAAAAATTTAATCCAATTGGTAGGGCGAAAGGAGTGTTAGCAAGATGAAGTAAACTCTTTCTGATCCAATTTTGCCAACTTGTTTAAAAATTAAAAAACGGAAATTTCAATAACTATGATTATTTAAAATTGAAAAGTTGTTGAACTCATTACGGGAAATTAGAGCTGGGAATAAGAAATAGACTAGCATAAACGTTAGACACCGACAAATTTAAGTACAAATGAATGAGCGGAATTTTCGAGGGCGAAACGAGAGTTTGGAAAATGAAGCAGACTATCTGATCATTAATTACAAAGATATTTAACAATACAATAAAGGAAGGGAATTGTAGAAAATTGTTGGTTATTTTTAAAATAAATTTGAGGGCATTCATTAGGGCGAGCCTTGTGCTTGGAAGATATAGTTACTGAGATATTGCTGATCTTGCTGATCGTTAGTTACTGAGATATTTAAGAGTAAATTGAAAGAACGAAATTTTCGTAAATTGTCAGATAATTACAATTGAAAAGTGAGTTTGTTTAGTTTTGGCGAAGGTGTGTTTGGAAGATGAAGTAGATTATTGCTGATTGCATATTTTAGAATGTGATGAGAGAATATAATTGTCGTAAACTGTCAAAAATTACAATTGAAAAATGAGTAGGGGGAAAGGAGTTATTGAAAGATGTAGCAGACTGTCGCTGATCGCGAGATACAGACATATTTAAATTGAAAGAACATTCTTGTCTTTTTAAATTGTCAGATATGTGCAATTGAAAGGTGATCTTATTCATCAGGATGAAAGGGATGTTGCTGAATGTTAGTAACTGAAATATTTAAGATAAATGAAAGAACGAAATTTTCAGATATTTTCAAATTCAAAAGTAAATCCATACAGTAAACCGAAAAGAGTGATTGGAAGATTTAACACACTCTCGTTGATCGTTAGTTACTGGTATATTTTACGAGAGTTTAGCTCGCAGTTAGCTACTGGAATATTTAAGAATGAAATTAAAGTACGAAAATGTATTTTTTCAGATGTTTTTAGATGCGGAAGATAAAGGAGACTATTACTCATCGTAAATTGCAGAAATATTTAAGATTAAAGTGAAATATTTGAAATCATTAAAGTGTCAGATAGTTACAATTAAAAACTGAGTAATTTCACTAAGGAGGCAGAAGTCTCTGGAAGCTGATGCAGTTTGTTGGCGATAGCTACTTGAGAGAATACTTAACAAGATAATGAAGTAACGAGCTAGTCGGAAATTGTCAGTTATTTACAAATGGAAAGTAAGTAAATTAAGGAATGCAAAATGAGTGTTTAGAAGCTGAAGCAGGGTCTTTGTGATTATTACAAACTGGCGCATGTAGGAAATAAAATGAAACTGTCGTAAATTGTCGGAGATTTAGAATACGAAAGGGTCTCCTTCAGCAAAACCAATGGAATGTTTGGAGGATGAATCCGACTCGCATTGATCGTTACTTATCAACATTTTTAAGTAAATATGATACAGGGGATTCTCAGATTTCAACTATTCAAATAGAGTAATATCAGTAGAGCGAAAGGAGTGTTTGGAAGCTGATATAAATTCTTGCTAACCAGAAGCTGCCGACATATTTCAAAATGAAATGAAATAATGGAATTGTCGTAATTTGTCAGATGTTTACAATTGGTAGTTGGGTCCATTGAGTAAAGCGAAAGTATTGTTGGAAAGTTAAAGCAGGATCTTATTGATCGATACTTACAACCATATTTAGAAACAAAATGAATCAACGGAATAGACGTAAATAGTTAAATGTTTATATTAGAAAACTTTGTCTATTGATTATTGGAAGCTGATGCAGACTGTTGGCGAATACAAGTTATAGGCATAATTAAGAATGGAAAAAGAAAACACATTTCTCAGATATATACAATTGAATGGTGAGTCTACTAGAAGCAAAAGGAGTCTTTAGAAGGTGAAGTATAGTCTTGGTCGTTAGTTACTGACATATTGAGAAATTATATGCGTGACGCTGCTTCCTAAAATATGGTTACATTGCTCCTTATTGAAGGCATTGAAACGTTATTTTGGATTAATGTGATTTTACAAAGCATTTTTCTCTCTTGGCTTGCCACAAGCTAGCAAGAGAGAAAGGAAATAGGCAAAACTATGAACGTGACTGATGTTGCTTTTAATCCGCAAATTAAGTCGGATGTTTACTTGTTGAGGTTATACTGACCAACAAATTACACCATCACGATTTTGATAACGTGACCCCACACTAATGTGCGGAAATAGGTTAAATAGTTGAGGATCTATGGATAAGTCTAGAAATCACGTCATTCAGTTATTCCGGCGGTGACTGTCACACTTCCATGTATGTACATGTGTATCATGTCATGTATCCTGTGTGCGATCCTTGCTAAGAGCCAAACAGAATGCAAAAGAGAATGTTTTCATATTTAGGGGTCAGACGCGAAGGGATGAACTGACTGATACAAGGCTTGGGTGTGTCCCTCGAAAAATAATAAAAAGGGATATCAAGGTCTCAAATTATTCTTCGGAGCTTCGGAGATTCGAGAGTCGAAATTCGAGACGCTGGTTAGAGCTGACAGAATCATCGTTAAAGTTTCTAAGAGTGCCAAGAAGATTACTAAAAGGTATGTATGAGCACTTTTTGAATCTGTAATTTCAAGTTTAGAGATGTCAAGTAGTACTATAAAATGTTTTGTCTACCCACAGTAAAACCTTCAAGATTAAGAACTGTTGTCGCATATATGCATTATATCAATCATATTCATACATTTTCATTTTAGTGAGATACATTTTCAGTATGATCATTAGCTACCCCTGTAGTTACACCTAGAACTGCAAGGCGAGGATTTAATCCGTCAGCCAGTATGGCGACAACAATGATATAACTAGTGACGGTTTTTTGTGTTATTAATCATCCTGTACAATCGTAATCTATTCCTACGTTAGCGCATGGCGGATTGTCTAGTGTTCCATTTGATTCACCTATTCTTTATGAATCAGCGTTAGTAATTCTCTCAAACTTCACTTACCTACCAATCATTACGGAGCAATATGACTTTGAAAATTTTGATCGAAATAATTTATCTTAAACTAAATCGGCCGATGACCCCTCAACGGGATCATTCTTTCTTTCAATTACAACGTTACATACTAAGTAGGGATGGCCAAATTTTCCGGAATCCGGATTCCGGATATTTTATTTTCCGGAATCGGAAAATTTACTTTCCTTAATTCGGAGAAAACTGGAATTTAGAAAATATCTGTATTTTTTCCGAAATCCGGAATTTTTCCGATTTTCTTTCCAAATTCCAAAAAGTAAACATTCTGGAATTGGCCATCCCTAGCTAGTAGCTGTTAAAAGAAAATCAATAATGAATATATATACTTGTTTTAATTTCTAGTAGTTGCATATGTCTTTATCAATTACGTAGACAATTGCTACTGCTGTTATTTACTTCTTTATGAGAAAAGTTTTATTTTCACACACAAAATGTCGTGGTATGTCAAAAACATTAGCGTGTTCCCACCTGCAGCTGCTCCGAAACACTGCAAACTACTTTTTAACCAGACGAAAGGCAGTGAGGGAAAAGAAATTTCAACAAATATTCTAATAACTTTTGCTTATTGTCAACATTCCTATATACAGGGTTTTCATAAAGTATGGACGGATTTATTTCGCTTATAAATTACATAAAAATTCTCATATTGAAATCAAATAAAGTTCACTGGTAGAGCGTTTCATCTGGTGGGAAAGTTAGTTTGTGTTGTACAAGATAGTATCTGTGGGTTTGTCAGGATACTTCCACTTTCTCACAATTTCATTCCAAAAATTCATCTATTGTCATTTACTTTAAACATTGGAAGCGGTGACTCATTAGTAGAGCGTTTCCTCTGGTTGGCCAAGTAAGTTTCTGGTGTACAAGATCGTATCGGTGGGTTTGTCAGGGCACTCTCGATCCGTCCCAATTTCATTACACCAATTCATCTACTATCATTTACTTGCTTTAATCATTGGACGCGGTGGCTCATTGGTAGAGTACTTCGTCTGTTGTGCGAAGTAAATCTGTAATGGACAAGATATTATTTGTGGATTTTGTCAGGGGTACTCCCTATTCTTCCCACTTTTAATTCCACCAATTCCTCTATTATTATTGACTAGCATCAATCTTTGGGCGAAGTGGCTCAGTGGTAGAGTGTTTTCTCTTGCGGGAGAATTATGTTTGTGGTGGACAAGATCATATTCGTGGGTATTCTCAGTTTACTCCTGCTTCTTTCCACTTTTCATTTCAGCAACTCCTCTATTATCATTGAATTGGTTTAATCATTGGGCGCGGTGGCTCAGTGGAAGAGTGCTTACTCTGGTAGGAGAAACAAGTTTGATGTGGACAAGATCGTATTAGTGAATTTGTCAGGTTAACCCCTCTTCCTCCCACATTTCATTCTACCAATTCTTCTATTATCATTGACTTGCTTCAATTTTTGGTCGCGGTTGCTCAGTAGTAGATGGCTTCTTCTGGTGGGTCAAGTAAGTTTGTTGTGTATAATATGGTAACCGTCGGTTTTCTCGGTAACCAGAGATACGATCTCCTCCACCGCAAACTTACTTCTTCCACCACAGGAAGCTCTCTACCACTGACCCACCGCGCCCAGTGATTAAGGTACGTCAATGATAATAGAGGAATTGGTGGAAAGAAATGTAGGAAGAAGCGGGAGTACCCTGAGGGAACCTACGGACACGGTCTTTTCCACCGCAAGCTTACTTGCTGGGGATCCAAACAATAATGACCCCACCCACCACAGTAAGCTGTCTGCCATTGATCCACCGCGCCGCACAACAAGAACAAGAAAATTGGAAGTTCCTAGGAAACATTTTAAGAAGCAATATCTTTCAAAGGTAAAGACCACTGCGCGATGATCGTCTTTTAATAACTCCATGAGCAGAAAAGACTGATACGCCTTTCTCCTATTACGTCTTTTTAAAATCATATACGTTATCCGGATAGTATCCTTTATTCATAATCCGGATATAATGAGTTAACCGAATTTTCTGTTATCCAGATATCCGTCATCTTATTTTATAAATTATCCGGATAAATCCATCATCCGGGTATTATCCGACCTTGAGATATTGTACGTATGCGTCATCCGTATATCATCCGTTATCCGCATGTCTGTCATCCGTTATGCGGATATTATCCGTCATCCGTTGTGTTATCCGTCAACCGGATATTGCAATTCCGGATAAGTTTCTATGCGACATAAGAATAAAAAAATATCCAGATATGGCCATCCCTAATCAGCATCGTCCGAAGCACACACGAACTAAATGTCTTCAAAGTCTGCTACACAAGAGTAGGGGCATATGCAGGGCGATCATGGCGATTGCCCCCCAGAAAGGAAATCTTTGTTATTTTATATATAAATAAAACCCATTCCAGAGTTTGAGGCTCTTAAAAAAAACTCTAAATAGGAGTATTATCAACCATCGAGCCCCCAAAATTCCATCGTAGGTTCGCCTCTGGAAATGAGAATGGAAACACTTATTATTCAAATTCAGATTGCACATCTCAACAACTGAAAAATATTTTCATTCACTTCCATCTACTAGTGCATTCTAATGAACTGTAAAGCCTTTTTATGTTAAAAATAATTATTCAAATTTTCAATAATTGTAAATGTTTATAAGTTCAGTAATTTACCATGAATAGAGTAAAGTTGAAGTGCTTTTGTAACGAAGAAATAACAACATGAACTATGAAATATCTTCTCACAAACTGTCGAGAGTTGAGAATCGACAAACTTCTTCGTTTACCGATTACCTTGAAACGGTGGTAGCCAGAATTAGCCTAGAAGAGGGGACTTACATTAAGAAAATTAAAATCTCAGAAAAATGCTGGTCTTTTTGTCAGAGAAAAAGCAATAAAATCTCTAATTTCTAGTTCTGTTAGTCTTGTAGCTCAGTCCGTACCAAGCACTGATATAAATATGGCCAATGAGTTAGGACTATTTTGTAGAACATTCCACTTTAATATCACAGGAAATTTATCTTGCGGCTTGCTTGGTTGTGAAAAGTTTTAGTGTGTATTGGTATACTATGTGAAGTATGTGTACTGTGGCCGATTTGTGATAACAATCAGAAACAAAAGTAAAAGGTAAATTACAATAATAGTTTTCTGTTAATTTTTGTATTTAAGGGGTGGCGGGAAACCTACTTTTATCTTAATACTTGTTTTTCTTAAGATTTCTATTGGGTTCACACCCTTCCTCCCCAACATTGAATACGGAAATGGAGAACTAATTTAGAATTGATTGTTGCTTCCATTAGATTTCAAGCATGACTTATCGGACCTGTGCCTGTTATGTCGATACATCGCTCGCTATTGTCAATATCTCTAATATCATATATGAACATTCGCTATCGCGAATATTTGGACATGAATAGATCACTCTAAATTTTCCATACGATATTCGGGGGCGGCGAGGTATAAGGGACCCCTAAGACGCGATGGATGAAGAAATTAAACTTACTCTTTACAATATTGTTTTCTAATCATATCTTTATTACCACAAATTGGAATGTAAATACATCTACTTGCAAATTTGCAATATTATATGGTGTAATTTCTTAGGGACCAGAACTTTTCTGTTCCCCGAAAAAAGAAACAAAAGTCACGTGCAAGAGCAAGTGCTTCGAACTTGGAACTAGAATTACCATAAGAAAGTTTTTTATATCTCTCTCTTGGAGATTTCCACCCTTTTTGGGCTTTGGCTCCGCTCATTGACAAAACGTACATACATGATCGCTGTATGCATTTATGCTCTTAGGCAGAGTAAGAGTTTTTGAAAGGAAACGACTTTTTAATAATAATAATCATCATAATTACTATTATTATTTAATTATTATAACAACGGGGTTTACAACAAGGGTACCATTTCTTTTTCTAGCATGGGAGGGCCGCAAGTCTGCTTCGCCACTGGTGTCTCTTATTCTGTGTTTTCTCCATTTCCTTTCGTTTAGCTATTTGTTTTTGTGCTGTTAGGTTTTTATATGAAACTTTTATATTATATAACTTTTTCTTTGTATGAGTTCCTTTTTTGGGTGGGGAGGGGGAAAGAGAGAAATATTTTCTTGTTACAACTGTTTCTTACCATTAATCTTGTATGACCTAGTTAAGTAAGTAATTTTCTAACTTTTGATTTCATCCAAATCTGTCACAATAATAAAATTGTCACTCTTAATAATTTGTGTTATTCTCTTACTGGCAGTTTGCCACACTGATATATTTGTGACAAAATTGAGGTTTAGAATTTGCAATCAACCCTACCGCCGAGCTTTTTGGGCTGCCAGCTATTGCAGGAAAAGTAGTATTGCAGTTGGTGGTTTTGCACTTTAGGAGCTGTATATATCGGAGGTTGGAGAATAAGTGTTACAACTCTTGGGAGGCGACTCCTACTACTGAGAGAAGGAAAAGAGTTTTCTTCAACTTTCGGTTATCGGATATAGTTTCGTATCTACAGAGTGCTGAAAGCGTGGGAAAACGACTTTCGGACTCCAATAGTTCGGAAACTATAAAATGTAATGTGGGAGGATAAAAAATTCACTCAAGAATACATACTTGCCGTATTGAATTTTGCATGTTTCACAATCCTCCCTTGCAAGCGCACGGGACTCACGAAAGGCATGTAGGGTGTCCCGGATAATCTGCCAAATGAAAAGTGGACTAAATGCATATGAATTGATAGGGTTTCTATCACGTAACAATAGTTCATTCGTATTAAGTTGATATCTGGAGCAAATACGTAATGTCGGACCCCTTCATGTCCGATGTGTGTGGTTGCATAATCACCACGTACGGATGCTGTCCAACAAAGACGTTCTCGGTTTTAAGTATAGCGAATTTGTACTCAAATGTTGTAGAAAGACATCTGTAGTGTCGGTAGAACAGAACAGATGAAGCAAGGTGATTCACATGTATGGGAACACTTAACGAAAAATGCCCAGAAATACACTCATAATAAGTAATCGTAGTTCAAAGCGTCGGAAATGTAAGGAATAGCATCAAAAGCTTGAAAGTCATTGCCAATTCACCAATAATATTGCATCAATCCGATGGAATATGATCTGCACGGTTGCATAACGATAAGAATGCAACATCTGAGGCCGAGTTGAAATTCTGGAAGTGCACTCACAAATCAACTGGGTAAACTAAACGAATGTCACTAGTGGGATCGCATGATCGATAATTAAATTTGAGCAATGTGTGTGTTGACATCAACATGTAGCTAATGGACAAATGTCATCACGTACCACTACTGCTGGGACACGGTCCCACGTGAGAAAACTAGGAAAATAACGTTGTACATTCTGCTATTATATTTGGTGGACTTTTTCTTAGAACGTAACTAGAACGCGATTGTATCAATGTCAATCTTTGTTTGGGACCTTGTCCCACAGTCGAAACAAATGGAAACGAATTTCTAAATCCATGGTACAAATTCTAACTTGTATCATGTTTCATGTTTTCTGGAACATATGGCGTACTCGAATTATAGGGTAAAACTGTAGAAATTCGTACCTTACACACGGTACACCTGACAAGACAAAGACGAAAGTGAAGCAATTAGGTATGGTATGGTGAAGCAATATGGTATTCCAACACTACTGCTGGAATACCATACATATGGAAAATAAAACGACTTGAAAAATAGGAAGCTCTGATTGTTTACGACTGTGCAGTAGGTATAACTAAACGAAACACAAGAATCTCGGGAGGGTGTACAAAAGCGCTTGCCATACGAACCGGGTACTAATCAAGGAAATAAATACAGAGAAAGTGAAGCTCCCTCGATGCCTCAGAGCTTGAGCGCTTGCTTTTGCTCCCTTGGTTGCAGTTACCAATCTTAGTGGAAGCCCACGTCCTTACATTCATAACCGAGTAGTTATTTTCCTCTGTCTCCCACGTGGGACGGTGTCCCAGCAATAGTGGGGAATGTTGACATTTGTTCATTAGCTACATGTCGATATCAACACACATATTGGCCACATTTCAACAATTATCATGCGATTCCACTTGTGACATTCATTTAGTTTACCCAGTTTCTCTGTGAGTCCCCTTGCAAAATTTCAAATTGGCCTCAGTTGTTGCATTGACCTTGCGCATCATATTGCATCAGTTTGGGAGAATATTATTGGTGAATTGGCAATGGATCTCATGTCCTTGACGCTAATGCTTACATTTCCGACGGTTTGAACTCACATTTACTGAGTACGAGCGGATTTCTGGGGATTTTTCGTTAAGGGTTTCCACACATGTGAAACACCTTGCTTCACCTGTTGTGCTTTACCGAAGCTCCAGATGTTTTTCTAGAGCATTTGAAATCAAATTCCCTACACCTGATATTCAGAAAGTCATTGTTGGCCAGCATCCGTTATTGACGATTATTCAACCACACACAACGGGTACGAAGGTGTCCGCTATTTAGTATTTGTTCCAAATATCGACTTAATACAAACGCAATATTGTTACCTGATAGAAACGCTATCTATTCATATCCATTAAGACCAATTTTCGTTTGGCAGATTATCCGGGACTCCTTACCTTCCTATGGGAAATCCAGTGCGCTTGCATAGTAGGATTGTAAAACATGCAAATTTTGTAGGTATGACTGCAAATTTTGTAGTTGAAGCAGGTATGACTTCATCAGTGAATTTTTATCCGCCCTCTTTACGTTGGATAGTCTCCGAACTTTTGCCGTCCGAAAGTCATTTTCCCACGTTTTCGGCACTTTGTAGATTCGAAAACTCTCCAGTGCCTGACACTATGAATACGCGTGATAAGTTAGGAAGAGCTGTATGATCTAATCAAAGACTTAAACCTTCCCAAGCCTAAGGTCTTGTTGCTTACGTCACGACTACAACAATGGAATATACTAAACCATGATGTGAATATATCAATGTATAGGAAAAGAGAGAGTAGCCTAGTTCCTAATTGTACAAAGGATGGGGATTTGGGTATTGCAGTGACATTCCATCGCTCATGGGACAACTGAAGTTGAACTACAATACTTAGGTTTGGAGGCTATACGTAGATTCCTGTAAGATAAGCCTCAAAGTGTATCACTACACAATGGCAACGAAGAGCCATACATCCCATTGCTCATGCTGTACATATGTTAGAAACATACGAGAACGTGTGAAACCTATTGAAGAAAATAGTGTACGAACAATTCTGGGGTTTGTATGCGATATTACAATCCTAATTGGTTCATAAGGAGATTACACGAAGCACTGCTGCTTGTTGTGTCATTGATATAGTCGAGCCAATCATCACCACACCAATACAAAGTGGCCGCCAAGTAAGCAATAATTCACTTCGTAGCATGGGATGTATTAAGTCCCTAAAGTTACACTTCCTGCATTGCCACCTGGACTCCTTCTCCTATCTTAGGGGATATGTCTCACGAACACGATGAAAGGTTTCAGCAGTAAATAGCAACCATGTAACGGCGCTACAGTGGTAAATACAGTGTGGGTATATTGGCAGACTTCTTTTGGAATGAGACAGGCAAGACACCCTGTAGTAATTACAAGAGGAGTAAGAAAGCAAGTGAAACGTAAGTTTTAACTTTAACTTTTTATGCAATTTTATCTGCATAATTTATATTGATATCTAAATTATAAGATGCAAATTATTCTGGGTGGAGAATAGCATCTTTGGTCTGATATTGAAACACTCTCTCTACCATGAAAACTGGTATGTGCTCGAGAGAAACGGTTAATTTGACATACTCAAAAGTTGGAAACTTATAGGAATCACCTATTTCCGTTCGTGGGAGCAAAAAGAAGTTACACTTTCCCGACCAGTGTTTTCAGATTTTTAGAATTGAATTCGCTTCTATGCAGTAGCGGGAAAGGAGAGTTTGGAAGCTGAAGAAGACTCTTAGTCATCATTATTTACTGACGAATTTAAGAATAAATTAAAGGAATATATTTGTCGTAGATTGTCAGATCTTTACAATTGAACAGTCAGGCCATTAATTATGGCGAAAGCAGTGTTTCAAAGATATAGCAGACTCTTGCTGGTTGCAAGTTATTGATATTGTTAAGTTTAAGATGTAAGAACGGAATTCTCGCAAATTATCAGATAATTACATTTGAAATGACACTTTTTTAAAAGCTGAAACGATTTTTTTGAAGTTGAAGCAGACCTTATACAATGAAAGAATAAAGTGAAAGAATGGAATGGTTGAAAATTATCAGATATTTATAATCTGTAATCGAGTTTACAGAATGAAAGGAGTGTTTGGAAGGTGGTGATAGCTAGCTGCCTATATATAAAAGGATAAATTGAACTAACGGAATTGTAGTAAATTGTCAAATATTTACAATTGAAATCGCGTCTAAGGAGTAGGGCGAAAGGAGTGGATCGAGCTGAATCACTCTCTTGCTGATTGTGAGTTCAAAACACAATTAAAAGTAAAATGAAAGAGCGGAATTAGCGTAGTAAGATATTTTCAGATGAGAAGTGAATCCATTACCTAGAACGCATAGAATATTTCAAAGATTAAGCAGACACATGCTGATAGTTAGTTAATGACAAATTTAAGAATAAAATGAGAGAATGGAAAAGACGTAAAATGTCAGATATTTACGATCCAAGAGTTAGTCCTTTTAGTAAGGTGAAAGATGTGTTTTTAGTATATAAAGCAGACTCTTGATTATCGTTAGTTACTGAACAATTTTAGAATATTATAATGAAATTGCACTAAATTGTCAGATGTTTACAATTGAAAATTAAGGCTATTCAGTAAGGCCTAAAAGGTGTGTTTGCAATATGTTGACAATTTTCTTCGTATATTAACTGTCCTTGAAAATAAAATAAGAAATTAATAATCGAAAAATGTCAGAAATTTACAATAGAAAAGTTAGTCTCTTCAGTAAGGCATAAAGTGTGCGTTTATTATATAAAGTAGACACTTGATAATCGTTATCTACTGATATTTTTATAATAAAATGAAAGAACGACATTCTCGTAATTGTCTTGGATTTTCAATTGAAAAGTGAATCAATTCAGTGGAACGAAATGTGTTTGAAAGATTAACCAGAATCTTTCTGATCGCTAGTTGACTTATTTAAGAATATAAAATAGAAAACGGAAAGACGTAATTTTTTTCTGATAGTAAAAATTCAAAACTTAGTCCATCGAGTTGGGAGAAAGCCTTATTTCTCTTTATATACAAGTGTGCAGGCGGGACATAGAGCCCGGTTCCTCTATTTACACCTAGCATTCTTTTCCTTTGCTTTAAGAGAGCTTGGTTTCTCCTTTATACCAGCGTTTGTGTGCAAGGATTCATATATAAATATATTTGTGTGAGATGTATATAAAATCAGGGGAGGCTTTAGTTTTCCCCAGTATATCGTCCTTTTTTTCTTTCCCTTTTTCCTTCTGTTTCTCGTTATTGTTGGTATTATTACTGTTATTATTATTATTATTATTATTATTATTATTATTATTATTATTATTATTATTATTCGTTAAATAGTTTGGTTTATGCCGATGTGGCCACACGTGTGGTTGTTTCACTATAAATGTGGTTATTGTTTCTGTTGTTTCGTTATTTTGTTGTTGTTGTTTCTGTTTTCTTCATTATGTTTCGTCTTTCGTGTCTTGGTATTGTTTTCTGTTATAATTGTTGTTTCACTTGCTTTTAATTCTTGTTTGTTTGATCTTTTGGTTCGATCTTTCGGTCTGCATTAAAGCTTTTTTCTGTGTGTGTGTGGTTTGCTTCGTTCTCTGTTTTGTGGTTTCTGGTTGGGATAATTGACTGCTTTTTTTTTTTGTTTTTTGTTCTAGCTTCAATTTTTTATTCATTCTGTGTTTTCAGTTTCCTTGGTTGGATAGATTTCTGTTTATCACTTCGTTTGGTATTTCTCCGTTTTCTATTTACTTCTTCTGATTTTCCTTCTTTTCTTTATTATTATTATTATTATTATTTTCTGTTTTTTTCTGTTTTCGAGTCCTCTCCCAGAGTTTCTCGTTTGTTTGTGGGCTTGTGGTGTATTTTTGTCTCTAGGAGACAGCATTGTCTTTTATCTTGCTACATCCAGGTAGTTTGATTGGGTTTGGTTTGTTTGTATGGTGAGTCCCCACACACCTATGATTTTTGGCAGATTTTTCTGTTTCAAGTCTTTGTTTTGTGCCTAGGATTATTTTCACGATGGGATTCAGTTCTGTTTTCGTATAAAGGTTTTTTAGGGCCCGTTTCTGTCTGAGTTAACTCCATGTGAACGTAGTCGTTCGCATGGGCAACCGACACCCGGTCCCCCTGTGGTTGTATGTTTGCGCAGGAGAAATGTTTTGTAACCAAGTCTAATGTAATAATATACATAAGACTAACCAGCCCTCTCCTGTCTAGTGATGATGCTGGTGGTTATAGAATTTCTCCCTCGCATTCTTTTTCCGACCAACATGTCTCGAGGTGTGATGGTTTGGTGCGAGTGCTATTCTTTTTTGCTTTTCATTCTTGGTTGCAGAATTTTGGTGTCTGTGGTATATAGGGGGTCTGTGAGATTTATTTTTCTGAGTTGTCAGTATTCTTTGAGGAGTGTTTGTTGTGTCTTTTATTGCTATTTGGTATAATTATGTTTCAGTTTCTGTGTGAGTTTCTCGGGTTCCTTTTCAGAACAATCTGAGTTGTTTCGTGTGTTAAGAAGTGGAAAGTCTTTTCCCAGTACTTTCAGTTGGTTGCGGGTTGGAGTTTTGTTTGAGAGATTGCGTATTAATTATTCTTTTCATTTTTTTGTGTTTGTTTTCTGGTTCTGCATGCTTTTCCTTTCTCTTATTTTTCTTTTTTTCTTTTTCGTCGTTTTTTTCGTTAGGTTTGTTGGTGGTGGTTTTTCAGTATTGCTTGGGTAGGGTACGTAAAATTTTAACTCTGTTTCGAAGTTTTGGTGGTCCTGAGAGAGGCCCTTGTTCCTTTGGTGTTAGCTTTTTTGTTTTATTTTTGGGAAGGTCTTCTATCGATTCCCTTCTAGGTTTTCTTTGTGGGTGTTTTTGTTTCCGTTTTTCTGTGGTTTGGTTCTTCTCGGTTTTGGTTCGTTCTTGTTGTTGTTGTGGTTGGAATATTTCCTTTGGGGAGTCCAGAGCTACTTGTTTCTCTCTGGACTGCCTCTTTTTGTATCATGTGGGCTAAAGCGAGGCTTGCGCTTCTTTAGGGCAAGTTCCCGCCTTTTTTCTTTTAAGTGTTGGTTCTAGTTGTATGTGGTGTTCAATGACTCGTCTGTTTATTTCAATTTCAGTTTTTTTAAAAATATATTTTGTTTGTTTGGTTTGGAAATTGGTTGGTACTTTTGCGTGTTCAACCAAGTTCATATCTGATTTTTGAAGCCGTATTCGGGGTTTTCCAAGTTGGACCCCCTCTTTTATTGTTTGGCTTCGTAGTGTTGCGCACGCCGTCGTAGTAGACTAGCTTGCGTAGTGTTTTTAAAAATTATCTTTCCTTTCCCCGCTCAGCCTTTAGTTGGGCCAAGGGGTTCCGGGTTGTTTGCTGGTTTGGAGTATTGCTTCTTTACTCTTCTCTTCTTTTCTTGTTTGGCCTTCGTTCACTTCCTCCGGTCTTTGGCTTCTCCATTGTGTTAAAGGGTATTCTTTGTTTTGGGTTTTCCGGAGTTTCGCAGTCTTGGAGGGTTCGTATTAAAAAGTAAGTTCTCACACAGGTCTTTACGAGCTATAGGAGTTTTCGTGGTTTGGTTGTTTTTTGTACTGACAAGTACAGTTTTTGAGTTTTAATTTCTGGTCTTGATGACTGCTTGGTGTGCGTTGCCCCAGGATAGTAGGGCTCCAACTATTTCGACAACTCGTCTCGTCAGCCGGGGCTTCTTGCGTGGTTTCCTCGTTGCAGTCTGCTTCCAAAGTGGCAGGTTGCAGTCTTTCCCTCTGTTTCTGTGGCTGTGGCCTGGCTGGCCGATCACGTGATACCTGTGTGTTTGCGAGCGTGCTTTTGTTACGGTGCCCGCGTAGTTCTCTTTCTCTGTTACTCCTTCTCCTTAGTCTTTTTTGTTTGGAATGTCCTTTTTCTGTTTAAGAATATGCTATGGTTTATTTTTTATTTGTTGTAATAAATTTGTTGGGGTCATCCCCTTCCTCCTTTCTCCGGAGGTTTCATTTGGTTTTTAAATTGTAAGTTTCTAAGGAAAATTCTGTGCTTCATACCACAAGTAGTGGTTATTTTGGTGTTCACAGAGGGTGAGCGGGGATCGAAAAGACCTAACTATGCCCCAGTCGTCCTAGCTTGGCGACTTCCAATACTCTTTATATACAAGTGTGCAGGCGGGACATAGAGCCCGGTTCCTCTATTTACACCTAGCATTCTTTTCCTTTGCTTTAAGAGAGCTTGGTTTCTCCTTTATACCAGCGTTTGTGTGCAAGGATTCATATATAAATATATTTGTGTGAGATGTATATAAAATCAGGGGAGGCTTTAGTTTTCCCCAGTATATCGTCCTTTTTTTCTTTCCCTTTTTCCTTCTGTTTCTCGTTATTGTTGGTATTATTACTGTTATTATTATTATTATTATTATTATTATTATTCGTTAAATAGTTTGGTTTATGCCGATGTGGCCACACGTGTGGTTGTTTCACTATAAATGTGGTTATTGTTTCTGTTGTTTCGTTATTTTGTTGTTGTTGTTTCTGTTTTCTTCATTATGTTTCGTCTTTCGTGTCTTGGTATTGTTTTCTGTTATAATTGTTGTTTCACTTGCTTTTAATTCTTGTTTGTTTGATCTTTTGGTTCGATCTTTCGGTCTGCATTAAAGCTTTTTTCTGTGTGTGTGTGGTTTGCTTCGTTCTCTGTTTTGTGGTTTCTGGTTGGGATATTTGACTGCTTTTTTTTTTGTTCTAGCTTCAATTTTTTATTCATTCTGTGTTTTCAGTTTCCTTGGTTGGATAGATTTCTGTTTATCACTTCGTTTGGTATTTCTCCGTTTTCTATTTACTTCTTCTGATTTTCCTTCTTTTCTTTATTATTATTATTATTATTATTTTCTGTTTTTTTCTGTTTTCGAGTCCTCTCCCAGAGTTTCTCGTTTGTTTGTGGGCTTGTGGTGTATTTTTGTCTCTAGGAGACAGCATTGTCTTTTATCTTGCTACATCCAGGTAGTTTGATTGGGTTTGGTTTGTTTGCATGGTGAGTCCCCACACACCTATGATTTTTGGCAGATTGTTCTGTTTCAAGTCTTTGTTTTGTGCCTAGGATTATTTTCACGATGGGCTTCAGTTCTGTTTTCGTATAAAGGTTTTTTAGGGCCCGTTTCTGTCTGAGTTAACTCCATGTGAACGTAGTCGTTCGCATGGGCAACCGACACACGGTCCCCCTGTGGTTGTATGTTTGCGCAGGAGAAATGTTTTGTAACCAAGTCTAATGTAATAATATACATAAGACTAACCAGCTCTCTCCTGTCTAGTGATGAGGCTGGTGGTTATAGAATTTCTCCCTCGCATTCTTTTTCCGACCAACATGTCTCGAGGTGTGATGGTTTGGTGCGAGTGCTATTCTTTTTTGCTTTTCATTCTTGGTTGTAGAATTTTGGTGTCTGTGGTATATAGGGGGTCTGTGAGATTTATTTTTCTGAGTTGTCAGTATTCTTTGAGGAGTGTTTGTTGTGTCTTTTATTGCTATTTGGTATAATTATGTTTCAGTTTCTGTGTGAGTTTCTCGGGTTCCTTTTCAGAACAATCTGAGTTGTTTCGTGTGTTAAGAAGTGGAAAGTCTTTTCCCAGTACTTTCAGTTGGTTGCGGGTTGGAGTTTTGTTTGAGAGATTGCGTATTAATTATTCTTTTCATTTTTTTGTGTTTGTTTTCTGGTTCTGTATGCTTTTCCTTTCTCTTATTTTTCTTTTTTTCTTTTTCGTCGTTTTTTTCGTTAGGTTTGTTGGTGGTGGTTTTTCAGTATTGCTTGGGTAGGGTACGTAAAATTTTAACTCTGTTTCGAAGTTTTGGTGGTCCTGAGAGAGGCCCTTGTTCCTTTGGTGTTAGCTTTTTTGTTTTATTTTTGGGAAGGTCTTCTATCGATTCCCTTCTAGGTTTTCTTTGTGGGTGTTTTTGTTTCCGTTTTTCTGTGGTTTGGTTCTTTTCGGTTTTGGTTCGTTCTTGTTGTTGTTGTGGTTGGAATATTTCCTTTGGGGAGTCCAGAGCTACTTGTTTCTCTCTGGACTGCCTCTTTTTGTATCATGTGGGCTAAAGCGAGGCTTGCGCTTCTTTAGGGCAAGTTCCCGCCTTTTTTCTTTTAAGTGTTGGTTCTAGTTGTATGTGGTGTTCAATGACTCGTCTGTTTATTTCAATTTCAGTTTTTTTAAAAATATATTTTGTTTGTTTGGTTTGGAAATTGGTTGGTACTTTTGCGTGTTCAACCAAGTTCATATCTGATTTTTGAAGCCGTATTCGGGGTTTTCCAAGTCGGACCCCCTCTTTTATTGTTTGGCTTCGTAGTGTTGCGCACGCCGTCGTAGTAAACTAGCTTGCGTAGTGTTTTTAAAAATTATCTTTCCTTTCCCCGCTCAGCCTTTAGTTGGGCCAAGGGGTTCCGGGTTGTTTGCTGGTTTGGAGTATTGCTTCTTTACTCTTCTCTTCTTTTCTTGTTTGGCCTTCGTTCACTTCCTCCGGTCTTTGGCTTCTCCATTGTGTTAAAGGGTATTCTTTGTTTTGGGTTTTCCGGAGTTTCGCAGTCTTGGAGGGTTCGTATTAAAAAGTAAGTTCTCACACAGGTCTTTACGAGCTATAGGAGTTTTCGTGGTTTGGTTGTTTTTTGTACTGACAAGTACAGTTTTTGAGTTTTAATTTCTGGTCTTGATGACTGCTTGGTGTGCGTTGCCCCAGGATAGTAGGGCTCCAACTATTTCGACAACTCGTCTCGTCAGCCGGGGCTTCTTGCGTGGTTTCCTCGTTGCAGTCTGCTTCCAAAGTGGCAGGTTGCAGTCTTTCCCTCTGTTTCTGTGGCTGTGGCCTGGCTGGCCGATCACGTGATACCTGTGTGTTTGCGAGCGTGCTTTTGTTACGGTGCCCGCGTAGTTCTCTTTCTCTGTTACTCCCTCTCCTTAGTCTTTTTTGTTTGGAATGTCCTTTTTCTGTTTAAGAATATGCTATGGTTTATTTTTTATTTGTTGTAATAAATTTGTTGGGGTCATCCCCTTCCTCCTTTCTCCGGAGGTTTCATTTGGTTTTTAAATTGTAAGTTTCTAAGGAAAATTCTGTGCTTCATACCACAAGTAGTGGTTATTTTGGTGTTCACAGAGGGTGAGCGGGGATCGAAAAGACCTAACTATGCCCCAGTCGTCCTAGCTTGGCGACTTCCAATACTCTTTATATACAAGTGTGCAGGCGGGACATAGAGCCCGGTTCCTCTATTTACACCTAGCATTCTTTTCCTTTGCTTTAAGAGAGCTTGGTTTCTCCTTTATACCAGCGTTTGTGTGCAAGGATTCATATATAAATATATTTGTGTGAGATGTATATAAAATCAGGGGAGGCTTTAGTTTTCCCCAGTATATCGTCCTTTTTTTTTCTTTCCCTTTTTCCTTCTGTTTCTCGTTATTGTTGGTATTATTACTGTTATTATTATTATTATTATTATTATTATTATTATTATTATTATTATTATTATTATTATTATTATTATTATTATTATTATTATTCGTTAAATAGTTTGGTTTATGCCGATGTGGCCACACGTGTGGTTGTTTCACTATAAATGTGGTTATTGTTTCTGTTGTTTCGTTATTTTGTTGTTGTTGTTTCTGTTTTCTTCATTATGTTTCGTCTTTCGTGTCTTGGTATTGTTTTCTGTTATAATTGTTGTTTCACTTGCTTTTAATTCTTGTTTGTTTGATCTTTTGGTTCGATCTTTCGGTCTGCATTAAAGCTTTTTTCTGTGTGTGTGTGGTTTGCTTCGTTCTCTGTTTTGTGGTTTCTGGTTGGGATATTTGACTGCTTTTTTTTTTTTTTGTTCTAGCTTCAATTTTTTATTCATTCTGTGTTTTCAGTTTCCTTGGTTGGATAGATTTCTGTTTATCACTTCGTTTGGTATTTCTCCGTTTTCTATTTACTTCTTCTGATTTTCCTTCTTTTCTTTATTATTATTATTATTATTATTTTCTGTTTTTTTCTGTTTTCGAGTCCTCTCCCAGAGTTTCTCGTTTGTTTGTGGGCTTGTGGTGTATTTTTGTCTCTAGGAGACAGCATTGTCTTTTATCTTGCTACATCCAGGTAGTTTGATTGGGTTTGGTTTGTTTGCATGGTGAGTCCCCACACACCTATGATTTTTGGCAGATTTTTCTGTTTCAAGTCTTTGTTTTGTGCCTAGGATTATTTTCACGATGGGCTTCAGTTCTGTTTTCGTATAAAGGTTTTTTAGGGCCCGTTTCTGTCTGAGTTAACTCCATGTGAACGTAGTCGTTCGCATGGGCAACCGACACCCGGTCCCCCTGTGGTTGTATGTTTGCGCAGGAGAAATGTTTTGTAACCAAGTCTAATGTAATAATATACATAAGACTAACCAGCTCTCTCCTGTCTAGTGATGAGGCTGGTGGTTATAGAATTTCTCCCTCGCATTCTTTTTCCGACCAACATGTCTCGAGGTGTGATGGTTTGGTGCGAGTGCTATTCTTTTTTGCTTTTCATTCTTGGTTGTAGAATTTTGGTGTCTGTGGTATATAGGGGGTCTGTGAGATTTATTTTTCTGAGTTGTCAGTATTCTTTGAGGAGTGTTTGTTGTGTCTTTTATTGCTATTTGGTATAATTATGTTTCAGTTTCTGTGTGAGTTTCTCGGGTTCCTTTTCAGAACAATCTGAGTTGTTTCGTGTGTTAAGAAGTGGAAAGTCTTTTCCCAGTACTTTCAGTTGGTTGCGGGTTGGAATTTTGTTTGAGAGATTGCGTATTAATTATTCTTTTCATTTTTTTGTGTTTGTTTTCTGGTTCTGTATGCTTTTCCTTTCTCTTATTTTTCTTTTTTTCTTTTTCGTCGTTTTTTTCGTTAGGTTTGTTGGTGGTGGTTTTTCAGTATTGCTTGGGTGGGGTACGTAAAATTTTAACTCTGTTTCGAAGTTTTGGTGGTCCTGAGAGACGCCCTTGTTCCTTTGGTGTTAGCTTTTTTGTTTTAGTTTTGGGAAGGTCTTCTATCGATTCCCTTCTAGGTTTTCTTTGTGGGTGTTTTTGTTTCCGTTTTTCTGTGGTTTGGTTCTTTTCGGTTTTGGTTCGTTCTTGTTGTTGTTGTGGTTGGAATATTTCCTTTGGGGAGTCCAGAGCTACTTGTTTCTCTCTGGACTGCCTCTTTTTGTATCATGTGGGCTAAAGCGAGGCTTGCGCTTCTTTAGGGCAAGTTCCCGCCTTTTTTCTTTTAAGTGTTGGTTCTAGTTGTATGTGGTGTTCAATGACTCGTCTGTTTATTTCAATTTCAGTTTTTTTAAAAATATATTTTGTTTGTTTGGTTTGGAAATTGGTTGGTACTTTTGCGTGTTCAACCAAGTTCATATCTGATTTTTGAAGCCGTATTCGGGGTTTTCCAAGTCGGACCCCCTCTTTTATTGTTTGGCTTCGTAGTGTTGCGCACGCCGTCGTAGTAAACTAGCTTGCGTAGTGTTTTTAAAAATTATCTTTCCTTTCCCCGCTCAGCCTTTAGTTGGGCCAAGGGGTTCCGGGTTGTTTGCTGGTTTGGAGTATTGCTTCTTTACTCTTCTCTTCTTTTCTTGTTTGGCCTTCGTTCACTTCCTCCGGTCTTTGGCTTCTCCATTGTGTTAAAGGGTATTCTTTGTTTTGGGTTTTCCGGAGTTTCGCAGTCTTGGAGGGTTCGTATTAAAAAGTAAGTTCTCACACAGGTCTTTACGAGCTATAGGAGTTTTCGTGGTTTGGTTGTTTTTTGTACTGACAAGTACAGTTTTTGAGTTTTAATTTCTGGTCTTGATGACTGCTTGGTGTGCGTTGCCCCAGGATAGTAGGGCTCCAACTATTTCGACAACTCGTCTCGTCAGCCGGGGCTTCTTGCGTGGTTTCCTCGTTGCAGTCTGCTTCCAAAGTGGCAGGTTGCAGTCTTTCCCTCTGTTTCTGTGGCTGTGGCCTGGCTGGCCGATCACGTGATACCTGTGTGTTTGCGAGCGTGCTTTTGTTACGGTGCCCGCGTAGTTCTCTTTCTCTGTTACTCCTTCTCCTTAGTCTTTTTTGTTTGGAATGTCCTTTTTCTGTTTAAGAATATGCTATGGTTTATTTTTTATTTGTTGTAATAAATTTGTTGGGGTCATCCCCTTCCTCCTTTCTCCGGAGGTTTCATTTGGTTTTTAAATTGTAAGTTTCTAAGGAAAATTCTGTGCTTCATACCACAAGTAGTGGTTATTTTGGTGTTCACAGAGGGTGAGCGGGGATCGAAAAGACCTAACTATGCCCCAGTCGTCCTAGCTTGGCGACTTCCAATACTCTTTATATACAAGTGTGCAGGCGGGACATAGAGCCCGGTTCCTCTATTTACACCTAGCATTCTTTTCCTTTGCTTTAAGAGAGCTTGGTTTCTCCTTTATACCAGCGTTTGTGTGCAAGGATTCATATATAAATATATTTGTGTGAGATGTATATAAAATCAGGGGAGGCTTTAGTTTTCCCCAGTATATCGTCCTTTTTTTCTTTCCCTTTTTAGTTCTGTTTCTCGTTATTGTTGGTATTATTACTGTTATTATTATTATTATTATTATTATTATTATTATTATTATTATTATTATTATTATTATTATTCGTTAAATAGTTTGGTTTATGCCGATGTGGCCACACGTGTGGTTGTTTCACTATAAATTTGGTTATTGTTTCTGTTGTTTCGTTATTTTGTTGTTGTTGTTTCTGTTTTCTTCATTATGTTTCGTCTTTCGTGTCTTGGTATTGTTTTCTGTTATAATTGTTGTTTCACTTGCTTTTAATTCTTGTTTGTTTGATCTTTTGGTTCGATCTTTCGGTCTGCATTAAAGCTTTTTTCTGTGTGTGTGTGGTTTGCTTCGTTCTCTGTTTTGTGGTTTCTGGTTGGGATATTTGACTGCTTTTTTTTTTTTTGTTCTAGCTTCAATTTTTTATTCATTCTGTGTTTTCAGTTTCCTTGGTTGGATAGATTTCTGTTTATCACTTCGTTTGGTATTTCTCCGTTTTCTATTTACTTCTTCTGATTTTCCTTCTTTTCTTTATTATTATTATTATTATTATTTTCTGTTTTTTTCTGTTTTCGAGTCCTCCTCCAGAGTTTCTCGTTTGTTTGTGGGCTTGTGGTGTATTTTTGTCTCTAGGAGACAGCATTGTCTTTTATCTTGCTACATCCAGGTAGTTTGATTGGGTTTGGTTTGTTTGCATGGTGAGTCCCCACACACCTATGATTTTTGGCAGATTTTTCTGTTTCAAGTCTTTGTTTTGTGCCTAGGATTATTTTCACGATGGGATTCAGTTCTGTTTTCGTATAAAGGTTTTTTAGGGCCCGTTTCTGTCTGAGTTAACTCCATGTGAACGTAGTCGTTCGCATGGGCAACCGACACCCGGTCCCCCTGTGGTTGTATGTTTGCGCAGGAGAAATGTTTTGTAACCAAGTCTAATGTAATAATATACATAAGACTAACCAGCCCTCTCCTGTCTAGTGATGAGGCTGGTGGTTATAGAATTTCTCCCTCGCATTCTTTTTCCGACCAACATGTCTCGAGGTGTGATGGTTTGGTGCGAGTGCTATTCTTTTTTGCTTTTCATTCTTGGTTGTAGAATTTTGGTGTCTGTGGTATATAGGGGGTCTGTGAGATTTTTTTTTCTGAGTTGTCAGTATTCTTTGAGGAGTGTTTGTTGTGTCTTTTATTGCTATTTGGTATAATTATGTTTCAGTTTCTGTGTGAGTTTCTCGGGTTCCTTTTCAGAACAATCTGAGTTGTTTCGTGTGTTAAGAAGTGGAAAGTCTTTTCCCAGTACTTTCAGTTGGTTGCGGGTTGGAGTTTTGTTTGAGAGATTGCGTATTAATTATTCTTTTCATTTTTTGTGTTTGTTTTCTGGTTCTGCATGCTTTTCCTTTCTCTTATTTTTCTTTTTTTCTTTTTCGTCGTTTTTTTCGTTAGGTTTGTTGGTGGTGGTTTTTCAGTATTGCTTGGGTAGGGTACGTAAAATTTTAACTCTGTTTCGAAGTTTTGGTGGTCCTGAGAGAGGCCCTTGTTCCTTTGGTGTTAGCTTTTTTGTTTTATTTTTGGGAAGGTCTTCTATCGATTCCCTTCTAGGTTTTCTTTGTGGGTGTTTTTGTTTCCGTTTTTCTGTGGTTTGGTTCTTTTCGGTTTTGGTTCGTTCTTGTTGTTGTTGTGGTTGGAATATTTCCTTTGGGGAGTCCAGAGCTACTTGTTTCTCTCTGGACTGCCTCTTTTTGTATCATGTGGGCCAAAGCGAGGCTTGCGCTTCTTTAGGGCAAGTTCCCGCCTTTTTTCTTTTAAGTGTTGGTTCTAGTTGTATGTGGTGTTCAATGACTCGTCTGTTTATTTCAATTTCAGTTTTTTTAAAAATATATTTTGTTTGTTTGGTTTGGAAATTGGTTGGTACTTTTGCGTGTTCAACCAAGTTCATATCTGATTTTTGAAGCCGTATTCGGGGTTTTCCAAGTTGGACCCCCTCTTTTATTGTTTGGCTTCGTAGTGTTGCGCACGCCGTCGTAGTAGACTAGCTTGCGTAGTGTTTTTAAAAATTATCTTTCCTTTCCCCGCTCAGCCTTTAGTTGGGCCAAGGGGTTCCGGGTTGTTTGCTGGTTTGGAGTATTGCTTCTTTACTCTTCTCTTCTTTTCTTGTTTGGCCTTCGTTCACTTCCTCCGGTCTTTGGCTTCTCCATTGTGTTAAAGGGTATTCTTTGTTTTGGGTTTTCCGGAGTTTCGCAGTCTTGGAGGGTTCGTATTAAAAAGTAAGTTCTCACACAGGTCTTTACGAGCTATAGGAGTTTTCGTGGTTTGGTTGTTTTTTGTACTGACAAGTACAGTTTTTGAGTTTTAATTTCTGGTCTTGATGACTGCTTGGTGTGCGTTGCCCCAGGATAGTAGGGCTCCAACTATTTCGACAACTCGTCTCGTCAGCCGGGGCTTCTTGCGTGGTTTCCTCGTTGCAGTCTGCTTCCAAAGTGGCAGGTTGCAGTCTTTCCCTCTGTTTCTGTGGCTGTGGCCTGGCTGGCCGATCACGTGATACCTGTGTGTTTGCGAGCGTGCTTTTGTTACGGTGCCCGCGTAGTTCTCTTTCTCTGTTACTCCTTCTCGTTCGTGTTTTTTGTTTGGAATGTCCTTTTTCTGTTTAAGAATATGCTATGGTTTATTTTTTATTTGTTGTAATAAATTTGTTGGGGTCATCCTCTTCCTCCTTTCTCCGGAGGTTTCATTTGGTTTTTAAATTGTAAGTTTCTAAGGAAAATTCTGTGCTTCATACCACAAGTAGTGGTTATT
Organism: Thermobia domestica; assembly: GCF_964235325.1. NCBI lineage: Eukaryota > Metazoa > Arthropoda > Insecta > Zygentoma > Lepismatidae > Thermobia > Thermobia domestica. The sequence goes on from NC_137469.1 coordinate 147,788,852, forward strand.
TTGGTGTTCACAGAGGGTGAGCGGGGATCGAAAAGACCTAACTATGCCCCAGTCGTCCTAGCTTGGCGACTTCCAATACTCTTTATATACAAGTGTGCAGGCGGGACATAGAGCCCGGTTCCTCTATTTACACCTAGCATTCTTTTCCTTTGCTTCAAGAGAGCTTGGTTTCTCCTTTATACCAGCGTTTTTTGTGCAAGGATTCATATATAAATATATTTGTGTGAGATGTATATAAAATCAGGGGAGGCTTTAGTTTTCCCCAGTATATCGCCCTTTTTTTCTTTCCCTTTTTCCTTCTGTTTCTCGTTATTGTTGGTATTATTACTGTTATTATTATTATTATTATTATTATTATTATTATTATTATTATTATTATTATTCGTTAAATAGTTTGGTTTATGCCGATGTGGCCACACGTGTGGTTGTTTCACTATAAATGTGGTTATTGTTTCTGTTGTTTCGTTATTTTGTTGTTGTTGTTTCTGTTTTCTTCATTATGTTTCGTCTTTCGTGTCTTGGTATTGTTTTCTGTTATAATTGTTGTTTCACTTGCTTTTAATTCTTGTTTGTTTGATCTTTTGGTTCGATCTTTCGGTCTGCATTAAAGCTTTTTTCTGTGTGTGTGTGGTTTGCTTCGTTCTCTGTTTTGTGGTTTCTGGTTGGGATATTTGACTGCTTTTTTTTTTGTTCTAGCTTCAATTTTTTATTCATTCTGTGTTTTCAGTTTCCTTGGTTGGATAGATTTCTGTTTATCACTTCGTTTGGTATTTCTCCGTTTTCTATTTACTTCTTCTGATTTTCCTTCTTTTCTTTATTATTATTATTATTATTATTATTTTCTGTTTTTTTCTGTTTTCGAGTCCTCCTCCCGAGTTTCTCGTTTGTTTGTGGGCTTGTGGTGTATTTTTGTCTCTAGGAGACAGCATTGTCTTTTATCTTGCTACATCCAGGTAGTTTGATTGGGTTTGGTTTGTTTGCATGGTGAGTCCCCACACACCTATGATTTTTGGCAGATTTTTCTGTTTCAAGTCTTTGTTTTGTGCCTAGGATTATTTTCACGATGGGATTCAGTTCTGTTTTCGTATAAAGGTTTTTTAGGGCCCGTTTCTGTCTGAGTTAACTCCATGTGAACGTAGTCGTTCGCATGGGCAACCGACACCCGGTCCCCCTGTGGTTGTATGTTTGCGCAGGAGAAATGTTTTGTAACCAAGTCTAATGTAATAATATACATAAGACTAACCAGCCCTCTCCTGTCTAGTGATGAGGCTGGTGGTTATAGAATTTCTCCCTCGCATTCTTTTTCCGACCAACATGTCACGAGGTGTGATGGTTTGGTGCGAGTGCTATTCTTTTTTGCTTTTCATTCTTGGTTGTAGAATTTTGGTGTCTGTGGTATATAGGGGGTCTGTGAGATTTATTTTTCTGAGTTGTCAGTATTCTTTGAGGAGTGTTTGTTGTGTCTTTTATTGCTATTTGGTATAATTATGTTTCAGTTTCTGTGTGAGTTTCTCGGGTTCCTTTTCAGAACAATCTGAGTTGTTTCGTGTGTTAAGAAGTGGAAAGTCTTTTCCCAGTACTTTCAGTTGGTTGCGGGTTGGAGTTTTGTTTGAGAGATTGCGTATTAATTATTCTTTTCATTTTTTTGTGTTTGTTTTCTGGTTCTGCATGCTTTTCCTTTCTCTTATTTTTCTTTTTTTCTTTTTCGTCGTTTTTTTCGTTAGGTTTGTTGGTGGTGGTTTTTCAGTATTGCTTGGGTAGGGTACGTAAAATTTTAACTCTGTTTCGAAGTTTTGGTGGTCCTGAGAGAGGCCCTTGTTCCTTTGGTGTTAGCTTTTTTGTTTTATTTTTGGGAAGGTCTTCTATCGATTCCCTTCTAGGTTTTCTTTGTGGGTGTTTTTGTTTCCGTTTTTCTGTGGTTTGGTTCTTCTCGGTTTTGGTTCGTTCTTGTTGTTGTTGTGGTTGGAATATTTCCTTTGGGGAGTCCAGAGCTACTTGTTTCTCTCTGGACTGCCTCTTTTTGTATCATGTGGGCTAAAGCGAGGCTTGCGCTTCTTTAGGGCAAGTTCCCGCCTTTTTTCTTTTAAGTGTTGGTTCTAGTTGTATGTGGTGTTCAATGACTCGTCTGTTTATTTCAATTTCAGTTTTTTTAAAAATATATTTTGTTTGTTTGGTTTGGAAATTGGTTGGTACTTTTGCGTGTTCAACCAAGTTCATATCTGATTTTTGAAGCCGTATTCGGGGTTTTCCAAGTTGGACCCCCTCTTTTATTGTTTGGCTTCGTAGTGTTGCGCACGCCGTCGTAGTAGACTAGCTTGCGTAGTGTTTTTAAAAATTATCTTTCCTTTCCCCGCTCAGCCTTTAGTTGGGCCAAGGGGTTCCGGGTTGTTTGCTGGTTTGGAGTATTGCTTCTTTACTCTTCTCTTCTTTTCTTGTTTGGCCTTCGTTCACTTCCTCCGGTCTTTGGCTTCTCCATTGTGTTAAAGGGTATTCTTTGTTTTGGGTTTTCCGGAGTTTCGCAGTCTTGGAGGGTTCGTATTAAAAAGTAAGTTCTCACACAGGTCTTTACGAGCTATAGGAGTTTTCGTGGTTTGGTTGTTTTTTGTACTGACAAGTACAGTTTTTGAGTTTTAATTTCTGGTCTTGATGACTGCTTGGTGTGCGTTGCCCCAGGATAGTAGGGCTCCAACTATTTCGACAACTCGTCTCGTCAGCCGGGGCTTCTTGCGTGGTTTCCTCGTTGCAGTCTGCTTCCAAAGTGGCAGGTTGCAGTCTTTCCCTCTGTTTCTGTGGCTGTGGCCTGGCTGGCCGATCACGTGATACCTGTGTGTTTGCGAGCGTGCTTTTGTTACGGTGCCCGCGTAGTTCTCTTTCTCTGTTACTCCTTCTCCTTAGTCTTTTTTGTTTGGAATGTCCTTTTTCTGTTTAAGAATATGCTATGGTTTATTTTTTATTTGTTGTAATAAATTTGTTGGGGTCATCCCCTTCCTCCTTTCTCCGGAGGTTTCATTTGGTTTTTAAATTGTAAGTTTCTAAGGAAAATTCTGTGCTTCATACCACAAGTAGTGGTTATTTTGGTGTTCACAGAGGGTGAGCGGGGATCGAAAAGACCTAACTATGCCCCAGTCGTCCTAGCTTGGCGACTTCCAATACTCTTTATATACAAGTGTGCAGGCGGGACATAGAGCCCGGTTCCTCTATTTACACCTAGCATTCTTTTCCTTTGCTTTAAGAGAGCTTGGTTTCTCCTTTATACCAGCGTTTGTGTGCAAGGATTCATATATAAATATATTTGTGTGAGATGTATATAAAATCAGGGGAGGCTTTAGTTTTCCCCAGTATATCGTCCTTTTTTTCTTTCCCTTTTTCCTTCTGTTTCTCGTTATTGTTGGTATTATTACTGTTATTATTATTATTATTATTATTATTATTATTATTATTATTATTATTATTATTATTATTCGTTAAATAGTTTGGTTTATGCCGATGTGGCCACACGTGTGGTTGTTTCACTATAAATGTGGTTATTGTTTCTGTTGTTTCGTTATTTTGTTGTTGTTGTTTCTGTTTTCTTCATTATGTTTCGTCTTTCGTGTCTTGGTATTGTTTTCTGTTATAATTGTTGTTTCACTTGCTTTTAATTCTTGTTTGTTTGATCTTTTGGTTCGATCTTTCGGTCTGCATTAAAGCTTTTTTCTGTGTGTGTGTGGTTTGCTTCGTTCTCTGTTTTGTGGTTTCTGGTTGGGATATTTGACTGCTTTTTTTTTTTTTTTGTTCTAGCTTCAATTTTTTATTCATTCTGTGTTTTCAGTTTCCTTGGTTGGATAGATTTCTGTTTATCACTTCGTTTGGTATTTCTCCGTTTTCTATTTACTTCTTCTGATTTTCCTTCTTTTCTTTATTATTATTATTATTATTATTTTCTGTTTTTTTCTGTTTTCGAGTCCTCTCCCAGAGTTTCTCGTTTGTTTGTGGGCTTGTGGTGTATTTTTGTCTCTAGGAGACAGCATTGTCTTTTATCTTGCTACATCCAGGTAGTTTGATTGGGTTTGGTTTGTTTGCATGGTGAGTCCCCACACACCTATGATTTTTGGCAGATTTTTCTGTTTCAAGTCTTTGTTTTGTGCCTAGGATTATTTTCACGATGGGCTTCAGTTCTGTTTTCGTATAAAGGTTTTTTAGGGCCCGTTTCTGTCTGAGTTAACTCCATGTGAACGTAGTCGTTCGCATGGGCAACCGACACCCGGTCCCCCTGTGGTTGTATGTTTGCGCAGGAGAAATGTTTTGTAACCAAGTCTAATGTAATAATATACATAAGACTAACCAGCCCTCTCCTGTCTAGTGATGAGGCTGGTGGTTATAGAATTTCTCCCTCGCATTCTTTTTCCGACCAACATGTCTCGAGGTGTGATGGTTTGGTGCGAGTGCTATTCTTTTTTGCTTTTCATTCTTGGTTGTAGAATTTTGGTGTCTGTGGTATATAGGGGGTCTGTGAGATTTATTTTTCTGAGTTGTCAGTATTCTTTGAGGAGTGTTTGTTGTGTCTTTTATTGCTATTTGGTATAATTATGTTTCAGTTTCTGTGTGAGTTTCTCGGGTTCCTTTTCAGAACAATCTGAGTTGTTTCGTGTGTTAAGAAGTGGAAAGTCTTTTCCCAGTACTTTCAGTTGGTTGCGGGTTGGAGTTTTGTTTGAGAGATTGCGTATTAATTATTCTTTTCATTTTTTTGTGTTTGTTTTCTGGTTCTGTATGCTTTTCCTTTCTCTTATTTTTCTTTTTTTCTTTTTCGTCGTTTTTTTCGTTAGGTTTGTTGGTGGTGGTTTTTCAGTATTGCTTGGGTAGGGTACGTAAAATTTTAACTCTGTTTCGAAGTTTTGGTGGTCCTGAGAGAGGCCCTTGTTCCTTTGGTGTTAGCTTTTTTGTTTTATTTTTGGGAAGGTCTTCTATCGATTCCCTTCTAGGTTTTCTTTGTGGGTGTTTTTGTTTCCGTTTTTCTGTGGTTTGGTTCTTTTCGGTTTTGGTTCGTTCTTGTTGTTGTTGTGGTTGGAATATTTCCTTTGGGGAGTCCAGAGCTACTTGTTTCTCTCTGGACTGCCTCTTTTTGTATCATGTGGGCTAAAGCGAGGCTTGCGCTTCTTTAGGGCAAGTTCCCGCCTTTTTTCTTTTAAGTGTTGGTTCTAGTTGTATGTGGTGTTCAATGACTCGTCTGTTTATTTCAATTTCAGTTTTTTTTAAAATATATTTTGTTTGTTTGGTTTGGAAATTGGTTGGTACTTTTGCGTGTTCAACCAAGTTCATATCTGATTTTTGAAGCCGTATTCGGGGTTTTCCAAGTCGGACCCCCTCTTTTATTGTTTGGCTTCGTAGTGTTGCGCACGCCGTCGTAGTAAACTAGCTTGCGTAGTGTTTTTAAAAATTATCTTTCCTTTCCCCGCTCAGCCTTTAGTTGGGCCAAGGGGTTCCGGGTTGTTTGCTGGTTTGGAGTATTGCTTCTTTACTCTTCTCTTCTTTTCTTGTTTGGCCTTCGTTCACTTCCTCCGGTCTTTGGCTTCTCCATTGTGTTAAAGGGTATTCTTTGTTTTGGGTTTTCCGGAGTTTCGCAGTCTTGGAGGGTTCGTATTAAAAAGTAAGTTCTCACACAGGTCTTTACGAGCTATAGGAGTTTTCGTGGTTTGGTTGTTTTTTGTACTGGCAAGTACAGTTTTTGAGTTTTAATTTCTGGTCTTGATGACTGCTTGGTGTGCGTTGCCCCAGGATAGTAGGGCTCCAACTATTTCGACAACTCGTCTCGTCAGCCGGGGCTTCTTGCGTGGTTTCCTCGTTGCAGTCTGCTTCCAAAGTGGCAGGTTGCAGTCTTTCCCTCTGTTTCTGTGGCTGTGGCCTGGCTGGCCGATCACGTGATACCTGTGTGTTTGCGAGCGTGCTTTTGTTACGGTGCCCGCGTAGTTCTCTTTCTCTGTTACTCCTTCTCCTTAGTCTTTTTTGTTTGGAATGTCCTTTTTCTGTTTAAGAATATGCTATGGTTTATTTTTTATTTGTTGTAATAAATTTGTTGGGGTCATCCCCTTCCTCCTTTCTCCGGAGGTTTCATTTGGTTTTTAAATTGTAAGTTTCTAAGGAAAATTCTGTGCTTCATACCACAAGTAGTGGTTATTTTGGTGTTCACAGAGGGTGAGCGGGGATCGAAAACACCTAACTATGCCCCAGTCGTCCTAGCTTGGCGACTTCCAATACTCTTTATATACAAGTGTGCAGGCGGGACATAGAGCCCGGTTCCTCTATTTACACCTAGCATTCTTTTCCTTTGCTTTAAGAGAGCTTGGTTTCTCCTTTATACCAGCGTTTGTGTGCAAGGATTCATATATAAATATATTTGTGTGAGATGTATATAAAATCAGGGGAGGCTTTAGTTTTCCCCAGTATATCGTCCTTTTTTTCTTTCCCTTTTTCCTTCTGTTTCTCGTTATTGTTGGTATTATTACTGTTATTATTATTATTATTATTATTATTATTATTATTATTATTCGTTAAATAGTTTGGTTTATGCCGATGTGGCCACACGTGTGGTTGTTTCACTATAAATGTGGTTATTGTTTCTGTTGTTTCGTTATTTTGTTGTTGTTGTTTCTGTTTTCTTCATTATGTTTCGTCTTTCGTGTCTTGGTATTGTTTTCTGTTATAATTGTTGTTTCACTTGCTTTTAATTCTTGTTTGTTTGATCTTTTGGTTCGATCTTTCGGTCTGCATTAAAGCTTTTTTCTGTGTGTGTGTGGTTTGCTTCGTTCTCTGTTTTGTGGTTTCTGGTTGGGATATTTGACTGCTTTTTTTTTTTTTTTTTGTTCTAGCTTCAATTTTTTATTCATTCTGTGTTTTCAGTTTCCTTGGTTGGATAGATTTCTGTTTATCACTTCGTTTGGTATTTCTCCGTTTTCTATTTACTTCTTCTGATTTTCCTTCTTTTCTTGATTATTATTATTATTATTATTTTCTGTTTTTTTCTGTTTTCGAGTCCTCCTCCAGAGTTTCTCGTTTGTTTGTGGGCTTGTGGTGTATTTTTGTCTCTAGGAGACAGCATTGTCTTTTATCTTGCTACATCCAGGTAGTTTGATTGGGTTTGGTTTGTTTGCATGGTGAGTCCCCACACACCTATGATTTTTGGCAGATTTTTCTGTTTCAAGTCTTTGTTTTGTGCCTAGGATTATTTTCACGATGGGATTCAGTTCTGTTTTCGTATAAAGGTTTTTTAGGGCCCGTTTCTGTCTGAGTTAACTCCATGTGAACGTAGTCGTTCGCATGGGCAACCGACACCCGGTCCCCCTGTGGTTGTATGTTTGCGCAGGAGAAATGTTTTGTAACCAAGTCTAATGTAATAATATACATAAGACTAACCAGCCCTCTCCTGTCTAGTGATGAGGCTGGTGGTTATAGAATTTCTCCCTCGCATTCTTTTTCCGACCAACATGTCTCGAGGTGTGATGGTTTGGTGCGAGTGCTATTCTTTTTTGCTTTTCATTCTTGGTTGTAGAATTTTGGTGTCTGTGGTATATAGGGGGTCTGTGAGATTTATTTTTCTGAGTTGTCAGTATTCTTTGAGGAGTGTTTGTTGTGTCTTTTATTGCTATTTGGTATAATTATGTTTCAGTTTCTGTGTGAGTTTCTCGGGTTCCTTTTCAGAACAATCTGAGTTGTTTCGTGTGTTAAGAAGTGGAAAGTCTTTTCCCAGTACTTTCAGTTGGTTGCGGGTTGGAGTTTTGTTTGAGAGATTGCGTATTAATTATTCTTTTCATTTTTTTGTGTTTGTTTTCTGGTTCTGCATGCTTTTCCTTTCTCTTATTTTTCTTTTTTCTTTTTCGTCGTTTTTTTCGTTAGGTTTGTTGGTGGTGGTTTTTCAGTATTGCTTGGGTAGGGTACGTAAAATTTTAACTCTGTTTCGAAGTTTTGGTGGTCCTGAGAGAGGCCCTTGTTCCTTTGGTGTTAGCTTTTTTGTTTTATTTTTGGGAAGGTCTTCTATCGATTCCCTTCTAGGTTTTCTTTGTGGGTGTTTTTGTTTCCGTTTTTCTGTGGTTTGGTTCTTCTCGGTTTTGGTTCGTTCTTGTTGTTGTTGTGGTTGGAATATTTCCTTTGGGGAGTCCAGAGCTACTTGTTTCTCTCTGGACTGCCTCTTTTTGTATCATGTGGGCTAGAGCGAGGCTTGCGCTTCTTTAGGGCAAGTTCCCGCCTTTTTTCTTTTAAGTGTTGGTTCTAGTTGTATGTGGTGTTCAATGACTCGTCTGTTTATTTCAATTTCAGTTTTTTTAAAAATATATTTTGTTTGTTTGGTTTGGAAATTGGTTGGTACTTTTGCGTGTTCAACCAAGTTCATATCTGATTTTTGAAGCCGTATTCGGGGTTTTCCAAGTCGGACCCCCTCTTTTATTGTTTGGCTTCGTAGTGTTGCGCACGCCGTCGTAGTAAACTAGCTTGCGTAGTGTTTTTAAAAATTATCTTTCCTTTCCCCGCTCAGCCTTTAGTTGGGCCAAGGGGTTCCGGGTTGTTTGCTGGTTTGGAGTATTGCTTCTTTACTCTTCTCTTCTTTTCTTGTTTGGCCTTCGTTCACTTCCTCCGGTCTTTGGCTTCTCCATTGTGTTAAAGGGTATTCTTTGTTTTGGGTTTTCCGGAGTTTCGCAGTCTTGGAGGGTTCGTATTAAAAAGTAAGTTCTCACACAGGTCTTTACGAGCTATAGGAGTTTTCGTGGTTTGGTTGTTTTTTGTACTGACAAGTACAGTTTTTGAGTTTTAATTTCTGGTCTTGATGACTGCTTGGTGTGCGTTGCCCCAGGATAGTAGGGCTCCAACTATTTCGACAACTCGTCTCGTCAGCCGGGGCTTCTTGCGTGGTTTCCTCGTTGCAGTCTGCTTCCAAAGTGGCAGGTTGCAGTCTTTCCCTCTGTTTCTGTGGCTGTGGCCTGGCTGGCCGATCACGTGATACCTGTGTGTTTGCGAGCGTGCTTTTGTTACGGTGCCCGCGTAGTTCTCTTTCTCTGTTACTCCTTCTCCTTAGTCTTTTTTGTTTGGAATGTCCTTTTTCTGTTTAAGAATATGCTATGGTTTATTTTTTATTTGTTGTAATAAATTTGTTGGGGTCATCCCCTTCCTCCTTTCTCCGGAGGTTTCATTTGGTTTTTAAATTGTAAGTTTCTAAGGAAAATTCTGTGCTTCATACCACAAGTAGTGGTTATTTTGGTGTTCACAGAGGGTGAGCGGGGATCGAAAAGACCTAACTATGCCCCAGTCGTCCTAGCTTGGCGACTTCCAATACTCTTTATATACAAGTGTGCAGGCGGGACATAGAGCCCGGTTCCTCTATTTACACCTAGCATTCTTTTCCTTTGCTTTAAGAGAGCTTGGTTTCTCCTTTATACCAGCGTTTGTGTGCAAGGATTCATATATAAATATATTTGTGTGAGATGTATATAAAATCAGGGGAGGCTTTAGTTTTCCCCAGTATATCGCCCTTTTTTTCTTTCCCTTTTTCCTTCTGTTTCTCGTTATTGTTGGTATTATTACTGTTATTATTATTATTATTATTATTATTATTATTATTATTATTATTCGTTAAATAGTTTGGTTTATGCCGATGTGGCCACACGTGTGGTTGTTTCACTATAAATGTGGTTATTGTTTCTGTTGTTTCGTTATTTTGTTGTTGTTGTTTCTGTTTTCTTCATTATGTTTCGTCTTTCGTGTCTTGGTATTGTTTTCTGTTATAATTGTTGTTTCACTTGCTTTTAATTCTTGTTTGTTTGATCTTTTGGTTCGATCTTTCGGTCTGCATTAAAGCTTTTTTCTGTGTGTGTGTGGTTTGCTTCGTTCTCTGTTTTGTGGTTTCTGGTTGGGATATTTGACTGCTTTTTTTTTTTTTGTTCTAGCTTCAATTTTTTATTCATTCTGTGTTTTCAGTTTCCTTGGTTGGATAGATTTCTGTTTATCACTTCGTTTGGTATTTCTCCGTTTTCTATTTACTTCTTCTGATTTTCCTTCTTTTCTTTATTATTATTATTATTATTATTATTTTCTGTTTTTTTCTGTTTTCGAGTCCTCCTCCAGAGTTTCTCGTTTGTTTGTGGGCTTGTGGTGTATTTTTGTCTCTAGGAGACAGCATTGTCTTTTATCTTGCTACATCCAGGTAGTTTGATTGGGTTTGGTTTGTTTGCATGGTGAGTCCCCACACACCTATGATTTTTGGCAGATTTTTCTGTTTCAAGTCTTTGTTTTGTGCCTAGGATTATTTTCACGATGGGATTCAGTTCTGTTTTCGTATAAAGGTTTTTTAGGGCCCGTTTCTGTCTGAGTTAACTCCATGTGAACGTAGTCGTTCGCATGGGCAACCGACACCCGGTCCCCCTGTGGTTGTATGTTTGCGCAGGAGAAATGTTTTGTAACCAAGTCTAATGTAATAATATACATAAGACTAACCAGCCCTCTCCTGTCTAGTGATGAGGCTGGTGGTTATAGAATTTCTCCCTCGCATTCTTTTTCCGACCAACATGTCTCGAGGTGTGATGGTTTGGTGCGAGTGCTATTCTTTTTTGCTTTTCATTCTTGGTTGTAGAATTTTGGTGTCTGTGGTATATAGGGGGTCTGTGAGATTTTTTTTTCTGAGTTGTCAGTATTCTTTGAGGAGTGTTTGTTGTGTCTTTTATTGCTATTTGGTATAATTATGTTTCAGTTTCTGTGTGAGTTTCTCGGGTTCCTTTTCAGAACAATCTGAGTTGTTTCGTGTGTTAAGAAGTGGAAAGTCTTTTCCCAGTACTTTCAGTTGGTTGCGGGTTGGAGTTTTGTTTGAGAGATTGCGTATTAATTATTCTTTTCATTTTTTTGTGTTTGTTTTCTGGTTCTGCATGCTTTTCCTTTCTCTTATTTTTCTTTTTTTCTTTTTCGTCGTTTTTTTCGTTAGGTTTGTTGGTGGTGGTTTTTCAGTATTGCTTGGGTAGGGTACGTAAAATTTTAACTCTGTTTCGAAGTTTTGGTGGTCCTGAGAGAGGCCCTTGTTCCTTTGGTGTTAGCTTTTTTGTTTTATTTTTGGGAAGGTCTTCTATCGATTCCCTTCTAGGTTTTCTTTGTGGGTGTTTTTGTTTCCGTTTTTCTGTGGTTTGGTTCTTCTCGGTTTTGGTTCGTTCTTGTTGTTGTTGTGGTTGGAATATTTCCTTTGGGGAGTCCAGAGCTACTTGTTTCTCTCTGGACTGCCTCTTTTTGTATCATGTGGGCTAAAGCGAGGCTTGCGCTTCTTTAGGGCAAGTTCCCGCCTTTTTTCTTTTAAGTGTTGGTTCTAGTTGTATGTGGTGTTCAATGACTCGTCTGTTTATTTCAATTTCAGTTTTTTTAAAAATATATTTTGTTTGTTTGGTTTGGAAATTGGTTGGTACTTTTGCGTGTTCAACCAAGTTCATATCTGATTTTTGAAGCCGTATTCGGGGTTTTCCAAGTTGGACCCCCTCTTTTATTGTTTGGCTTCGTAGTGTTGCGCACGCCGTCGTAGTAGACTAGCTTGCGTAGTGTTTTTAAAAATTATCTTTCCTTTCCCCGCTCAGCCTTTAGTTGGGCCAAGGGGTTCCGGGTTGTTTGCTGGTTTGGAGTATTGCTTCTTTACTCTTCTCTTCTTTTCTTGTTTGGCCTTCGTTCACTTCCTCCGGTCTTTGGCTTCTCCATTGTGTTAAAGGGTATTCTTTGTTTTGGGTTTTCCGGAGTTTCGCAGTCTTGGAGGGTTCGTATTAAAAAGTAAGTTCTCACACAGGTCTTTACGAGCTATAGGAGTTTTCGTGGTTTGGTTGTTTTTTGTACTGACAAGTACAGTTTTTGAGTTTTAATTTCTGGTCTTGATGACTGCTTGGTGTGCGTTGCCCCAGGATAGTAGGGCTCCAACTATTTCGACAACTCGTCTCGTCAGCCGGGGCTTCTTGCGTGGTTTCCTCGTTGCAGTCTGCTTCCAAAGTGGCAGGTTGCAGTCTTTCCCTCTGTTTCTGTGGCTGTGGCCTGGCTGGCCGATCACGTGATACCTGTGTGTTTGCGAGCGTGCTTTTGTTACGGTGCCCGCGTAGTTCTCTTTCTCTGTTACTCCTTCTCCTTAGTCTTTTTTGTTTGGAATGTCCTTTTTCTGTTTAAGAATATGCTATGGTTTATTTTTTATTTGTTGTAATAAATTTGTTGGGGTCATCCCCTTCCTCCTTTCTCCGGAGGTTTCATTTGGTTTTTAAATTGTAAGTTTCTAAGGAAAATTCTGTGCTTCATACCACAAGTAGTGGTTATTTTGATGTTCACAGAGGGTGAGCGGGGATCGAAAAGACCTAACTATGCCCCAGTCGTCCTAGCTTGGCGACTTCCAATACTCTTTATATACAAGTGTGCAGGCGGGACATAGAGCCCGGTTCCTCTATTTACACCTAGCATTCTTTTCCTTTGCTTTAAGAGAGCTTGGTTTCTCCTTTATACCAGCGTTTGTGTGCAAGGATTCATATATAAATATATTTGTGTGAGATGTATATAAAATCAGGGGAGGCTTTAGTTTTCCCCAGTATATCGCCCTTTTTTTCTTTCCCTTTTTCCTTCTGTTTCTCGTTATTGTTGGTATTATTACTGTTATTATTATTATTATTATTATTATTATTATTATTATTATTATTATTCGTTAAATAGTTTGGTTTATGCCGATGTGGCCACACGTGTGGTTGTTTCACTATAAATGTGGTTATTGTTTCTGTTGTTTCGTTATTTTGTTGTTGTTGTTTCTGTTTTCTTCATTATGTTTCGTCTTTCGTGTCTTGGTATTGTTTTCTGTTATAATTGTTGTTTCACTTGCTTTTAATTCTTGTTTGTTTGATCTTTTGGTTCGATCTTTCGGTCTGCATTAAAGCTTTTTTCTGTGTGTGTGTGGTTTGCTTCGTTCTCTGTTTTGTGGTTTCTGGTTGGGATATTTGACTGCTTTTTTTTTTTTTTGTTCTAGCTTCAATTTTTTATTCATTCTGTGTTTTCAGTTTCCTTGGTTGGATAGATTTCTGTTTATCACTTCGTTTGGTATTTCTCCGTTTTCTATTTACTTCTTCTGATTTTCCTTCTTTTCTTTATTATTATTATTATTATTATTTTCTGTTTTTTTCTGTTTTCGAGTCCTCCTCCCGAGTTTCTCGTTTGTTTGTGGGCTTGTGGTGTATTTTTGTCTCTAGGAGACAGCATTGTCTTTTATCTTGCTACATCCAGGTAGTTTGATTGGGTTTGGTTTGTTTGCATGGTGAGTCCCCACACACCTATGATTTTTGGCAGATTTTTCTGTTTCAAGTCTTTGTTTTGTGCCTAGGATTATTTTCACGATGGGATTCAGTTCTGTTTTCGTATAAAGGTTTTTTAGGGCCCGTTTCTGTCTGAGTTAACTCCATGTGAACGTAGTCGTTCGCATGGGCAACCGACACCCGGTCCCCCTGTGGTTGTATGTTTGCGCAGGAGAAATGTTTTGTAACCAAGTCTAATGTAATAATATACATAAGACTAACCAGCCCTCTCCTGTCTAGTGATGAGGCTGGTGGTTATAGAATTTCTCCCTCGCATTCTTTTTCCGACCAACATGTCTCGAGGTGTGATGGTTTGGTGCGAGTGCTATTCTTTTTTGCTTTTCATTCTTGGTTGTAGAATTTTGGTGTCTGTGGTATATAGGGGGTCTGTGAGATTTATTTTTCTGAGTTGTCAGTATTCTTTGAGGAGTGTTTGTTGTGTCTTTTATTGCTATTTGGTATAATTATGTTTCAGTTTCTGTGTGAGTTTCTCGGGTTCCTTTTCAGAACAATCTGAGTTGTTTCGTGTGTTAAGAAGTGGAAAGTCTTTTCCCAGTACTTTCAGTTGGTTGCGGGTTGGAGTTTTGTTTGAGAGATTGCGTATTAATTATTCTTTTCATTTTTTTGTGTTTGTTTTCTGGTTCTGCATGCTTTTCCTTTCTCTTATTTTTCTTTTTTTCTTTTTCGTCGTTTTTTTCGTTAGGTTTGTTGGTGGTGGTTTTTCAGTATTGCTTGGGTAGGGTACGTAAAATTTTAACTCTGTTTCGAAGTTTTGGTGGTCCTGAGAGAGGCCCTTGTTCCTTTGGTGTTAGCTTTTTTGTTTTATTTTTGGGAAGGTCTTCTATCGATTCCCTTCTAGGTTTTCTTTGTGGGTGTTTTTGTTTCCGTTTTTCTGTGGTTTGGTTCTTCTCGGTTTTGGTTCGTTCTTGTTGTTGTTGTGGTTGGAATATTTCCTTTGGGGAGTCCAGAGCTACTTGTTTCTCTCTGGACTGCCTCTTTTTGTATCATGTGGGCTAAAGCGAGGCTTGCGCTTCTTTAGGGCAAGTTCCCGCCTTTTTTCTTTTAAGTGTTGGTTCTAGTTGTATGTGGTGTTCAATGACTCGTCTGTTTATTTCAATTTCAGTTTTTTTAAAAATATATTTTGTTTGTTTGGTTTGGAAATTGGTTGGTACTTTTGCGTGTTCAACCAAGTTCATATCTGATTTTTGAAGCCGTATTCGGGGTTTTCCAAGTTGGACCCCCTCTTTTATTGTTTGGCTTCGTAGTGTTGCGCACGCCGTCGTAGTAGACTAGCTTGCGTAGTGTTTTTAAAAATTATCTTTCCTTTCCCCGCTCAGCCTTTAGTTGGCCCAAGGGGTTCCGGGTTGTTTGCTGGTTTGGAGTATTGCTTCTTTACTCTTCTCTTCTTTTCTTGTTTGGCCTTCGTTCACTTCCTCCGGTCTTTGGCTTCTCCACTGTGTTAAAGGGTATTCTTTGTTTTGGGTTTTCCGGAGTTTCGCAGTCTTGGAGGGTTCGTATTAAAAAGTAAGTTCTCACACAGGTCTTTACGAGCTATAGGAGTTTTCGTGGTTTGGTTGTTTTTTGTACTGACAAGTACAGTTTTTGAGTTTTAATTTCTGGTCTTGATGACTGCTTGGTGTGCGTTGCCCCAGGATAGTAGGGCTCCAACTATTTCGACAACTCGTCTCGTCAGCCGGGGCTTCTTGCGTGGTTTCCTCGTTGCAGTCTGCTTCCAAAGTGGCAGGTTGCAGTCTTTCCCTCTGTTTCTGTGGCTGTGGCCTGGCTGGCCGATCACGTGATACCTGTGTGTTTGCGAGCGTGCTTTTGTTACGGTGCCCGCGTAGTTCTCTTTCTCTGTTACTCCTTCTCCTTAGTCTTTTTTGTTTGGAATGTCCTTTTTCTGTTTAAGAATATGCTATGGTTTATTTTTTATTTGTTGTAATAAATTTGTTGGGGTCATCCCCTTCCTCCTTTCTCCGGAGGTTTCATTTGGTTTTTAAATTGTAAGTTTCTAAGGAAAATTCTGTGCTTCATACCACAAGTAGTGGTTATTTTGGTGTTCACAGAGGGTGAGCGGGGATCGAAAAGACCTAACTATGCCCCAGTCGTCCTAGCTTGGCGACTTCCAATACTCTTTATATACAAGTGTGCAGGCGGGACATAGAGCCCGGTTCCTCTATTTACACCTAGCATTCTTTTCCTTTGCTTTAAGAGAGCTTGGTTTCTCCTTTATACCAGCGTTTGTGTGCAAGGATTCATATATAAATATATTTGTGTGAGATGTATATAAAATCAGGGGAGGCTTTAGTTTTCCCCAGTATATCGCCCTTTTTTTCTTTTCCTTTTTCCTTCTGTTTCTCGTTATTGTTGGTATTATTACTGTTATTATTATTATTATTATTATTATTATTATTATTATTATTATTCGTTAAATAGTTTGGTTTATGCCGATGTGGCCACACGTGTGGTTGTTTCACTATAAATGTGGTTATTGTTTCTGTTGTTTCGTTATTTTGTTGTTGTTGTTTCTGTTTTCTTCATTATGTTTCGTCTTTCGTGTCTTGGTATTGTTTTCTGTTATAATTGTTGTTTCACTTGCTTTTAATTCTTGTTTGTTTGATCTTTTGGTTCGATCTTTCGGTCTGCATTAAAGCTTTTTTCTGTGTGTGTGTGGTTTGCTTCGTTCTCTGTTTTGTGGTTTCTGGTTGGGATATTTGACTGCTTTTTTTTTTGTTCTAGCTTCAATTTTTTATTCATTCTGTGTTTTCAGTTTCCTTGGTTGGATAGATTTCTGTTTATCACTTCGTTTGGTATTTCTCCGTTTTCTATTTACTTCTTCTGATTTTCCTTCTTTTCTTTATTATTATTATTATTATTACTATTTTCTGTTTTTTTCTGTTTTCGAGTCCTCCTCCAGAGTTTCTCGTTTGTTTGTGGGCTTGTGGTGTATTTTTGTCTCTAGGAGACAGCATTGTCTTTTATCTTGCTACATCCAGGTAGTTTGATTGGGTTTGGTTTGTTTGCATGGTGAGTCCCCACACACCTATGATTTTTGGCAGATTTTTCTGTTTCAAGTCTTTGTTTTGTGCCTAGGATTATTTTCACGATGGGATTCAGTTCTGTTTTCGTATAAAGGTTTTTTAGGGCCCGTTTCTGTCTGAGTTAACTCCATGTGAACGTAGTCGTTCGCATGGGCAACCGACACCCGGTCCCCCTGTGGTTGTATGTTTGCGCAGGAGAAATGTTTTGTAACCAAGTCTAATGTAATAATATACATAAGACTAACCAGCCCTCTCCTGTCTAGTGATGAGGCTGGTGGTTATAGAATTTCTCCCTCGCATTCTTTTTCCGACCAACATGTCTCGAGGTGTGATGGTTTGGTGCGAGTGCTATTCTTTTGTGCTTTTCATTCTTGGTTGTAGAATTTTGGTGTCTGTGGTATATAGGGGGTCTGTGAGATTTATTTTTCTGAGTTGTCAGTATTCTTTGAGGAGTGTTTGTTGTGTCTTTTATTGCTATTTGGTATAATTATGTTTCAGTTTCTGTGTGAGTTTCTCGGGTTCCTTTTCAGAACAATCTGAGTTGTTTCGTGTGTTAAGAAGTGGAAAGTCTTTTCCCAGTACTTTCAGTTGGTTGCGGGTTGGAGTTTTGTTTGAGAGATTGCGTATTAATTATTCTTTTCATTTTTTTGTGTTTGTTTTCTGGTTCTGCATGCTTTTCCTTTCTCTTATTTTTCTTTTTTTCTTTTTCGTCGTTTTTTTCGTTAGGTTTGTTGGTGGTGGTTTTTCAGTATTGCTTGGGTAGGGTACGTAAAATTTTAACTCTGTTTCGAAGTTTTGGTGGTCCTGAGAGAGGCCCTTGTTCCTTTGGTGTTAGCTTTTTTGTTTTATTTTTGGGAAGGTCTTCTATCGATTCCCTTCTAGGTTTTCTTTGTGGGTGTTTTTGTTTCCGTTTTTCTGTGGTTTGGTTCTTCTCGGTTTTGGTTCGTTCTTGTTGTTGTTGTGGTTGGAATATTTCCTTTGGGGAGTCCAGAGCTACTTGTTTCTCTCTGGACTGCCTCTTTTTGTATCATGTG
Organism: Thermobia domestica; assembly: GCF_964235325.1. Taxonomy (NCBI): domain Eukaryota; kingdom Metazoa; phylum Arthropoda; class Insecta; order Zygentoma; family Lepismatidae; genus Thermobia; species Thermobia domestica. The sequence continues at coordinate 147,806,228 of NC_137469.1, forward strand.
GGCTAAAGCGAGGCTTGCGCTTCTTTAGGGCAAGTTCCCGCCTTTTTTCTTTTAAGTGTTGGTTCTAGTTGTATGTGGTGTTCAATGACTCGTCTGTTTATTTCAATTTCAGTTTTTTTAAAAATATATTTTGTTTGTTTGGTTTGGAAATTGGTTGGTACTTTTGCGTGTTCAACCAAGTTCATATCTGATTTTTGAAGCCGTATTCGGGGTTTTCCAAGTTGGACCCCCTCTTTTATTGTTTGGCTTCGTAGTGTTGCGCACGCCGTCGTAGTAGACTAGCTTGCGTAGTGTTTTTAAAAATTATCTTTCCTTTCCCCGCTCAGCCTTTAGTTGGGCCAAGGGGTTCCGGGTTGTTTGCTGGTTTGGAGTATTGCTTCTTTACTCTTCTCTTCTTTTCTTGTTTGGCCTTCGTTCACTTCCTCCGGTCTTTGGCTTCTCCATTGTGTTAAAGGGTATTCTTTGTTTTGGGTTTTCCGGAGTTTCGCAGTCTTGGAGGGTTCGTATTAAAAAGTAAGTTCTCACACAGGTCTTTACGAGCTATAGGAGTTTTCGTGGTTTGGTTGTTTTTTGTACTGACAAGTACAGTTTTTGAGTTTTAATTTCTGGTCTTGATGACTGCTTGGTGTGCGTTGCCCCAGGATAGTAGGGCTCCAACTATTTCGACAACTCGTCTCGTCAGCCGGGGCTTCTTGCGTGGTTTCCTCGTTGCAGTCTGCTTCCAAAGTGGCAGGTTGCAGTCTTTCCCTCTGTTTCTGTGGCTGTGGCCTGGCTGGCCGATCACGTGATACCTGTGTGTTTGCGAGCGTGCTTTTGTTACGGTGCCCGCGTAGTTCTCTTTCTCTGTTACTCCTTCTCCTTAGTCTTTTTTGTTTGGAATGTCCTTTTTCTGTTTAAGAATATGCTATGGTTTATTTTTTATTTGTTGTAATAAATTTGTTGGGGTCATCCCCTTCCTCCTTTCTCCGGAGGTTTCATTTGGTTTTTAAATTGTAAGTTTCTAAGGAAAATTCTGTGCTTCATACCACAAGTAGTGGTTATTTTGGTGTTCACAGAGGGTGAGCGGGGATCGAAAAGACCTAACTATGCCCCAGTCGTCCTAGCTTGGCGACTTCCAATACTCTTTATATACAAGTGTGCAGGCGGGACATAGAGCCCGGTTCCTCTATTTACACCTAGCATTCTTTTCCTTTGCTTTAAGAGAGCTTGGTTTCTCCTTTATACCAGCGTTTGTGTGCAAGGATTCATATATAAATATATTTGTGTGAGATGTATATAAAATCAGGGGAGGCTTTAGTTTTCCCCAGTATATCGCCCTTTTTTTCTTTCCCTTTTTCCTTCTGTTTCTCGTTATTGTTGGTATTATTACTGTTATTATTATTATTATTATTATTATTATTATTATTCGTTAAATAGTTTGGTTTATGCCGATGTGGCCACACGTGTGGTTGTTTCACTATAAATGTGGTTATTGTTTCTGTTGTTTCGTTATTTTGTTGTTGTTGTTTCTGTTTTCTTCATTATGTTTCGTCTTTCGTGTCTTGGTATTGTTTTCTGTTATAATTGTTGTTTCACTTGCTTTTAATTCTTGTTTGTTTGATCTTTTGGTTCGATCTTTCGGTCTGCATTAAAGCTTTTTTCTGTGTGTGTGTGGTTTGCTTCGTTCTCTGTTTTGTGGTTTCTGGTTGGGATATTTGACTGCTTTTTTTTTTGTTCTAGCTTCAATTTTTTATTCATTCTGTGTTTTCAGTTTCCTTGGTTGGATAGATTTCTGTTTATCACTTCGTTTGGTATTTCTCCGTTTTCTATTTACTTCTTCTGATTTTCCTTCTTTTCTTTATTATTATTATTATTATTATTTTCTGTTTTTTTCTGTTTTCGAGTCCTCCTCCAGAGTTTCTCGTTTGTTTGTGGGCTTGTGGTGTATTTTTGTCTCTAGGAGACAGCATTGTCTTTTATCTTGCTACATCCAGGTAGTTTGATTGGGTTTGGTTTGTTTGCATGGTGAGTCCCCACACACCTATGATTTTTGGCAGATTTTTCTGTTTCAAGTCTTTGTTTTGTGCCTAGGATTATTTTCACGATGGGATTCAGTTCTGTTTTCGTATAAAGGTTTTTTAGGGCCCGTTTCTGTCTGAGTTAACTCCATGTGAACGTAGTCGTTCGCATGGGCAACCGACACCCGGTCCCCCTGTGGTTGTATGTTTGCGCAGGAGAAATGTTTTGTAACCAAGTCTAATGTAATAATATACATAAGACTAACCAGCCCTCTCCTGTCTAGTGATGAGGCTGGTGGTTATAGAATTTCTCCCTCGCATTCTTTTTCCGACCAACATGTCTCGAGGTGTGATGGTTTGGTGCGAGTGCTATTCTTTTTTGCTTTTCATTCTTGGTTGTAGAATTTTGGTGTCTGTGGTATATAGGGGGTCTGTGAGATTTATTTTTCTGAGTTGTCAGTATTCTTTGAGGAGTGTTTGTTGTGTCTTTTATTGCTATTTGGTATAATTATGTTTCAGTTTCTGTGTGAGTTTCTCGGGTTCCTTTTCAGAACAATCTGAGTTGTTTCGTGTGTTAAGAAGTGGAAAGTCTTTTCCCAGTACTTTCAGTTGGTTGCGGGTTGGAGTTTTGTTTGAGAGATTGCGTATTAATTATTCTTTTCATTTTTTTGTGTTTGTTTTCTGGTTCTGCATGCTTTTCCTTTCTCTTATTTTTCTTTTTTTCTTTTTCGTCGTTTTTTTCGTTAGGTTTGTTGGTGGTGGTTTTTCAGTATTGCTTGGGTAGGGTACGTAAAATTTTAACTCTGTTTCGAAGTTTTGGTGGTCCTGAGAGAGGCCCTTGTTCCTTTGGTGTTAGCTTTTTTGTTTTATTTTTGGGAAGGTCTTCTATCGATTCCCTTCTAGGTTTTCTTTGTGGGTGTTTTTGTTTCCGTTTTTCTGTGGTTTGGTTCTTCTCGGTTTTGGTTCGTTCTTGTTGTTGTTGTGGTTGGAATATTTCCTTTGGGGAGTCCAGAGCTACTTGTTTCTCTCTGGACTGCCTCTTTTTGTATCATGTGGGCTAAAGCGAGGCTTGCGCTTCTTTAGGGCAAGTTCCCGCCTTTTTTCTTTTAAGTGTTGGTTCTAGTTGTATGTGGTGTTCAATGACTCGTCTGTTTATTTCAATTTCAGTTTTTTTAAAAATATATTTTGTTTGTTTGGTTTGGAAATTGGTTGGTACTTTTGCGTGTTCAACCAAGTTCATATCTGATTTTTGAAGCCGTATTCGGGGTTTTCCAAGTTGGACCCCCTCTTTTATTGTTTGGCTTCGTAGTGTTGCGCACGCCGTCGTAGTAGACTAGCTTGCGTAGTGTTTTTAAAAATTATCTTTCCTTTCCCCGCTCAGCCTTTAGTTGGGCCAAGGGGTTCCGGGTTGTTTGCTGGTTTGGAGTATTGCTTCTTTACTCTTCTCTTCTTTTCTTGTTTGGCCTTCGTTCACTTCCTCCGGTCTTTGGCTTCTCCATTGTGTTAAAGGGTATTCTTTGTTTTGGGTTTTCCGGAGTTTCGCAGTCTTGGAGGGTTCGTATTAAAAAGTAAGTTCTCACACAGGTCTTTACGAGCTATAGGAGTTTTCGTGGTTTGGTTGTTTTTTGTACTGACAAGTACAGTTTTTGAGTTTTAATTTCTGGTCTTGATGACTGCTTGGTGTGCGTTGCCCCAGGATAGTAGGGCTCCAACTATTTCGACAACTCGTCTCGTCAGCCGGGGCTTCTTGCGTGGTTTCCTCGTTGCAGTCTGCTTCCAAAGTGGCAGGTTGCAGTCTTTCCCTCTGTTTCTGTGGCTGTGGCCTGGCTGGCCGATCACGTGATACCTGTGTGTTTGCGAGCGTGCTTTTGTTACGGTGCCCGCGTAGTTCTCTTTCTCTGTTACTCCTTCTCCTTAGTCTTTTTTGTTTGGAATGTCCTTTTTCTGTTTAAGAATATGCTATGGTTTATTTTTTATTTGTTGTAATAAATTTGTTGGGGTCATCCCCTTCCTCCTTTCTCCGGAGGTTTCATTTGGTTTTTAAATTGTAAGTTTCTAAGGAAAATTCTGTGCTTCATACCACAAGTAGTGGTTATTTTGGTGTTCACAGAGGGTGAGCGGGGATCGAAAAGACCTAACTATGCCCCAGTCGTCCTAGCTTGGCGACTTCCAATACTCTTTATATACAAGTGTGCAGGCGGGACATAGAGCCCGGTTCCTCTATTTACACCTAGCATTCTTTTCCTTTGCTTTAAGAGAGCTTGGTTTCTCCTTTATACCAGCGTTTGTGTGCAAGGATTCATATATAAATATATTTGTGTGAGATGTATATAAAATCAGGGGAGGCTTTAGTTTTCCCCAGTATATCGTCCTTTTTTTCTTTCCCTTTTTCCTTCTGTTTCTCGTTATTGTTGGTATTATTACTGTTATTATTATTATTATTATTATTATTATTATTATTATTATTATTATTATTATTATTCGTTAAATAGTTTGGTTTATGCCGATGTGGCCACACGTGTGGTTGTTTCACTATAAATGTGGTTATTGTTTCTGTTGTTTCGTTATTTTGTTGTTGTTGTTTCTGTTTTCTTCATTATGTTTCGTCTTTCGTGTCTTGGTATTGTTTTCTGTTATAATTGTTGTTTCACTTGCTTTTAATTCTTGTTTGTTTGATCTTTTGGTTCGATCTTTCGGTCTGCATTAAAGCTTTTTTCTGTGTGTGTGTGGTTTGCTTCGTTCTCTGTTTTGTGGTTTCTGGTTGGGATATTTGACTGCTTTTTTTTTTTTTTTTTGTTCTAGCTTCAATTTTTTATTCATTCTGTGTTTTCAGTTTCCTTGGTTGGATAGATTTCTGTTTATCACTTCGTTTGGTATTTCTCCGTTTTCTATTTACTTCTTCTGATTTTCCTTCTTTTCTTGATTATTATTATTATTATTATTTTCTGTTTTTTTCTGTTTTCGAGTCCTCCTCCAGAGTTTCTCGTTTGTTTGTGGGCTTGTGGTGTATTTTTGTCTCTAGGAGACAGCATTGTCTTTTATCTTGCTACATCCAGGTAGTTTGATTGGGTTTGGTTTGTTTGCATGGTGAGTCCCCACACACCTATGATTTTTGGCAGATTTTTCTGTTTCAAGTCTTTGTTTTGTGCCTAGGATTATTTTCACGATGGGATTCAGTTCTGTTTTCGTATAAAGGTTTTTTAGGGCCCGTTTCTGTCTGAGTTAACTCCATGTGAACGTAGTCGTTCGCATGGGCAACCGACACCCGGTCCCCCTGTGGTTGTATGTTTGCGCAGGAGAAATGTTTTGTAACCAAGTCTAATGTAATAATATACATAAGACTAACCAGCCCTCTCCTGTCTAGTGATGAGGCTGGTGGTTATAGAATTTCTCCCTCGCATTCTTTTTCCGACCAACATGTCTCGAGGTGTGATGGTTTGGTGCGAGTGCTATTCTTTTTTGCTTTTCATTCTTGGTTGTAGAATTTTGGTGTCTGTGGTATATAGGGGGTCTGTGAGATTTATTTTTCTGAGTTGTCAGTATTCTTTGAGGAGTGTTTGTTGTGTCTTTTATTGCTATTTGGTATAATTATGTTTCAGTTTCTGTGTGAGTTTCTCGGGTTCCTTTTCAGAACAATCTGAGTTGTTTCGTGTGTTAAGAAGTGGAAAGTCTTTTCCCAGTACTTTCAGTTGGTTGCGGGTTGGAGTTTTGTTTGAGAGATTGCGTATTAATTATTCTTTTCATTTTTTTGTGTTTGTTTTCTGGTTCTGCATGCTTTTCCTTTCTCTTATTTTTCTTTTTTCTTTTTCGTCGTTTTTTTCGTTAGGTTTGTTGGTGGTGGTTTTTCAGTATTGCTTGGGTAGGGTACGTAAAATTTTAACTCTGTTTCGAAGTTTTGGTGGTCCTGAGAGAGGCCCTTGTTCCTTTGGTGTTAGCTTTTTTGTTTTATTTTTGGGAAGGTCTTCTATCGATTCCCTTCTAGGTTTTCTTTGTGGGTGTTTTTGTTTCCGTTTTTCTGTGGTTTGGTTCTTCTCGGTTTTGGTTCGTTCTTGTTGTTGTTGTGGTTGGAATATTTCCTTTGGGGAGTCCAGAGCTACTTGTTTCTCTCTGGACTGCCTCTTTTTGTATCATGTGGGCTAGAGCGAGGCTTGCGCTTCTTTAGGGCAAGTTCCCGCCTTTTTTCTTTTAAGTGTTGGTTCTAGTTGTATGTGGTGTTCAATGACTCGTCTGTTTATTTCAATTTCAGTTTTTTTAAAAATATATTTTGTTTGTTTGGTTTGGAAATTGGTTGGTACTTTTGCGTGTTCAACCAAGTTCATATCTGATTTTTGAAGCCGTATTCGGGGTTTTCCAAGTCGGACCCCCTCTTTTATTGTTTGGCTTCGTAGTGTTGCGCACGCCGTCGTAGTAAACTAGCTTGCGTAGTGTTTTTAAAAATTATCTTTCCTTTCCCCGCTCAGCCTTTAGTTGGGCCAAGGGGTTCCGGGTTGTTTGCTGGTTTGGAGTATTGCTTCTTTACTCTTCTCTTCTTTTCTTGTTTGGCCTTCGTTCACTTCCTCCGGTCTTTGGCTTCTCCATTGTGTTAAAGGGTATTCTTTGTTTTGGGTTTTCCGGAGTTTCGCAGTCTTGGAGGGTTCGTATTAAAAAGTAAGTTCTCACACAGGTCTTTACGAGCTATAGGAGTTTTCGTGGTTTGGTTGTTTTTTGTACTGACAAGTACAGTTTTTGAGTTTTAATTTCTGGTCTTGATGACTGCTTGGTGTGCGTTGCCCCAGGATAGTAGGGCTCCAACTATTTCGACAACTCGTCTCGTCAGCCGGGGCTTCTTGCGTGGTTTCCTCGTTGCAGTCTGCTTCCAAAGTGGCAGGTTGCAGTCTTTCCCTCTGTTTCTGTGGCTGTGGCCTGGCTGGCCGATCACGTGATACCTGTGTGTTTGCGAGCGTGCTTTTGTTACGGTGCCCGCGTAGTTCTCTTTCTCTGTTACTCCTTCTCCTTAGTCTTTTTTGTTTGGAATGTCCTTTTTCTGTTTAAGAATATGCTATGGTTTATTTTTTATTTGTTGTAATAAATTTGTTGGGGTCATCCCCTTCCTCCTTTCTCCGGAGGTTTCATTTGGTTTTTAAATTGTAAGTTTCTAAGGAAAATTCTGTGCTTCATACCACAAGTAGTGGTTATTTTGGTGTTCACAGAGGGTGAGCGGGGATCGAAAAGACCTAACTATGCCCCAGTCGTCCTAGCTTGGCGACTTCCAATACTCTTTATATACAAGTGTGCAGGCGGGACATAGAGCCCGGTTCCTCTATTTACACCTAGCATTCTTTTCCTTTGCTTTAAGAGAGCTTGGTTTCTCCTTTATACCAGCGTTTGTGTGCAAGGATTCATATATAAATATATTTGTGTGAGATGTATATAAAATCAGGGGAGGCTTTAGTTTTCCCCAGTATATCGTCCTTTTTTTCTTTCCCTTTTTCCTTCTGTTTCTCGTTATTGTTGGTATTATTACTGTTATTATTATTATTATTATTATTATTATTATTATTATTATTATTATTATTATTATTATTATTATTATTCGTTAAATAGTTTGGTTTATGCCGATGTGGCCACACGTGTGGTTGTTTCACTATAAATGTGGTTATTGTTTCTGTTGTTTCGTTATTTTGTTGTTGTTGTTTCTGTTTTCTTCATTATGTTTCGTCTTTCGTGTCTTGGTATTGTTTTCTGTTATAATTGTTGTTTCACTTGCTTTTAATTCTTGTTTGTTTGATCTTTTGGTTCGATCTTTCGGTCTGCATTAAAGCTTTTTTCTGTGTGTGTGTGGTTTGCTTCGTTCTCTGTTTTGTGGTTTCTGGTTGGGATATTTGACTGCTTTTTTTTTTTTGTTCTAGCTTCAATTTTTTATTCATTCTGTGTTTTCAGTTTCCTTGGTTGGATAGATTTCTGTTTATCACTTCGTTTGGTATTTCTCCGTTTTCTATTTACTTCTTCTGATTTTCCTTCTTTTCTTTATTATTATTATTATTATTATTATTTTCTGTTTTTTTCTGTTTTCGAGTCCTCCTCCAGAGTTTCTCGTTTGTTTGTGGGCTTGTGGTGTATTTTTGTCTCTAGGAGACAGCATTGTCTTTTATCTTGCTACATCCAGGTAGTTTGATTGGGTTTCGTTTGTTTGCATGGTGAGTCCCCACACACCTATGATTTTTGGCAGATTTTTCTGTTTCAAGTCTTTGTTTTGTGCCTAGGATTATTTTCACGATGGGATTCAGTTCTGTTTTCGTATAAAGGTTTTTTAGGGCCCGTTTCTGTCTGAGTTAACTCCATGTGAACGTAGTCGTTCGCATGGGCAACCGACACCCGGTCCCCCTGTGGTTGTATGTTTGCGCAGGAGAAATGTTTTGTAACCAAGTCTAATGTAATAATATACATAAGACTAACCAGCCCTCTCCTGTCTAGTGATGAGGCTGGTGGTTATAGAATTTCTCCCTCGCATTCTTTTTCCGACCAACATGTCTCGAGGTGTGATGGTTTGGTGCGAGTGCTATTCTTTTTTGCTTTTCATTCTTGGTTGTAGAATTTTGGTGTCTGTGGTATATAGGGGGTCTGTGAGATTTTTTTTTCTGAGTTGTCAGTATTCTTTGAGGAGTGTTTGTTGTGTCTTTTATTGCTATTTGGTATAATTATGTTTCAGTTTCTGTGTGAGTTTCTCGGGTTCCTTTTCAGAACAATCTGAGTTGTTTCGTGTGTTAAGAAGTGGAAAGTCTTTTCCCAGTACTTTCAGTTGGTTGCGGGTTGGAGTTTTGTTTGAGAGATTGCGTATTAATTATTCTTTTCATTTTTTTGTGTTTGTTTTCTGGTTCTGCATGCTTTTCCTTTCTCTTATTTTTCTTTTTTTCTTTTTCGTCGTTTTTTTCGTTAGGTTTGTTGGTGGTGGTTTTTCAGTATTGCTTGGGTAGGGTACGTAAAATTTTAACTCTGTTTCGAAGTTTTGGTGGTCCTGAGAGAGGCCCTTGTTCCTTTGGTGTTAGCTTTTTTGTTTTATTTTTGGGAAGGTCTTCTATCGATTCCCTTCTAGGTTTTCTTTGTGGGTGTTTTTGTTTCCGTTTTTCTGTGGTTTGGTTCTTCTCGGTTTTGGTTCGTTCTTGTTGTTGTTGTGGTTGGAATATTTCCTTTGGGGAGTCCAGAGCTACTTGTTTCTCTCTGGACTGCCTCTTTTTGTATCATGTGGGCTAAAGCGAGGCTTGCGCTTCTTTAGGGCAAGTTCCCGCCTTTTTTCTTTTAAGTGTTGGTTCTAGTTGTATGTGGTGTTCAATGACTCGTCTGTTTATTTCAATTTCAGTTTTTTTAAAAATATATTTTGTTTGTTTGGTTTGGAAATTGGTTGGTACTTTTGCGTGTTCAACCAAGTTCATATCTGATTTTTGAAGCCGTATTCGGGGTTTTCCAAGTTGGACCCCCTCTTTTATTGTTTGGCTTCGTAGTGTTGCGCACGCCGTCGTAGTAGACTAGCTTGCGTAGTGTTTTTAAAAATTATCTTTCCTTTCCCCGCTCAGCCTTTAGTTGGGCCAAGGGGTTCCGGGTTGTTTGCTGGTTTGGAGTATTGCTTCTTTACTCTTCTCTTCTTTTCTTGTTTGGCCTTCGTTCACTTCCTCCGGTCTTTGGCTTCTCCATTGTGTTAAAGGGTATTCTTTGTTTTGGGTTTTCCGGAGTTTCGCAGTCTTGGAGGGTTCGTATTAAAAAGTAAGTTCTCACACAGGTCTTTACGAGCTATAGGAGTTTTCGTGGTTTGGTTGTTTTTTGTACTGACAAGTACAGTTTTTGAGTTTTAATTTCTGGTCTTGATGACTGCTTGGTGTGCGTTGCCCCAGGATAGTAGGGCTCCAACTATTTCGACAACTCGTCTCGTCAGCCGGGGCTTCTTGCGTGGTTTCCTCGTTGCAGTCTGCTTCCAAAGTGGCAGGTTGCAGTCTTTCCCTCTGTTTCTGTGGCTGTGGCCTGGCTGGCCGATCACGTGATACCTGTGTGTTTGCGAGCGTGCTTTTGTTACGGTGCCCGCGTAGTTCTCTTTCTCTGTTACTCCTTCTCCTTAGTCTTTTTTGTTTGGAATGTCCTTTTTCTGTTTAAGAATATGCTATGGTTTATTTTTTATTTGTTGTAATAAATTTGTTGGGGTCATCCCCTTCCTCCTTTCTCCGGAGGTTTCATTTGGTTTTTAAATTGTAAGTTTCTAAGGAAAATTCTGTGCTTCATACCACAAGTAGTGGTTATTTTGGTGTTCACAGAGGGTGAGCGGGGATCGAAAAGACCTAACTATGCCCCAGTCGTCCTAGCTTGGCGACTTCCAATACTCTTTATATACAAGTGTGCAGGCGGGACATAGAGCCCGGTTCCTCTATTTACACCTAGCATTCTTTTCCTTTGCTTTAAGAGAGCTTGGTTTCTCCTTTATACCAGCGTTTGTGTGCAAGGATTCATATATAAATATATTTGTGTGAGATGTATATAAAATCAGGGGAGGCTTTAGTTTTCCCCAGTATATCGCCCTTTTTTTCTTTCCCTTTTTCCTTCTGTTTCTCGTTATTGTTGGTATTATTACTGTTATTATTATTATTATTATTATTATTATTATTATTATTATTCGTTAAATAGTTTGGTTTATGCCGATGTGGCCACACGTGTGGTTGTTTCACTATAAATGTGGTTATTGTTTCTGTTGTTTCGTTATTTTGTTGTTGTTGTTTCTGTTTTCTTCATTATGTTTCGTCTTTCGTGTCTTGGTATTGTTTTCTGTTATAATTGTTGTTTCACTTGCTTTTAATTCTTGTTTGTTTGATCTTTTGGTTCGATCTTTCGGTCTGCATTAAAGCTTTTTTCTGTGTGTGTGTGGTTTGCTTCGTTCTCTGTTTTGTGGTTTCTGGTTGGGATATTTGACTGCTTTTTTTTTTTTTGTTCTAGCTTCAATTTTTTATTCATTCTGTGTTTTCAGTTTCCTTGGTTGGATAGATTTCTGTTTATCACTTCGTTTGGTATTTCTCCGTTTTCTATTTACTTCTTCTGATTTTCCTTCTTTTCTTTATTATTATTATTATTATTATTTTCTGTTTTTTTCTGTTTTCGAGTCCTCCTCCCGAGTTTCTCGTTTGTTTGTGGGCTTGTGGTGTATTTTTGTCTCTAGGAGACAGCATTGTCTTTTATCTTGCTACATCCAGGTAGTTTGATTGGGTTTGGTTTGTTTGCATGGTGAGTCCCCACACACCTATGATTTTTGGCAGATTTTTCTGTTTCAAGTCTTTGTTTTGTGCCTAGGATTATTTTCACGATGGGATTCAGTTCTGTTTTCGTATAAAGGTTTTTTAGGGCCCGTTTCTGTCTGAGTTAACTCCATGTGAACGTAGTCGTTCGCATGGGCAACCGACACCCGGTCCCCCTGTGGTTGTATGTTTGCGCAGGAGAAATGTTTTGTAACCAAGTCTAATGTAATAATATACATAAGACTAACCAGCCCTCTCCTGTCTAGTGATGAGGCTGGTGGTTATAGAATTTCTCCCTCGCATTCTTTTTCCGACCAACATGTCTCGAGGTGTGATGGTTTGGTGCGAGTGCTATTCTTTTTTGCTTTTCATTCTTGGTTGTAGAATTTTGGTGTCTGTGGTATATAGGGGGTCTGTGAGATTTATTTTTCTGAGTTGTCAGTATTCTTTGAGGAGTGTTTGTTGTGTCTTTTATTGCTATTTGGTATAATTATGTTTCAGTTTCTGTGTGAGTTTCTCGGGTTCCTTTTCAGAACAATCTGAGTTGTTTCGTGTGTTAAGAAGTGGAAAGTCTTTTCCCAGTACTTTCAGTTGGTTGCGGGTTGGAGTTTTGTTTGAGAGATTGCGTATTAATTATTCTTTTCATTTTTTTGTGTTTGTTTTCTGGTTCTGCATGCTTTTCCTTTCTCTTATTTTTCTTTTTTTCTTTTTCGTCGTTTTTTTCGTTAGGTTTGTTGGTGGTGGTTTTTCAGTATTGCTTGGGTAGGGTACGTAAAATTTTAACTCTGTTTCGAAGTTTTGGTGGTCCTGAGAGAGGCCCTTGTTCCTTTGGTGTTAGCTTTTTTGTTTTATTTTTGGGAAGGTCTTCTATCGATTCCCTTCTAGGTTTTCTTTGTGGGTGTTTTTGTTTCCGTTTTTCTGTGGTTTGGTTCTTCTCGGTTTTGGTTCGTTCTTGTTGTTGTTGTGGTTGGAATATTTCCTTTGGGGAGTCCAGAGCTACTTGTTTCTCTCTGGACTGCCTCTTTTTGTATCATGTGGGCTAAAGCGAGGCTTGCGCTTCTTTAGGGCAAGTTCCCGCCTTTTTTCTTTTAAGTGTTGGTTCTAGTTGTATGTGGTGTTCAATGACTCGTCTGTTTATTTCAATTTCAGTTTTTTTAAAAATATATTTTGTTTGTTTGGTTTGGAAATTGGTTGGTACTTTTGCGTGTTCAACCAAGTTCATATCTGATTTTTGAAGCCGTATTCGGGGTTTTCCAAGTTGGACCCCCTCTTTTATTGTTTGGCTTCGTAGTGTTGCGCACGCCGTCGTAGTAGACTAGCTTGCGTAGTGTTTTTAAAAATTATCTTTCCTTTCCCCGCTCAGCCTTTAGTTGGCCCAAGGGGTTCCGGGTTGTTTGCTGGTTTGGAGTATTGCTTCTTTACTCTTCTCTTCTTTTCTTGTTTGGCCTTCGTTCACTTCCTCCGGTCTTTGGCTTCTCCATTGTGTTAAAGGGTATTCTTTGTTTTGGGTTTTCCGGAGTTTCGCAGTCTTGGAGGGTTCGTATTAAAAAGTAAGTTCTCACACAGGTCTTTACGAGCTATAGGAGTTTTCGTGGTTTGGTTGTTTTTTGTACTGACAAGTACAGTTTTTGAGTTTTAATTTCTGGTCTTGATGACTGCTTGGTGTGCGTTGCCCCAGGATAGTAGGGCTCCAACTATTTCGACAACTCGTCTCGTCAGCCGGGGCTTCTTGCGTGGTTTCCTCGTTGCAGTCTGCTTCCAAAGTGGCAGGTTGCAGTCTTTCCCTCTGTTTCTGTGGCTGTGGCCTGGCTGGCCGATCACGTGATACCTGTGTGTTTGCGAGCGTGCTTTTGTTACGGTGCCCGCGTAGTTCTCTTTCTCTGTTACTCCTTCTCCTTAGTCTTTTTTGTTTGGAATGTCCTTTTTCTGTTTAAGAATATGCTATGGTTTATTTTTTATTTGTTGTAATAAATTTGTTGGGGTCATCCCCTTCCTCCTTTCTCCGGAGGTTTCATTTGGTTTTTAAATTGTAAGTTTCTAAGGAAAATTCTGTGCTTCATACCACAAGTAGTGGTTATTTTGGTGTTCACAGAGGGTGAGCGGGGATCGAAAAGACCTAACTATGCCCCAGTCGTCCTAGCTTGGCGACTTCCAATACTCTTTATATACAAGTGTGCAGGCGGGACATAGAGCCCGGTTCCTCTATTTACACCTAGCATTCTTTTCCTTTGCTTTAAGAGAGCTTGGTTTCTCCTTTATACCAGCGTTTGTGTGCAAGGATTCATATATAAATATATTTGTGTGAGATGTATATAAAATCAGGGGAGGCTTTAGTTTTCCCCAGTATATCGCCCTTTTTTTCTTTTCCTTTTTCCTTCTGTTTCTCGTTATTGTTGGTATTATTACTGTTATTATTATTATTATTATTATTATTATTATTATTCGTTAAATAGTTTGGTTTATGCCGATGTGGCCACACGTGTGGTTGTTTCACTATAAATGTGGTTATTGTTTCTGTTGTTTCGTTATTTTGTTGTTGTTGTTTCTGTTTTCTTCATTATGTTTCGTCTTTCGTGTCTTGGTATTGTTTTCTGTTATAATTGTTGTTTCACTTGCTTTTAATTCTTGTTTGTTTGATCTTTTGGTTCGATCTTTCGGTCTGCATTAAAGCTTTTTTCTGTGTGTGTGTGGTTTGCTTCGTTCTCTGTTTTGTGGTTTCTGGTTGGGATATTTGACTGCTTTTTTTTTTTTTGTTCTAGCTTCAATTTTTTATTCATTCTGTGTTTTCAGTTTCCTTGGTTGGATAGATTTCTGTTTATCACTTCGTTTGGTATTTCTCCGTTTTCTATTTACTTCTTCTGATTTTCCTTCTTTTCTTTATTATTATTATTATTATTATTATTTTCTGTTTTTTTCTGTTTTCGAGTCCTCCTCCAGAGTTTCTCGTTTGTTTGTGGGCTTGTGGTGTATTTTTGTCTCTAGGAGACAGCATTGTCTTTTATCTTGCTACATCCAGGTAGTTTGATTGGGTTTGGTTTGTTTGCATGGTGAGTCCCCACACACCTATGATTTTTGGCAGATTTTTCTGTTTCAAGTCTTTGTTTTGTGCCTAGGATTATTTTCACGATGGGATTCAGTTCTGTTTTCGTATAAAGGTTTTTTAGGGCCCGTTTCTGTCTGAGTTAACTCCATGTGAACGTAGTCGTTCGCATGGGCAACCGACACCCGGTCCCCCTGTGGTTGTATGTTTGCGCAGGAGAAATGTTTTGTAACCAAGTCTAATGTAATAATATACATAAGACTAACCAGCCCTCTCCTGTCTAGTGATGAGGCTGGTGGTTATAGAATTTCTCCCTCGCATTCTTTTTCCGACCAACATGTCTCGAGGTGTGATGGTTTGGTGCGAGTGCTATTCTTTTTTGCTTTTCATTCTTGGTTGTAGAATTTTGGTGTCTGTGGTATATAGGGGGTCTGTGAGATTTTTTTTTCTGAGTTGTCAGTATTCTTTGAGGAGTGTTTGTTGTGTCTTTTATTGCTATTTGGTATAATTATGTTTCAGTTTCTGTGTGAGTTTCTCGGGTTCCTTTTCAGAACAATCTGAGTTGTTTCGTGTGTTAAGAAGTGGAAAGTCTTTTCCCAGTACTTTCAGTTGGTTGCGGGTTGGAGTTTTGTTTGAGAGATTGCGTATTAATTATTCTTTTCATTTTTTTGTGTTTGTTTTCTGGTTCTGCATGCTTTTCCTTTCTCTTATTTTTCTTTTTTTCTTTTTCGTCGTTTTTTTCGTTAGGTTTGTTGGTGGTGGTTTTTCAGTATTGCTTGGGTAGGGTACGTAAAATTTTAACTCTGTTTCGAAGTTTTGGTGGTCCTGAGAGAGGCCCTTGTTCCTTTGGTGTTAGCTTTTTTGTTTTATTTTTGGGAAGGTCTTCTATCGATTCCCTTCTAGGTTTTCTTTGTGGGTGTTTTTGTTTCCGTTTTTCTGTGGTTTGGTTCTTCTCGGTTTTGGTTCGTTCTTGTTGTTGTTGTGGTTGGAATATTTCCTTTGGGGAGTCCAGAGCTACTTGTTTCTCTCTGGACTGCCTCTTTTTGTATCATGTGGGCTAAAGCGAGGCTTGCGCTTCTTTAGGGCAAGTTCCCGCCTTTTTTCTTTTAAGTGTTGGTTCTAGTTGTATGTGGTGTTCAATGACTCGTCTGTTTATTTCAATTTCAGTTTTTTTAAAAATATATTTTGTTTGTTTGGTTTGGAAATTGGTTGGTACTTTTGCGTGTTCAACCAAGTTCATATCTGATTTTTGAAGCCGTATTCGGGGTTTTCCAAGTTGGACCCCCTCTTTTATTGTTTGGCTTCGTAGTGTTGCGCACGCCGTCGTAGTAGACTAGCTTGCGTAGTGTTTTTAAAAATTATCTTTCCTTTCCCCGCTCAGCCTTTAGTTGGGCCAAGGGGTTCCGGGTTGTTTGCTGGTTTGGAGTATTGCTTCTTTACTCTTCTCTTCTTTTCTTGTTTGGCCTTCGTTCACTTCCTCCGGTCTTTGGCTTCTCCATTGTGTTAAAGGGTATTCTTTGTTTTGGGTTTTCCGGAGTTTCGCAGTCTTGGAGGGTTCGTATTAAAAAGTAAGTTCTCACACAGGTCTTTACGAGCTATAGGAGTTTTCGTGGTTTGGTTGTTTTTTGTACTGACAAGTACAGTTTTTGAGTTTTAATTTCTGGTCTTGATGACTGCTTGGTGTGCGTTGCCCCAGGATAGTAGGGCTCCAACTATTTCGACAACTCGTCTCGTCAGCCGGGGCTTCTTGCGTGGTTTCCTCGTTGCAGTCTGCTTCCAAAGTGGCAGGTTGCAGTCTTTCCCTCTGTTTCTGTGGCTGTGGCCTGGCTGGCCGATCACGTGATACCTGTGTGTTTGCGAGCGTGCTTTTGTTACGGTGCCCGCGTAGTTCTCTTTCTCTGTTACTCCTTCTCCTTAGTCTTTTTTGTTTGGAATGTCCTTTTTCTGTTTAAGAATATGCTATGGTTTATTTTTTATTTGTTGTAATAAATTTGTTGGGGTCATCCCCTTCCTCCTTTCTCCGGAGGTTTCATTTGGTTTTTAAATTGTAAGTTTCTAAGGAAAATTCTGTGCTTCATACCACAAGTAGTGGTTATTTTGGTGTTCACAGAGGGTGAGCGGGGATCGAAAAGACCTAACTATGCCCCAGTCGTCCTAGCTTGGCGACTTCCAATACTCTTTATATACAAGTGTGCAGGCGGGACATAGAGCCCGGTTCCTCTATTTACACCTAGCATTCTTTTCCTTTGCTTTAAGAGAGCTTGGTTTCTCCTTTATACCAGCGTTTGTGTGCAAGGATTCATATATAAATATATTTGTGTGAGATGTATATAAAATCAGGGGAGGCTTTAGTTTTCCCCAGTATATCGCCCTTTTTTTCTTTCCCTTTTTCCTTCTGTTTCTCGTTATTGTTGGTATTATTACTGTTATTATTATTATTATTATTATTATTATTATTATTATTATTATTCGTTAAATAGTTTGGTTTATGCCGATGTGGCCACACGTGTGGTTGTTTCACTATAAATGTGGTTATTGTTTCTGTTGTTTCGTTATTTTGTTGTTGTTGTTTCTGTTTTCTTCATTATGTTTCGTCTTTCGTGTCTTGGTATTGTTTTCTGTTATAATTGTTGTTTCACTTGCTTTTAATTCTTGTTTGTTTGATCTTTTGGTTCGATCTTTCGGTCTGCATTAAAGCTTTTTTCTGTGTGTGTGTGGTTTGCTTCGTTCTCTGTTTTGTGGTTTCTGGTTGGGATATTTGACTGCTTTTTTTTTTTTTTTGTTCTAGCTTCAATTTTTTATTCATTCTGTGTTTTCAGTTTCCTTGGTTGGACAGATTTCTGTTTATCACTTCGTTTGGTATTTCTCCGTTTTCTATTTACTTCTTCTGATTTTCCTTCTTTTCTTTATTATTATTATTATTATTATTTTCTGTTTTTTTCTGTTTTCGAGTCCTCCTCCCGAGTTTCTCGTTTGTTTGTGGGCTTGTGGTGTATTTTTGTCTCTAGGAGACAGCATTGTCTTTTATCTTGCTACATCCAGGTAGTTTGATTGGGTTTGGTTTGTTTGCATGGTGAGTCCCCACACACCTATGATTTTTGGCAGATTTTTCTGTTTCAAGTCTTTGTTTTGTGCCTAGGATTATTTTCACGATGGGATTCAGTTCTGTTTTCGTATAAAGGTTTTTTAGGGCCCGTTTCTGTCTGAGTTAACTCCATGTGAACGTAGTCGTTCGCATGGGCAACCGACACCCGGTCCCCCTGTGGTTGTATGTTTGCGCAGGAGAAATGTTTTGTAACCAAGTCTAATGTAATAATATACATAAGACTAACCAGCCCTCTCCTGTCTAGTGATGAGGCTGGTGGTTATAGAATTTCTCCCTCGCATTCTTTTTCCGACCAACATGTCTCGAGGTGTGATGGTTTGGTGCGAGTGCTATTCTTTTTTGCTTTTCATTCTTGGTTGTAGAATTTTGGTGTCTGTGGTATATAGGGGGTCTGTGAGATTTATTTTTCTGAGTTGTCAGTATTCTTTGAGGAGTGTTTGTTGTGTCTTTTATTGCTATTTGGTATAATTATGTTTCAGTTTCTGTGTGAGTTTCTCGGGTTCCTTTTCAGAACAATCTGAGTTGTTTCGTGTGTTAAGAAGTGGAAAGTCTTTTCCCAGTACTTTCAGTTGGTTGCGGGTTGGAGTTTTGTTTGAGAGATTGCGTATTAATTATTCTTTTCATTTTTTTGTGTTTGTTTTCTGGTTCTGCATGCTTTTCCTTTCTCTTATTTTTCTTTTTTTCTTTTTCGTCGTTTTTTTCGTTAGGTTTGTTGTTGGTGGTTTTTCAGTATTGCTTGGGTAGGGTACGTAAAATTTTAACTCTGTTTCGAAGTTTTGGTGGTCCTGAGAGAGGCCCTTGTTCCTTTGGTGTTAGCTTTTTTGTTTTATTTTTGGGAAGGTCTTCTATCGATTCCCTTCTAGGTTTTCTTTGTGGGTGTTTTTGTTTCCGTTTTTCTGTGGTTTGGTTCTTCTCGGTTTTGGTTCGTTCTTGTTGTTGTTGTGGTTGGAATATTTCCTTTGGGGAGTCCAGAGCTACTTGTTTCTCTCTGGACTGCCTCTTTTTGTATCATGTGGGCTAAAGCGAGGCTTGCGCTTCTTTAGGGCAAGTTCCCGCCTTTTTTCTTTTAAGTGTTGGTTCTAGTTGTATGTGGTGTTCAATGACTCGTCTGTTTATTTCAATTTCAGTTTTTTTAAAAATATATTTTGTTTGTTTGGTTTGGAAATTGGTTGGTACTTTTGCGTGTTCAACCAAGTTCATATCTGATTTTTGAAGCCGTATTCGGGGTTTTCCAAGTTGGACCCCCTCTTTTATTGTTTGGCTTCGTAGTGTTGCGCACGCCGTCGTAGTAGACTAGCTTGCGTAGTGTTTTTAAAAATTATCTTTCCTTTCCCCGCTCAGCCTTTAGTTGGCCCAAGGGGTTCCGGGTTGTTTGCTGGTTTGGAGTATTGCTTCTTTACTCTTCTCTTCTTTTCTTGTTTGGCCTTCGTTCACTTCCTCCGGTCTTTGGCTTCTCCATTGTGTTAAAGGGTATTCTTTGTTTTGGGTTTTCCGGAGTTTCGCAGTCTTGGAGGGTTCGTATTAAAAAGTAAGTTCTCACACAGGTCTTTACGAGCTATAGGAGTTTTCGTGGTTTGGTTGTTTTTTGTACTGACAAGTACAGTTTTTGAGTTTTAATTTCTGGTCTTGATGACTGCTTGGTGTGCGTTGCCCCAGGATAGTAGGGCTCCAACTATTTCGACAACTCGTCTCGTCAGCCGGGGCTTCTTGCGTGGTTTCCTCGTTGCAGTCTGCTTCCAAAGTGGCAGGTTGCAGTCTTTCCCTCTGTTTCTGTGGCTGTGGCCTGGCTGGCCGATCACGTGATACCTGTGTGTTTGCGAGCGTGCTTTTGTTACGGTGCCCGCGTAGTTCTCTTTCTCTGTTACTCCTTCTCCTTAGTCTTTTTTGTTTGGAATGTCCTTTTTCTGTTTAAGAATATGCTATGGTTTATTTTTTATTTGTTGTAATAAATTTGTTGGGGTCATCCCCTTCCTCCTTTCTCCGGAGGTTTCATTTGGTTTTTAAATTGTAAGTTTCTAAGGAAAATTCTGTGCTTCATACCACAAGTAGTGGTTATTTTGGTGTTCACAGAGGGTGAGCGGGGATCGAAAAGACCTAACTATGCCCCAGTCGTCCTAGCTTGGCGACTTCCAATACTCTTTATATACAAGTGTGCAGGCGGGACATAGAGCCCGGTTCCTCTATTTACACCTAGCATTCTTTTCCTTTGCTTTAAGAGAGCTTGGTTTCTCCTTTATACCAGCGTTTGTGTGCAAGGATTCATATATAAATATATTTGTGTGAGATGTATATAAAATCAGGGGAGGCTTTAGTTTTCCCCAGTATATCGCCCTTTTTTTCTTTTCCTTTTTCCTTCTGTTTCTCGTTATTGTTGGTATTATTACTGTTATTATTATTATTATTATTATTATTATTCGTTAAATAGTTTGGTTTATGCCGATGTGGCCACACGTGTGGTTGTTTCACTATAAATGTGGTTATTGTTTCTGTTGTTTCGTTATTTTGTTGTTGTTGTTTCTGTTTTCTTCATTATGTTTCGTCTTTCGTGTCTTGGTATTGTTTTCTGTTATAATTGTTGTTTCACTTGCTTTTAATTCTTGTTTGTTTGATCTTTTGGTTCGATCTTTCGGTCTGCATTAAAGCTTTTTTCTGTGTGTGTGTGGTTTGCTTCGTTCTCTGTTTTGTGGTTTCTGGTTGGGATATTTGACTGCTTTTTTTTTTGTTCTAGCTTCAATTTTTTATTCATTCTGTGTTTTCAGTTTCCTTGGTTGGATAGATTTCTGTTTATCACTTCGTTTGGTATTTCTCCGTTTTCTATTTACTTCTTCTGATTTTCCTTCTTTTCTTTATTATTATTATTATTACTATTTTCTGTTTTTTTCTGTTTTCGAGTCCTCCTCCAGAGTTTCTCGTTTGTTTGTGGGCTTGTGGTGTATTTTTGTCTCTAGGAGACAGCATTGTCTTTTATCTTGCTACATCCAGGTAGTTTGATTGGGTTTGGTTTGTTTGCATGGTGAGTCCCCACACACCTATGATTTTTGGCAGATTTTTCTGTTTCAAGTCTTTGTTTTGTGCCTAGGATTATTTTCACGATGGGATTCAGTTCTGTTTTCGTATAAAGGTTTTTTAGGGCCCGTTTCTGTCTGAGTTAACTCCATGTGAACGTAGTCGTTCGCATGGGCAACCGACACCCGGTCCCCCTGTGGTTGTATGTTTGCGCAGGAGAAATGTTTTGTAACCAAGTCTAATGTAATAATATACATAAGACTAACCAGCCCTCTCCTGTCTAGTGATGAGGCTGGTGGTTATAGAATTTCTCCCTCGCATTCTTTTTCCGACCAACATGTCTCGAGGTGTGATGGTTTGGTGCGAGTGCTATTCTTTTGTGCTTTTCATTCTTGGTTGTAGAATTTTGGTGTCTGTGGTATATAGGGGGTCTGTGAGATTTATTTTTCTGAGTTGTCAGTATTCTTTGAGGAGTGTTTGTTGTGTCTTTTATTGCTATTTGGTATAGGGTGGTCCAGCCAGTAATGGGCACAGGTCCAGTAATGAGCTCTAGCTATGGTTTTTCGATGAGAAGTTTTCTATTTCAACAAGTACACGGAAAGCAATGCTCGGAATTTGAACATTGATTAGTCAGTTCTGCCCCATCTTTTTATTTAGCACGTCTGTCATTCGATTGTGTGTTGGTGCGAGAGAGAAGAAGGTGACCTGGGACAATTTGCGTGTTTTGCTTGTTTTCGGAAATTTTTCAAGTTCGAAGAAGATTATTTCAGAAGAATATTAAAGTTACTATTGTTAAAGGTAGGTGAAATACCTTGTTTTACTTTATTTATGAAAGTCTTAATATGTGATTAAACGTAGAATTTCAAGTGTAGAACCATTCGTGTACCGTCTGACCTGGGGTGCTCATTACTGGATGGCTATTTTATCTCCTGACAAGTAATGAGCCCCCCATGCTCACTTCTGGTTCAAATGCTTGGCATGCTAATATGGCACAGAATTGTTTGAAAATGCATCATAATGTGATTCTTATTTGCCTACGAAATATCACGGAAATAAAATAACTCCTTCCAGTATTGGGCATGGGGATGCTCATTTCTGGTCGACAGGTGCCCATTACTGGTTTTCACTTATATTGAAGACGCAGGAGTTTTCTATTTCGAAACTTTAGGCCTAGAATAATGTAGGCTAAATGTTTTGTTTTCCTTATATTATCATTACTAATTGTGGGTAATAGCTTTTCGCATAGCGCTGCAAGACCCAACTCATAGTCATAAATTTTTCTGAATAAAATTCTTTTTTCTCTCGTTATTTTGTAGAGCATATGCATTACTATGGCTAATGTGCACAGAAAACTAAAAGATTAATTTGTTTCTAATTATTCATATCTTACCTAGTTGTCATAAAGTGCCCATGTAATTGAAATAAGAATAGCTTTTATTATTATGCAAATAAATCCTCAATTTTTTTCTTAATTTTGTTCCAGGATTATTTTGGATCCCCAACTTTGACGATGGAAGGCACTAAGAAACGTAAATCCTTAAATTACACCATTGAACAATTACAATCAGCGTTATCAGCTATCGATTTAGGAATGAGCTTTAAAAAACCTAGCACAGAATTCAATGTTCCTAGTGCAACATTACAGAGGAAATTAAGCAACCTACCGAAAATCAGTTAGAAAGATGGGTCCTTCGACTATCCTTACACATGCTGAAGAGGCAACTTTAGAAAAGTGGATTTTAAAGATGACAATATTTGTGTTCCCAATCAGAAAAGAAGAACTTCTTGACATAGTTAAAAGTCTTAGATGACGATGGAAGAGAAAATCCTTTTAATAACAACAGACCTAGTTGTAAGGCGGCAGGTATATTTCCCTTTGATGCAAATGCCGTAGATTATACCAAGTGCATGGATGTAAGACAAAATCTTCAGGAAAATCCAGAACAGGAAACACAGTTCGTGCCCAAGGACTTAAAGCACTCATTTCTTCACGAACGGGAGAGTAAAATTGATATGGAACTATTGGAGCAGTTATATGCAGAGAAGGAAAATACCGGTGCTGAATGGAAAGGACTTGTTCTAAGGACTTGTTGGCTGTGTGGAAGTCATTCTACAATAACGTGAAGCGCCAGGAAGAGAAGAATGAACAGTCGATACTTGGTGCTGATCCTGATGTTCCAAGTTGTTCATCAATGCTAGTGTTGAAGAAGTAATTCCTAAAGAACAATCCGAAAGTTCCCCGAACACAGAAGATCCTATGCGTGTTAATATTGATAATAGGATGTCTCAAAGCAACAACGGAAAGTTCACATTCTCAGAGAGCAAGAAGAAATTATCGGAACACCAAGCGAGTGGTGCCTTTGCAGTCCATCTTTTCTGGAAGGACTTGAAGAAAGAAACTTCCCAGAAAACAAAGGGGCATAGGAGAATTCCAATGCCCAGTGCTGCGAGTTCTGAGAAGTGGCAGCAATATTGCAAAGAAAAAGAATAGAATAAAAAAGCTAAAAGTAACAAACCTGAAACTAAGAGTCATCCCAGTGTCATTTGCAATTCCGCAAATAAAGTGTTGATTGAAAGTGTAAAAGTTCGAGCCCTTTCTCAAAAGAAATCAGAGAAGTCGCTGTCAGAAAGTGATTCCTCGTGTGACAGATCTCGAAGTTGACCGTGTTGAAGATATTGAGCCAGATGAAGATACCGGAAACTTTGTTAATATTAATGACTTTGTACTGGTTAGTGTTGACCGTGGTCACTCCAAGCAAGCAAGTGTTTCGTAGTCGGTAAATTCATGAGCATTGCAACCGTTAAAGATAACAACACAGGAAACACATCATTCCAATTTCAAGTAAAACTTCTGCGCTATGAGGCTGGTAATACGTTCAAATGGCCTGATCCTCAAGAAACAATAGAAGTGAAAGATTGTAATATTGAATTTACTTTGAATCAGCAATTTATTGATAAAAGGGGTAAATTTGTGTTTGGAACGGAATTCCATGGGATTTACAATCATAAATAAAGCATCATTGATGATGCTCTTTTTTATACAATATTTTCAAAAATTAGTTACTTCCATTTTATACAATTGTAGTGTTCTTTCCTTTAGCTTTTTGATAAGAGAAAAACTTTGGTGGAGAAACTGAGAAATATCCAAGCAGAACCTGTTTTTTTCTACTCCACGCTATACTTAAATGAGTAATATTTTGTAAGTTCTAGTAAAACAATTTAGGAACCTTTACACAAATATATAAATCTACATTAAATTGAAAGGTGCTCATTACTGGCATTGAACGTGTCCATTACTGGTATATGCAGTGCCCATTACTGGATTTTTAGTAGTTCTTTGGCTTTAGTTTCTACTGTGTCCAAATTACTTTCAAGAAACAAATCTTAAATAGCTGATCATGAAAAGGGATCACCAATATATGCGCAAGAAAACTTTTGTTGAAATATATTCAATATTTATGTCTATAGAGCTAAATAATTTTACATCTTTCGAAAAAGTGCCCATTACTGGATGGGTCACCCTAATTATGTTTCAGTTTCTGTGTGAGTTTCTCGGGTTCCTTTTCAGAACAATCTGAGTTGTTTCGTGTGTTAAGAAGTGGAAAGTCTTTTCCCAGTACTTTCAGTTGGTTGCGGGTTGGAGTTTTGTTTGAGAGATTGCGTATTAATTATTCTTTTCATTTTTTTGTGTTTGTTTTCTGGTTCTGCATGCTTTTCCTTTCTCTTATTTTTCTTTTTTTCTTTTTCGTCGTTTTTTTCGTTAGGTTTGTTGGTGGTGGTTTTTCAGTATTGCTTGGGTAGGGTACGTAAAATTTTAACTCTGTTTCGAAGTTTTGGTGGTCCTGAGAGAGGCCCTTGTTCCTTTGGTGTTAGCTTTTTTGTTTTATTTTTGGGAAGGTCTTCTATCGATTCCCTTCTAGGTTTTCTTTGTGGGTGTTTTTGTTTCCGTTTTTCTGTGGTTTGGTTCTTCTCGGTTTTGGTTCGTTCTTGTTGTTGTTGTGGTTGGAATGTTTCCTTTGGGGAGTCCAGAGCTACTTGTTTCTCTCTGGACTGCCTCTTTTTGTATCATGTGGGCTAAAGCGAGGCTTGCGCTTCTTTAGGGCAAGTTCCCGCCTTTTTTCTTTTAAGTGTTGGTTCTAGTTGTATGTGGTGTTCAATGACTCGTCTGTTTATTTCAATTTCAGTTTTTTTAAAAATATATTTTGTTTGTTTGGTTTGGAAATTGGTTGGTACTTTTGCGTGTTCAACCAAGTTCATATCTGATTTTTGAAGCCGTATTCGGGGTTTTCCAAGTTGGACCCCCTCTTTTATTGTTTGGCTTCGTAGTGTTGCGCACGCCGTCGTAGTAGACTAGCTTGCGTAGTGTTTTTAAAAATTATCTTTCCTTTCCCCGCTCAGCCTTTAGTTGGGCCAAGGGGTTCCGGGTTGTTTGCTGGTTTGGAGTATTGCTTCTTTACTCTTCTCTTCTTTTCTTGTTTGGCCTTCGTTCACTTCCTCCGGTCTTTGGCTTCTCCATTGTGTTAAAGGGTATTCTTTGTTTTGGGTTTTCCGGAGTTTCGCAGTCTTGGAGGGTTCGTATTAAAAAGTAAGTTCTCACACAGGTCTTTACGAGCTATAGGAGTTTTCGTGGTTTGGTTGTTTTTTGTACTGACAAGTACAGTTTTTGAGTTTTAATTTCTGGTCTTGATGACTGCTTGGTGTGCGTTGCCCCAGGATAGTAGGGCTCCAACTATTTCGACAACTCGTCTCGTCAGCCGGGGCTTCTTGCGTGGTTTCCTCGTTGCAGTCTGCTTCCAAAGTGGCAGGTTGCAGTCTTTCCCTCTGTTTCTGTGGCTGTGGCCTGGCTGGCCGATCACGTGATACCTGTGTGTTTGCGAGCGTGCTTTTGTTACGGTGCCCGCGTAGTTCTCTTTCTCTGTTACTCCTTCTCCTTAGTCTTTTTTGTTTGGAATGTCCTTTTTCTGTTTAAGAATATGCTATGGTTTATTTTTTATTTGTTGTAATAAATTTGTTGGGGTCATCCCCTTCCTCCTTTCTCCGGAGGTTTCATTTGGTTTTTAAATTGTAAGTTTCTAAGGAAAATTCTGTGCTTCATACCACAAGTAGTGGTTATTTTGGTGTTCACAGAGGGTGAGCGGGGATCGAAAAGACCTAACTATGCCCCAGTCGTCCTAGCTTGGCGACTTCCAATACTCTTTATATACAAGTGTGCAGGCGGGACATAGAGCCCGGTTCCTCTATTTACACCTAGCATTCTTTTCCTTTGCTTTAAGAGAGCTTGGTTTCTCCTTTATACCAGCGTTTGTGTGCAAGGATTCATATATAAATATATTTGTGTGAGATGTATATAAAATCAGGGGAGGCTTTAGTTTTCCCCAGTATATCGCCCTTTTTTTCTTTCCCTTTTTCCTTCTGTTTCTCGTTATTGTTGGTATTATTACTGTTATTATTATTATTATTATTATTATTATTATTATTATTCGTTAAATAGTTTGGTTTATGCCGATGTGGCCACACGTGTGGTTGTTTCACTATAAATGTGGTTATTGTTTCTGTTGTTTCGTTATTTTGTTGTTGTTGTTTCTGTTTTCTTCATTATGTTTCGTCTTTCGTGTCTTGGTATTGTTTTCTGTTATAATTGTTGTTTCACTTGCTTTTAATTCTTGTTTGTTTGATCTTTTGGTTCGATCTTTCGGTCTGCATTAAAGCTTTTTTCTGTGTGTGTGTGGTTTGCTTCGTTCTCTGTTTTGTGGTTTCTGGTTGGGATATTTGACTGCTTTTTTTTTTGTTCTAGCTTCAATTTTTTATTCATTCTGTGTTTTCAGTTTCCTTGGTTGGATAGATTTCTGTTTATCACTTCGTTTGGTATTTCTCCGTTTTCTATTTACTTCTTCTGATTTTCCTTCTTTTCTTTATTATTATTATTATTATTATTTTCTGTTTTTTTCTGTTTTCGAGTCCTCCTCCAGAGTTTCTCGTTTGTTTGTGGGCTTGTGGTGTATTTTTGTCTCTAGGAGACAGCATTGTCTTTTATCTTGCTACATCCAGGTAGTTTGATTGGGTTTGGTTTGTTTGCATGGTGAGTCCCCACACACCTATGATTTTTGGCAGATTTTTCTGTTTCAAGTCTTTGTTTTGTGCCTAGGATTATTTTCACGATGGGATTCAGTTCTGTTTTCGTATAAAGGTTTTTTAGGGCCCGTTTCTGTCTGAGTTAACTCCATGTGAACGTAGTCGTTCGCATGGGCAACCGACACCCGGTCCCCCTGTGGTTGTATGTTTGCGCAGGAGAAATGTTTTGTAACCAAGTCTAATGTAATAATATACATAAGACTAACCAGCCCTCTCCTGTCTAGTGATGAGGCTGGTGGTTATAGAATTTCTCCCTCGCATTCTTTTTCCGACCAACATGTCTCGAGGTGTGATGGTTTGGTGCGAGTGCTATTCTTTTTTGCTTTTCATTCTTGGTTGTAGAATTTTGGTGTCTGTGGTATATAGGGGGTCTGTGAGATTTATTTTTCTGAGTTGTCAGTATTCTTTGAGGAGTGTTTGTTGTGTCTTTTATTGCTATTTGGTATAATTATGTTTCAGTTTCTGTGTGAGTTTCTCGGGTTCCTTTTCAGAACAATCTGAGTTGTTTCGTGTGTTAAGAAGTGGAAAGTCTTTTCCCAGTACTTTCAGTTGGTTGCGGGTTGGAGTTTTGTTTGAGAGATTGCGTATTAATTATTCTTTTCATTTTTTTGTGTTTGTTTTCTGGTTCTGCATGCTTTTCCTTTCTCTTATTTTTCTTTTTTCTTTTTCGTCGTTTTTTTCGTTAGGTTTGTTGGTGGTGGTTTTTCAGTATTGCTTGGGTAGGGTACGTAAAATTTTAACTCTGTTTCGAAGTTTTGGTGGTCCTGAGAGAGGCCCTTGTTCCTTTGGTGTTAGCTTTTTTGTTTTATTTTTGGGAAGGTCTTCTATCGATTCCCTTCTAGGTTTTCTTTGTGGGTGTTTTTGTTTCCGTTTTTCTGTGGTTTGGTTCTTCTCGGTTTTGGTTCGTTCTTGTTGTTGTTGTGGTTGGAATATTTCCTTTGGGGAGTCCAGAGCTACTTGTTTCTCTCTGGACTGCCTCTTTTTGTATCATGTGGGCTAAAGCGAGGCTTGCGCTTCTTTAGGGCAAGTTCCCGCCTTTTTTCTTTTAAGTGTTGGTTCTAGTTGTATGTGGTGTTCAATGACTCGTCTGTTTATTTCAATTTCAGTTTTTTTAAAAATATATTTTGTTTGTTTGGTTTGGAAATTGGTTGGTACTTTTGCGTGTTCAACCAAGTTCATATCTGATTTTTGAAGCCGTATTCGGGGTTTTCCAAGTTGGACCCCCTCTTTTATTGTTTGGCTTCGTAGTGTTGCGCACGCCGTCGTAGTAGACTAGCTTGCGTAGTGTTTTTAAAAATTATCTTTCCTTTCCCCGCTCAGCCTTTAGTTGGCCCAAGGGGTTCCGGGTTGTTTGCTGGTTTGGAGTATTGCTTCTTTACTCTTCTCTTCTTTTCTTGTTTGGCCTTCGTTCACTTCCTCCGGTCTTTGGCTTCTCCATTGTGTTAAAGGGTATTCTTTGTTTTGGGTTTTCCGGAGTTTCGCAGTCTTGGAGGGTTCGTATTAAAAAGTAAGTTCTCACACAGGTCTTTACGAGCTATAGGAGTTTTCGTGGTTTGGTTGTTTTTTGTACTGACAAGTACAGTTTTTGAGTTTTAATTTCTGGTCTTGATGACTGCTTGGTGTGCGTTGCCCCAGGATAGTAGGGCTCCAACTATTTCGACAACTCGTCTCGTCAGCCGGGGCTTCTTGCGTGGTTTCCTCGTTGCAGTCTGCTTCCAAAGTGGCAGGTTGCAGTCTTTCCCTCTGTTTCTGTGGCTGTGGCCTGGCTGGCCGATCACGTGATACCTGTGTGTTTGCGAGCGTGCTTTTGTTACGGTGCCCGCGTAGTTCTCTTTCTCTGTTACTCCTTCTCCTTAGTCTTTTTTGTTTGGAATGTCCTTTTTCTGTTTAAGAATATGCTATGGTTTATTTTTTATTTGTTGTAATAAATTTGTTGGGGTCATCCCCTTCCTCCTTTCTCCGGAGGTTTCATTTGGTTTTTAAATTGTAAGTTTCTAAGGAAAATTCTGTGCTTCATACCACAAGTAGTGGTTATTTTGGTGTTCACAGAGGGTGAGCGGGGATCGAAAAGACCTAACTATGCCCCAGTCGTCCTAGCTTGGCGACTTCCAATACTCTTTATATACAAGTGTGCAGGCGGGACATAGAGCCCGGTTCCTCTATTTACACCTAGCATTCTTTTCCTTTGCTTTAAGAGAGCTTGGTTTCTCCTTTATACCAGCGTTTGTGTGCAAGGATTCATATATAAATATATTTGTGTGAGATGTATATAAAATCAGGGGAGGCTTTAGTTTTCCCCAGTATATCGCCCTTTTTTTCTTTCCCTTTTTCCTTCTGTTTCTCGTTATTGTTGGTATTATTACTGTTATTATTATTATTATTATTATTATTATTATTATTATTATTATTCGTTAAATAGTTTGGTTTATGCCGATGTGGCCACACGTGTGGTTGTTTCACTATAAATGTGGTTATTGTTTCTGTTGTTTCGTTATTTTGTTGTTGTTGTTTCTGTTTTCTTCATTATGTTTCGTCTTTCGTGTCTTGGTATTGTTTTCTGTTATAATTGTTGTTTCACTTGCTTTTAATTCTTGTTTGTTTGATCTTTTGGTTCGATCTTTCGGTCTGCATTAAAGCTTTTTTCTGTGTTTGTGTGGTTTGCTTCGTTCTCTGTTTTGTGGTTTCTGGTTGGGATATTTGACTGCTTTTTTTTTTTTTTTTGTTCTAGCTTCAATTTTTTATTCATTCTGTGTTTTCAGTTTCCTTGGTTGGATAGATTTCTGTTTATCACTTCGTTTGGTATTTCTCCGTTTTCTATTTACTTCTTCTGATTTTCCTTCTTTTCTTTATTATTATTATTATTATTATTATTATTTTCTGTTTTTTTCTGTTTTCGAGTCCTCTCCCAGAGTTTCTCGTTTGTTTGTGGGCTTGTGGTGTATTTTTGTCTCTAGGAGACAGCATTGTCTTTTATCTTGCTACATCCAGGTAGTTTGATTGGGTTTGGTTTGTTTGCATGGTGAGTCCCCACACACCTATGATTTTTGGCAGATTTTTCTGTTTCAAGTCTTTGTTTTGTGCCTAGGATTATTTTCACGATGGGCTTCAGTTCTGTTTTCGTATAAAGGTTTTTTAGGGCCCGTTTCTGTCTGAGTTAACTCCATGTGAACGTAGTCGTTCGCATGGGCAACCGACACCCGGTCCCCCTGTGGTTGTATGTTTGCGCAGGAGAAATGTTTTGTAACCAAGTCTAATGTAATAATATACATAAGACTAACCAGCCCTCTCCTGTCTAGTGATGAGGCTGGTGGTTATAGAATTTCTCCCTCGCATTCTTTTTCCGACCAACATGTCTCGAGGTGTGATGGTTTGGTGCGAGTGCTATTCTTTTTTGCTTTTTATTCTTGGTTGTAGAATTTTGGTGTCTGTGGTATATAGGGGGTCTGTGAGATTTATTTTTCTGAGTTGTCAGTATTCTTTGAGGAGTGTTTGTTGTGTCTTTTATTGCTATTTGGTATAATTATGTTTCAGTTTCTGTGTGAGTTTCTCGGGTTCCTTTTCAGAACAATCTGAGTTGTTTCGTGTGTTAAGAAGTGGGAAGTCTTTTCCCAGTACTTTCAGTTGGTTGCGGGTTGGAGTTTTGTTTGAGAGATTGCGTATTAATTATTCTTTTCATTTTTTTGTGTTTGTTTTCTGGTTCTGCATGCTTTTCCTTTCTCTTATTTTTCTTTTTTTCTTTTTCGTCGTTTTTTTCGTTAGGTTTGTTGGTGGTGGTTTTTCAGTATTGCTTGGGTAGGGTACGTAAAATTTTAACTCTGTTTCGAAGTTTTGGTGGTCCTGAGAGAGGCCCTTGTTCCTTTGGTGTTAGCTTTTTTGTTTTATTTTTGGGAAGGTCTTCTATCGATTCCCTTCTAGGTTTTCTTTGTGGGTGTTTTTGTTTCCGTTTTTCTGTGGTTTGGTTCTTCTCGGTTTTGGTTCGTTCTTGTTGTTGTTGTGGTTGGAATATTTCCTTTGGGGAGTCCAGAGCTACTTGTTTCTCTCTGGACTGCCTCTTTTTGTATCATGTGGGCTAAAGCGAGGGTTGTGCTTCTTTAGGGCAAGTTCCCGCCTTTTTTCTTTTAAGTGTTGGTTCTAGTTGTATGTGGTGTTCAATGACTCGTCTGTTTATTTCAATTTCAGTTTTTTTAAAAATATATTTTGTTTGTTTGGTTTGGAAATTGGTTGGTACTTTTGCGTGTTCAACCAAGTTCATATCTGATTTTTGAAGCCGTATTCGGGGTTTTCCAAGTTGGACCCCCTCTTTTATTGTTTGGCTTCGTAGTGTTGCGCACGCCGTCGTAGTAGACTAGCTTGCGTAGTGTTTTTAAAAATTATCTTTCCTTTCCCCGCTCAGCCTTTAGTTGGGCCAAGGGGTTCCGGGTTGTTTGCTGGTTTGGAGTATTGCTTCTTTACTCTTCTCTTCTTTTCTTGTTTGGCCTTCGTTCACTTCCTCCGGTCTTTGGCTTCTCCATTGTGTTAAAGGGTATTCTTTGTTTTGGGTTTTCCGGAGTTTCGCAGTCTTGGAGGGTTCGTATTAAAAAGTAAGTTCTCACACAGGTCTTTACGAGCTATAGGAGTTTTCGTGGTTTGGTTGTTTTTTGTACTGACAAGTACAGTTTTTGAGTTTTAATTTCTGGTCTTGATGACTGCTTGGTGTGCGTTGCCCCAGGATAGTAGGGCTCCAACTATTTCGACAACTCGTCTCGTCAGCCGGGGCTTCTTGCGTGGTTTCCTCGTTGCAGTCTGCTTCCAAAGTGGCAGGTTGCAGTCTTTCCCTCTGTTTCTGTGGCTGTGGCCTGGCTGGCCGATCACGTGATACCTGTGTGTTTGCGAGCGTGCTTTTGTTACGGTGCCCGCGTAGTTCTCTTTCTCTGTTACTCCTTCTCCTTAGTCTTTTTTGTTTGGAATGTCCTTTTTCTGTTTAAGAATATGCTATGGTTTATTTTTTATTTGTTGTAATAAATTTGTTGGGGTCATCCCCTTCCTCCTTTCTCCGGAGGTTTCATTTGGTTTTTAAATTGTAAGTTTCTAAGGAAAATTCTGTGCTTCATACCACAAGTAGTGGTTATTTTGGTGTTCACAGAGGGTGAGCGGGGATCGAAAAGACCTAACTATGCCCCAGTCGTCCTAGCTTGGCGACTTCCAATACTCTTTATATACAAGTGTGCAGGCGGGACATAGAGCCCGGTTCCTCTATTTACACCTAGCATTCTTTTCCTTTGCTTTAAGAGGGAGAAGGAGTGCCCTACAACGACCGGAATATTGGTGTTCAATTTAACATGGGATCTCAACAATTTTTTAGGCAAATCATCGTTTCATTTCGTTCTTTTGCAAAAATGTCTCAGTAGCTCACTAAATATGATGCATCTCATTTTAAAGGTGCAATTTGAACGCTGTGCGTGATATTTTCTTTTTATAAATACAGATAATTATAATCCAAATTCCCATAAGAAAATGATCAAAATTAGAGGGAAAAGTCTTCTGTTTTTTTACAGTAAGGAAAAGAGCTAAAAACTTCGGACTTTTTTGAGAATGGAGTACAATCTTTGTATTTGTGCGCTACTGTACTATTTTTTCGCTGTTTCCAAAGACATCCATTACACAATCGATGAGAAATTATATCCTTCATCATTGAATCTACAGAATTCAGAAATCAGATTTTTTCGTGTTCACGTACTTGGCCGTCTAACTGCTAGATGTCACTATAGTCATTCCTCATCCCACTTTCCTTCTCAGCGGGAGCCAGTCCTTTTGAAAACCTACTTTGAGCTTCTTAACAGGGGCGGGAGGAAGGGAATCATTGTAAAGAACAGAAACTTCAAACACGAGGAATGACAAAATTTATGACCTCTTTAGTTGATGGTTTCTGTTTCAGCAGTACAGTGTATTTGTAGATGGTTTCTATGAGAAGAAGTAATTTGTGTTTGTAGCGATAAAGTCAACCTTTCGACAAAGATTTGTGAAGGAGAAGCCGAACCAAAGTCTTCGTTTATGTGTACTAGACACACACACACACACACACACACACACACACACACATATATATATATATATATATATATATATATATATATATATATATATATATATATATATATAGTGGCGTATCCAGGATATGATCAAGGGAGGAGCTAAACCATAATTTGCCTCTTTATCCAGAGTAAACAGGATTGAAGCCCATTTTATCCTGTGTATACGTGAGCATCAAGGAAGGTGGGGGGGCTATATAGCCTTTATAGCCACCCTTGGATCCCTGTCTATATATATATACTATTTACAGCGCCGGATTTACGTATAAGCTAAACAAGCTATAGCTTAGGGCTCCGCTCTCCTGGGGGGCCCCAAAATCTAAAGAAAAACTGGATATACATTTTTAAAATATAAGAAAATTAATAAAAAATAAAATAAAATTTATATATACTTAGCAACAGTGCTTCCTGCTATGTAGCCTAGGTTCATGTAATTAATGGAGCTCCTTCTGCTAGTCTGCTTCCTAAATTATCTCTAGTTTCTCCATTTCTGTATGTAGGGTGTCTATGTTGATCTGGACACACATAAAAGGCCCCATTACCTTAAACAGCTTGGGGCCCCACTAAACCTAAAACCGACTCTAACTATCTCTTTATGCATGTTTGCTCCCTCTCTTTTCAAAGCATTTTTTCTTTGATATTGCTTCCAATTTCGGCAGGTTTTACCATGGGGGGAAGATTCCTAAGTGCGTTTGCACACGGCAACGATAATATCGGTGGAAGTGCCGATAATGGCGGTGAAATAGACTTCAAATCGTAGCTTGCACACGCCACCGACATTATCGGCCGATCCTCCGACCAGGGCCGTAATTTCAGACTTCGCTTGGGGGGGGGGGGCAAGAGCACCACTGACATAAGACTTTCATGTTTTGTACTAGTATATTAGTATACAATTAATTAAAGTAAATGTGTTCCTCAAACTCTTGGGGGGGGGCAATTGCCCCCTCCTGCCCCCCCTAAATGACGCCTCTGCCTCCGACACGCAGATGCTGTCGGCCAAGCCCCCGATATTGTCGGCGATATCGCCGACACCGATTTTGTCGGGGGCAATATTTTCTTATGATTGGATGCACATGCGGCTTATAATGTCGGCCGGCCAGTGGGTTAGATGAAGAGAGTGAGTTACAAGGCGCTGTGTATTCTTATTTCGTTTCATGTCTTTGGATTTTTTTTTTTTTGTTGTTTCCATTTTATCTATTACAATTGTATATTAATATTATTATTATCTTGTCCTATAAACAACTTCGGAACAGCTTATTATTTTTTTACAGTCTCTGTTTTGGAGTAGCTAATTCCCTTTATTAAATAAGTATAAAATGTGGGAAGTCTGAAGAATACTGGTTTCCCTCTAAATAGCTATTAACAAATAGAGTATAGGAAATTTAGATAACTAATTTCTTGATTATTTTCCACTCCTTTTTAAATTTTTGTTCTTTCTCTCTCTCTCTCACACACACACTCCTTGATGGTATATTTTTTAATCTATTAATGCACATAAATTTTAATACATTCTGGAAATTAATTTAAGCGTCATTTTCAAAGTTTGATACACTGTGAACATAAGCATATGGAAAAAACTCCTGATTATTATTACTTCCTTTTATTTTCATCAAAATTGTGTGCAGATCACTTTTCCCGGTCCCACTCAATAAGCAATGATTGAATAGAATATTTGTTGACAAGTCAAAGTAGAATTATCATTATTTTGAAACGAAACCAGCACAATCAAACACTCTTTGCAAAGCTCCAAGGACAAGTGGTTCATTTGGCATTTTCTTGATTGTGATCTCAACAACAGGGATGTGACTTTATGCTTCACTTGTTGCAGATTTTTTCTCTCACTTCCAAAACTATCCCAAATCCCCCATTTTTAAAAGAATTTGTGGAATGGCAATTGAAAACAAAGACCAAAGCTATGTATCGAAGTTTTCCCTCTCCCCTTTGTACCGGCTTCGACCCCCTGATAGAGTTTCGCAGTTTAGCTACAGTGACTGTATGAAAAGGTTGTGTATTATTGTATTCTTACCTTTATAGTTTTGCTTAGATTTTTAGAGATGGCAAGAATTTTTCCATTCGATATTTTAACCCTTATGATTCGATTAATGTAGACCTTACATATGGGATAAGATAACAGACTCTTTCAAGGAGCGATGTTCAAAATATTTCTGTAGTCGAAAACAATGCTGTGGAGAACACAATGCTGTGTGTGTCTTCAACATTGGGAGATGGACAGATTTGAGGCTTATTCTGAGTGGACATTAATTTCTTGTATGTATGAGTTTGTATGAGTTTTCTTACCGTTGGGTGATTGTGTCTAACCAAATGGAAAAACTTATGATTCCACCCCTCACATAAGTTATTTATGCGAGGATTATTAAATAGAGTTGCCTCATGAGCATCCCAAACTTCCGGCGGAAATCTTGGTGGCACTCTCTTAATTCTCACGACATCACAATTCTCAGAATTGAAATATTATTAGCAGTTCCAATTTTGGAACATAATGAATAAATCGAAAATTTATGTTGAAATCTTCATTTACCAAGTAAGAAATAAAATAGTTTAAAACCCGAGAGTTAAAATTATACTTTCTGCTTTTATGTCCTCCTGCCATTTCGTCCTCTGCTATTTCGTCCGCCTGCCATTTCGTCCTCTGCCATTTCGTCCTCTGCCATTTTGTCCTCCTGCCATTATGTCCGTCCCCCATCCCCCATGTATCCCGGTCTGAATCATTTGTCTAAAGCCCATAAAACATTCAAATTCAAATGTAGATGTTGCTCATCAGTGTCGACACCTAAATATTTCTCAATCAACGGTAGGGGTGTTTGGTACCCTCAATCTGTCCCCCTCTTATTAGGCTTATCCCTGTCTTGGATAAACAAAATTATTTTTAACTTTTTAGTGCGAATTGATTAACAAAAGAATGTCTTTAAAAGGTGTTTTATCATTTTTTATTCATTGGACACATATTCCAAATCCTAAAGTGATATGCAACCAGGGAAACCAGGGCTGGTTCAAGGCTAACATTTATTTTAGAATAAAGAAGTTGAAAATAAAAATATATTAAAATTTGCTTTTAAAATAAATAGATATATTGCAAAGTATGAAAGTAACAATGGAATATTGTATTGTCACCGGACTTACGTCGCTCTGCAACAGTTCTTACTTCTATGACGTCAAGAAATAAGTTCAATTTATACGAACACTAATTCAATGTTTGAAAAACACCTGTTATGTCCTTGTACACTCATGTCCAAAATGATTGTTGCATATCTATAACTGTCTTCTTGTAAGAATATAATGTAATAATGATTTTGCTGGGTACTTTTAATACTGCTACTAATTATGTGTACAATCGGGAAATGTATATGTGGTAAATTTCATAGGAAAATATTTATAAATACGAAAATTAGAATGACTAAACAAATGTTGCTAAACGGACGCGAAAGTTTTATTTTCGTTTTATTGCTCTTATATACTGCTCTTTTGACATGAAATTTGCCACATACATGTCTCTGCCAATTGTATACATACCAACATGATAAGAAATATCGGATGAATTCGTTATCAAATTATATTCCTACAACAACATATTTATAGACATGCAACAATAATTTTGGACATGAGTGTACCTTCCTAAAGAAGATGACACATGTTTTAATTCTATTGTTAATGAAGTGGTCTATTTCCCCAAATAAAAAAACAACACCAAGCAGGGCATATACTCCCTCCTGTCCTTCCAAGCCGGTTCCCAAGGACCCGGGTTCAATTCCCGACGGGAGCTCATGTGGTTCGGATTCCACGTTAATCAGTAGGTCCACGTCTCATATAGCCTCGCTGCTGAACGGGGCGTAAAACTCAAAGTCAATCAATCAATCAATCCGGTTCCCAAGGCTGCATGTAATATTGCAGCCCTTTCCTGTTGTAATAGGAAAAACTCAGGATGGTCATCCACTGGTATCGAACCCAGGACCATTCAAATGTGAAGAGAGAGGGTAAATCTGGTGGTCATATTTTTAAAAGAAAATAAGGAAATAAATCCCACTAGAAAAGAGTCACATTGTCAATACATTTCAGATCTTTGCCTGGGTTTTCTGCCTTTCAATTGAAAGTTTTTTTTTAACCACGATGGCCCTAAATAAATTGGAATAGTTTTATTGACTCTCTCGTTTTTTTTTTTTTTTTTTTTTAAATATTGGTATGGTTTTTCATTTTATATCAGACTCTTCTCGCACTATTCTGTTATTTACCATAGGTAGAATGCTTTGAGAAAGAGATGTTTGCACCGCCCGCTGGAGTGGATGTTTGTAACCGTCGTAGATATTTGAGTGCCTCTCTAGACACGGAGCTGACGGCTGATAATCATGTTGGTCCCTCTTATTTATTTTTTTTCTTCAGTTCTGTTTCTCTTTTAGCCAAAAGAAAGGAATTTCACTCTTCTGTCCCATTTCCAGCCGTAACCACCCCCTCCTGCGCTGTCCAACTTTGACCACATGCAGGGGAAAACGAAGGAAAAGGAGGGGTGCCATTTGCTTTGACGGCATTTCAGCAACAACCCCATCTGTTGCCAAAATAAGGAAACACTTTGCACTGCAAGGAGAATCAGGAAGGCTGATAGATCCTCGATTTGTCAAGGTCACTTGACTCCTGCCGGCTCTTAAGAGAGCTTGGTTTCTCCTTTATACCAGCGTTTGTGTGCAAGGATTCATATATAAATATATTTGTGTGAGATGTATATAAAATCAGGGGAGGCTTTAGTTTTCCCCAGTATATCGCCCTTTTTTTCTTTCCCTTTTTCCTTCTGTTTCTCGTTATTGTTGGTATTATTACTGTTATTATTATTATTATTATTATTATTATTATTATTATTATTATTATTATTATTATTATTATTATTATTATTCGTTAAATAGTTTGGTTTATGCCGATGTGGCCACACGTGTGGTTGTTTCACTATAAATGTGGTTATTGTTTCTGTTGTTTCGTTATTTTGTTGTTGTTGTTTCTGTTTTCTTCATTATGTTTCGTCTTTCGTGTCTTGGTATTGTTTTCTGTTATAATTGTTGTTTCACTTGCTTTTAATTCTTGTTTGTTTGATCTTTTGGTTCGATCTTTCGGTCTGCATTAAAGCTTTTTTCTGTGTGTGTGTGGTTTGCTTCGTTCTCTGTTTTGTGGTTTCTGGTTGGGATATTTGACTGCTTTTTTTTTTTTTTTTGTTCTAGCTTCAATTTTTTATTCATTCTGTGTTTTCAGTTTCCTTGGTTGGATAGATTTCTGTTTATCACTTCGTTTGGTATTTCTCCGTTTTCTATTTACTTCTTCTGATTTTCCTTCTTTTCTTTATTATTATTATTATTATTATTTTCTGTTTTTTTCTGTTTTCGAGTCCTCTCCCAGAGTTTCTCGTTTGTTTGTGGGCTTGTGGTGTATTTTTGTCTCTAGGAGACAGCATTGTCTTTTATCTTGCTACATCCAGGTAGTTTGATTGGGTTTGGTTTGTTTGCATGGTGAGTCCCCACACACCTATGATTTTTGGCAGATTTTTCTGTTTCAAGTCTTTGTTTTGTGCCTAGGATTATTTTCACGATGGGCTTCAGTTCTGTTTTCGTATAAAGGTTTTTTAGGGCCCGTTTCTGTCTGAGTTAACTCCATGTGAACGTAGTCGTTCGCATGGGCAACCGACACCCGGTCCCCCTGTGGTTGTATGTTTGCGCAGGAGAAATGTTTTGTAACCAAGTCTAATGTAATAATATACATAAGACTAACCAGCCCTCTCCTGTCTAGTGATGAGGCTGGTGGTTATAGAATTTCTCCCTCGCATTCTTTTTCCGACCAACATGTCTCGAGGTGTGATGGTTTGGTGCGAGTGCTATTCTTTTTTGCTTTTCATTCTTGGTTGTAGAATTTTGGTGTCTGTGGTATATAGGGGGTCTGTGAGATTTATTTTTCTGAGTTGTCAGTATTCTTTGAGAGGTGTTTGTAGCGTCTTTTATTGCTATTTGGTAGAATAAGGTTTTAATTTCTGTGTGTGTTTCTCGGGTTCCTTTTCAGAGCAATCTGAATTGTTTCGTGTGTTAAGAAGTGGGAAGTCTTTTCCCAGTACTTTCAGTTGGTTGCGGGTTGGAGTTTTGTTTGAGAGATTGCGTATTAATTATTCTTTTCATTTTTTTGTGTTTGTTTTCTGGTTCTGTATGCTTTTCCTTTCTCTTATTTTTCTTTTTTTCTTTTTCGTCGTTTTTTTCGTTAGGTTTGTTGGTGGTGGTTTTTCAGTATTGCTTGGGTAGGGTACGTAAAATTTTAACTCTGTTTCGAAGTTTTGGTGGTCCTGAGAGAGGCCCTTGTTCCTTTGGTGTTAGCTTTTTTGTTTTAGTTTTGGGAAGGTCTTCTATCGATTCCCTTCTAGGTTTTCTTTGTGGGTGTTTTTGTTTCCGTTTTTCTGTGGTTTGGTTCTTTTCGGTTTTGGTTCGTTCTTGTTGTTGTTGTGGTTGGAATATTTCCTTTGGGGAGTCCAGAGCTACTTGTTTCTCTCTGGACTGCCTCTTTTTGTATCATGTGGGCTAAAGCGAGGCTTGCGCTTCTTTAGGGCAAGTTCCCGCCTTTTTTCTTTTAAGTGTTGGTTCTAGTTGTATGTGGTGTTCAATGACTCGTCTGTTTATTTCAATTTCAGTTTTTTTAAAAATATATTTTGTTTGTTTGGTTTGGAAATTGGTTGGTACTTTTGCGTGTTCAACCAAGTTCATATCTGATTTTTGAAGCCGTATTCGGGGTTTTCCAAGTCGGACCCCCTCTTTTATTGTTTGGCTTCGTAGTGTTGCGCACGCCGTCGTAGTAAACTAGCTTGCGTAGTGTTTTTAAAAATTATCTTTCCTTTCCCCGCTCAGCCTTTAGTTGGGCCAAGGGGTTCCGGGTTGTTTGCTGGTTTGGAGTATTGCTTCTTTACTCTTCTCTTCTTTTCTTGTTTGGCCTTCGTTCACTTCCTCCGGTCTTTGGCTTCTCCATTGTGTTAAAGGGTATTCTTTGTTTTGGGTTTTCCGGAGTTTCGCAGTCTTGGAGGGTTCGTATTAAAAAGTAAGTTCTCACACAGGTCTTTACGAGCTATAGGAGTTTTCGTGGTTTGGTTGTTTTTTGTACTGACAAGTACAGTTTTTGAGTTTTAATTTCTGGTCTTGATGACTGCTTGGTGTGCGTTGCCCCAGGATAGTAGGGCTCCAACTATTTCGACAACTCGTCTCGTCAGCCGGGGCTTCTTGCGTGGTTTCCTCGTTGCAGTCTGCTTCCAAAGTGGCAGGTTGCAGTCTTTCCCTCTGTTTCTGTGGCTGTGGCCTGGCTGGCCGATCACGTGATACCTGTGTGTTTGCGAGCGTGCTTTTGTTACGGTGCCCGCGTAGTTCTCTTTCTCTGTTACTCCTTCTCCTTAGTGTTTTTTGTTTGGAATGTCCTTTTTCTGTTTAAGAATATGCTATGGTTTATTTTTTATTTGTTGTAATAAATTTGTTGGGGTCATCCCCTTCCTCCTTTCTCCGGAGGTTTCATTTGGTTTTTAAATTGTAAGTTTCTAAGGAAAATTCTGTGCTTCATACCACAAGTAGTGGTTATTTTGGTGTTCACAGAGGGTGAGCGGGGATCGAAAAGACCTAACTATGCCCCAGTCGTCCTAGCTTGGCGACTTCCAATACTCTTTATATACAAGTGTGCAGGCGGGACATAGAGCCCGGTTCCTCTATTTACACCTAGCATTCTTTTCCTTTGCTTTAACGGGATGATCTACCTTTTCTCGGCACAAAAATTTTTATATTGGGCCTTATGGGGAGAACATGGCTACCGAATTTCCTCAGTTTCTAAGGAACTAGGCATCTCTAATGGGAAAGAAAAATTTTTCAGCATTCTACAGAAGTTTATTAACGGGTTGAAATACTTAAATTGTATATTTGTCTGCTAGTTTAGCAGAAATAAATTATTAAAAAATAAATAAATTAGTTTCTTTTTATACAAATTATAATATGTCTAACTTTGGAACCAATTATGGTAGAAAGACCAACTTTTTTTTGTTTTATTCCTTGAGAAGAAACGACTCTAATAGTTTTAATCACAACCATATCTGATACGCCAATTAAAAAATAGTATTTTAATATAAGTATTAAAGTCCACCTGTCAAAGTTTGACGAGGGTAAGTCACGCCCCACTCTAAGCTTGGCCGCGGAAAGGGCGGGGGTTGGTGAAATGGAGGGGGAAGGGGATGGATGTCTAAATGAAACAGGTTCTCGACCAGTTTCTGAGATTACCTGTCAGCTGCCAAATACTGTTAGCTTTATATACTCTTCATTCAACGAATCTTCTGATCCTGATGTAAACATTGCAGAATGGTATTACTCCGCCAGTCATCGGATGATTGGCTGTCGGTCAGCGCTTCGTTCGAGAAGCACGTGCTTGTACCACGCACTTTACAAAACAATACCACCACGAGAAATATTGTGATCTTGCAGACGAAACGATTAATTTCAAACATGGCTATTTTGCATTATAAAAGCAAGAAATAATTACTACATATTAAAGTTGGAATTTCTGTTTGTTTCCCTACTCGCGATTAAAATAACAATAATGATATTTGATGATTTGATTGTGGTTTTAAAAGTAAACAAAAGCGAAAAATAAAAACATGTTAACATACCTATTGCGAATCTGACATGGGTTGAATCCCTTCCATATCCGTGTCCTCGCTCTCACTGCTACTGGTGTCGTCAACAACATTTATAACCAAACGGTCAACAACTGAATCACAGATCCCATCCCAACACTTATCAGCTGTTACCTGCTCCAAACCCTTTTGAACCAAGCTCTTAACTTCCTTGATTTTGAACGTGGTATTATTACTTCTAACATAACCCTTGAGCTGACTCCACACCAACTCAATCGGGTTAAAGAAACAATGGTAGGGAGGGAGTCTTAAAACAGTGTGGCCAGCGTTTTCTGCCATACTGTCAATAATATATTTATCATATTTTGATTTTACATTTGCTGCTTTTATCACCTGAATTAGCTCGTCTTTTATCATATCTTTTGCGTATGGTATGTCTGTATTTCCCATCCATTCAATAATATCGTTTTTGACCCACGATCTGTTTGGAATGCGCTCTGACTTTACACTGTGATATGGCGCATTGTCCATAACAATCACACTGTTAGGTTCGAGTTTCGGCAAAATGTTTTGAAACCAATTGCTAAACACATCACCTGTCATCTCATC
Organism: Thermobia domestica; assembly: GCF_964235325.1. Lineage (NCBI taxonomy): Eukaryota > Metazoa > Arthropoda > Insecta > Zygentoma > Lepismatidae > Thermobia > Thermobia domestica. Next base: position 147,848,066 of record NC_137469.1, read on the forward strand.
ATGATAATCCCCCGTTTTGTTGGATTCAAAAAGCAAGACCCCTCCCTCCAAAAAACCGTCTTCACTTCCAATATGTAGGAGAATCAGGCGCTTCCCCTTTCCTGTAGGATTTTTCAAGCCGGTGCTCAAACCTGAAAGAAACGCTTGCTTTCTATCTTTTACACTTGAGTCAACCCACACTTTTGTTGTCGTATGACCTTCATTGACCCAAGTCTCATCAAGGTAATATATTTTTTTACCTTGTTGCCTGTAGGAACGAATTTTCCTTAGGTATTCCCTCCGCCAGTGTACTATATCTTCACGATCAATGATTATTTGTTTTCGATTTCTGCGGACAAATTCGAACCCGATTTCACACAGTAGAGTATAAAAAGTCGTTCTTTTGAAATTAGGTAAATCTGTATCGCTGTTTACAGCGGACAGCACTTTATTGATTGTTGGTGGTTCATTTCTCACATAAAATTGATGAACTTTTCTACGAATAGCAGTTCTTACAAATTCATCACACTGAACTTCCAATACTGGTTTCTCACGTCTATGTTTCTTCCCGGGAGTTGACAGTATTCCTTTTTTTAATCTTTCACTGCGAGCACCATTAACACTAAACACAGACACACCAGTAAATTCTGCAGTTAATTTCACTATGTCTTTTATGGCTAGCGTTGGATGTTTTTCACACAGCTTATGGAAAACATTGAGAACAATACGTTTTTCACCACTACGCAACGGTTTACCCTGTCGATGTTTTACATATTCCCCGCACGCGGCCATATTGTAAACTGTAATTCGCGCGAAGGTGGAGCAAAGCCACTTTCTGCACATGCGTATTCTCTTTTATTGCATTAATTCAATTTAATTCTTAGATATATTGTTACTTCTATTATTTAATTGTAAGGAAATTGCATTTCTAGAAGGAAATTGCTTTATAAGAAACAAAAACATTTTAAAAAGAGCTTACTTGATGATGGACTATTTTCTTCTACCGCATGGATGTTGATAGGCTCTGTAACCAATGAAATAAAGCCATCACCACGTGTATTTGTTTACATGAGGTACTGAACGTTCCTTGAACGAACTTTAGTTTGTCTCCCTCAATGGTTCCATACTAAGAGACTGGACGATGTGGTGTGAAGTATCCTCTTTTTCCCGTTACCTCTGGAAGTTCATCAAGATGCATTCTAGAGTGCGCGGGAAGAACAGTATATATCAGAAAACGCTGTTATTTTGGAAATTTTTTCCCTTCCGGACAAATATTATAGCATACAGTAGTGGCGAAGGAAAGGGGGGCAGAGGGGTGCCCCCACAGGATTCCGACAATGTATAGTCCTGGCCCCCATATATAGGTGTCAGTAAAAAAAAATGTCCCCTAAGTTCTTTTAAAAATAATGTCTTGGGAATATATTTCAAATTTGTGGTGTTTTCCTGGTAGCCGTCATTTTCCAATATGGCCACCGCCCTACGTAAATCTCTCTCTCTCTCTCTCTCTCTCTCTCTCTATATATATATATATATATATATATATATATATATATATATATATATATATATATATATATATATATAAAGAGAGAGATCGTGAACCAAGGCACTTAGAAAGATAATTTTGGTGTCAAACTATAGGTTTCTGAGGCCGATGAATTTAAATATGGCATTGTTTATTGCCACTTAGAAACCTTACAACCTGACAACACTGTTGTCTAACGATTAACTGTACAAAGTTACAAATGCGTATATGCACGCATTACTCTAGGATGTAGCGTACTTCCTTAGGAGTAAACGAAACCTACTTTTTCTGGTAGCTTTCATCACTACAAGACATATTTTACATGGTAACATGAGAGAACATTGTCTAAATCCAATATGGCAGTCAATATGATGGCTAATTACTAGGCAACCAGGTAATGGACTTAATCAAATGCCTGTCAGTCCTAATTGGCCTAGAGCCTAGAGAATGGGAGAAAGGCAGGATACGGTCTCATTGAAGAAGCGTCTCCTGAGGGGGCGAGGGAAATTTAAAATACTTCATTTTTTAATGAAAAACACGGTTTTGCCTCCTTGTCCGCAGACAACACTGCACACCAAATGCTCTATAAGACGTTCTCTAAATAGCCCTGTTAGATCCAACCTGTATTGTGTGTAAACCGTGTATTTTCACGGGGGAACAGCGGAGCAAAAGCCCTGTTTTTTTTTTTTTTTGGTGATATTTCTGGTTTCTCGTGCTTACTTCGCTAAGACTAAGCACTGTAAGCCAATCTCCAATTATCCTATAGCAGTGTTAATTTCAGATCATTTCCTCCGGAGGCGCCACGCACAGGGCAAAAGCGATTAAAAATTGCGTGCTCCACAGAAATTTCTGCGAAGATCTCAAGCACTCGAGGGTGAATTTCGTAGCTCTTGGGAGAATTCCCCCCCCCCCAGAATCACCCCTGAAATCATCACTGTCCTAGGGAGTTGAAACAAGAAGCAGGATACACAAAAAAGAACAAATTTTCAAAGCATTTAAAGTTTAGGCTCGTTGCGCTAAGCGCCTTCTTAGGACGAGGATATGGGAATTGAAAAATGCACGTTTTCTTTTATTTATTTATTTATTTATTTATTGAAAAACATGTTTGCCCTTTTTTGTCCCCAGACAACCATGCAGACGACACACACCAAATGTCTTATACAAAGATGTTGCCATGATAACTCCTGTAAGACCCATTTGGAACGGTGTCCATACTGTGCATTGTTATATGGGGACAAGGGAGCAAAGCCCTGTTTTCTTTGACTGTTTCGTTTTCCGCGCTTACCCCGCTAAGACTACGCACTGTCAGTTAGTCTTATCGTTTATCCTAAAGAGTTGAAAATCAGATGTTTGATAAATGTTAACATGGGGCCTTCAGTGTACAAGGGATTCAATTTATTTACTTCTTATTTATTTGTGAACGAGAAGGACAATAGGAAGGGGTCGGGCCTCCAATTTCGAGGTCACATCGGCCCTTTAGGGAAAGCTAGATTTGAAAAGAAAGTGGTCGTGGTCCTGACCGTTTTAGAGAAGGTACGACCCCGGCATTCGCCTGGTGAAATTGAGGAAAACCTCAGCCAGGATGATCAGCATAAGCGGAATTTGAACCCACACTCAACCTACTCAGTGCGGCATAGCAGGCGGCCGCTTTTCCCCTACATCACCGGCTGGGTTAACCACCGGCAGAGAGTTTGCACTATCTTCGTATTAAAAAGGGACATATTTCAATGCTTTTTCATGACACTTGTATCAAAAAAATAAAAATGTGGGATTTGAATTCCTTGTGCACTCACGCCCCCATATATCAAATATGATTTTTTCTTGTGAACGAGCTAACAGCCTTGATTTCAATGAAAAAAAAAAACAACTTGGTACACAAACTGATTTGTACAATGATCTTGGATGAGTTCGTTAACCTGAATGATCAAATTGAAAATTTGAAAAGACGCCGTTTGAACCTCTCAAAAATTCTTAATTTCTACAACTGAATCGTTTCATGCTAAAAGAGTGTTAGTCCATAATCAATGTTTATTTTAGTTTATCAAGCCTGGGAGGCACGCAACTATAGTGGTCCTTATGTAAGTTGAATGGCATAACTTCTTGCTACCCTATGGCCACATACCATAAGTAATACATTTAGAGTAGAGGGCGGAGGGCATTTGAACAATAAATTTCCCGAAATTCTTATTTTCTCCTTCACACTCAGTAAATTTTCTTATACAAGTGCATCAATGTGCTGAATATGATATACCAATGTGACCAGAGAATGGAGAACTTTTTCAAATTTTCGATGAGACGTAAGCCCATAAGGGATATTGTTCAAATATATTCCCTTGGGAGGTAGATTTAAACAAGGGTAGGGAAGGTTTGAACAAACAATAATATGAGCCAAAGGATAGTTATGGTGGTCTGCCTCAGAGGGCTACTTTTTACGGTAGAGAACTAATTGCTAATATATATCACTCAATGTGGTTGAAAACAATATGCTATCAAGTCTGAATTATTAGAATTCGATTTTTAGTTTGGTTTGCCCGGAAACTGCCTGAAGTTAATGTTCTGGACTCGGTCTGAAGGATCCTCAAATCTCAATAAATAGACCAAATAGCATTCTGTTCGCTAATTTTGATTCAGTTCATCTTATAGACACCGATTTAACCAATTTAAACCTTGCTTAAAATGTGTCCCGTACTGTTCATTCAAAACTGTCCCAATACGTATGACACACACACACACACGAAAGTCAGAAATGAAACCAAATTTGGTTCAAAATTGCCTTACTTCAATGTGAACGCCAGCATGATCCAGAAAAAAGTACAAACGACAGCCGTTTCAATTTTTCAAGGAAAGCTGTCTCTTGTTGCCCTGTGCCAAAAGTTTTTTTTCTTTTTTTTAACTCTTTGATTTACTAATGTACTCTCGAAAATATTCATCCTTTCTTTACATACAACATATTTTCTGAGGCAGAACTAGAAATATTTCCTGAGATGACAAAAACAAACAGTAATGAAAAATATTTTCTTTGAAATGTCAAACGAAGTGATATAGGGGAGCGAGGTGGGGGTGTCTCAATTGAAGTCTCATCAGATCACACAAGAACTAACTCGTTAAATTTCATTACAAAAGATTCTTTTGCAAGTTAAAATAATTTTGCACAATGTACATAAACTTTTAAGTTGTCGTTAGAAATAAACAAAATAATAAATGTCCTAAATAACTTCATTTCTCCACTACAGCTGTAAAAATTGTTCAGAACTTTGATACTTTTGAGACATCTTTTTGGAATATTATCCTGTTGCTGTTCTTGAGATAATAATAATAATAATAATAATAATAATAATAATAATAATAATAATAATAATAATAATAATAATAATAATAATAATAATAATAATATAACTTTTGCCTTTGAAAATAAACAGATGGTAAAGTTATGGTCGATACATTTTTGGAATTCGAAGGCATTTTAGAATGCTTGTCTATCATCTGGCTATCAGAAATAATTGATCACCATTTTCTCTACATATCTATAATTTTCTTACAGGGTAGAAACACCTCCTCGAAAGAGAGAGAGAGAAAAAAAGAGAGAGAAAGTGGCCGAACTTGGGCTATTGAACGTAAGGACAGGATGTTTACATTCGCATTGACACCTGCTGTGAAAACGGTCCCTTCATATCTCTCGGGAAGAAAACAAAAGAAAAGGATGGCCGCGGATGCCTTACCCTCGTCAAACTTCTTGACAGGTGGACTTTAATACTTATATTAAAATACTATTTTTTAATTGGCGTATCAGATATGGTTGTGATTAAAACTATTAGAGTCGTTTCTTCTCAAGGAATAAAACAAAAAAAAGTTGGTCTTTCTACCATAATTGGTTCCAAAGTTAGACATATTATAATTTGTATAAAAAGAAACTAATTTATTTATTTTTTAATAATTTATTTCTGCTAAACTAGCAGACAAATATACAATTTAAGTATTTCAACCCGTTAATAAACTTCTGTAGAATGCTGAAAAATTTTTTTTTCCCATTAGAGATACCTAGTTCCTTAGAAACTGAGGAAATTCGGTAGCCATGTTCTCCCCATAAGGTCCAATATAAAAATTTTTGTGCCGAGAAAAGGTAGATCATCCCGTTAAGAGAGCTTGGTTTCTCCTTTATACCAGCGTTTGTGTGCAAGGATTCATATATAAATATATTTGTGTGAGATGTATATAAAATCAGGGGAGGCTTTAGTTTTCCCCAGTATATCGTCCTTTTTTTCTTTCCCTTTTTTCTTCTGTTTCTCGTTATTGTTGGTATTATTACTGTTATTATTATTATTATTATTATTATTATTATTATTATTATTATTATTATTATTATTATTATTATTATTATTATTATTATTATTATTCGTTAAATAGTTTGGTTTATGCCGATGTGGCCACACGTGTGGTTGTTTCACTATAAATGTGGTTATTGTTTCTGTTGTTTCGTTATTTTGTTGTTGTTGTTTCTGTTTTCTTCATTATGTTTCGTCTTTCGTGTCTTGGTATTGTTTTCTGTTATAATTGTTGTTTCACTTGCTTTTAATTCTTGTTTGTTTGATCTTTTGGTTCGATCTTTCGGTCTGCATTAAAGCTTTTTTCTGTGTGTGTGTGGTTTGCTTCGTTCTCTGTTTTGTGGTTTCTGGTTGGGATATTTGACTGCTTTTTTTTTTTTTTTTGTTCTAGCTTCAATTTTTTATTCATTCTGTGTTTTCAGTTTCCTTGGTTGGATAGATTTCTGTTTATCACTTCGTTTGGTATTTCTCCGTTTTCTATTTACTTCTTCTGATTTTCCTTCTTTTCTTGATTATTATTATTATTATTATTTTCTGTTTTTTTCTGTTTTCGAGTCCTCTCCCAGAGTTTCTCGTTTGTTTGTGGGCTTGTGGTGTATTTTTGTCTCTAGGAGACAGCATTGTCTTTTATCTTGCTACATCCAGGTAGTTTGATTGGGTTTGGTTTGTTTGCATGGTGAGTCCCCACACACCTATGATTTTTGGCAGATTTTTCTGTTTCAAGTCTTTGTTTTGTGCCTAGGATTATTTTCACGATGGGATTCAGTTCTGTTTTCGTATAAAGGTTTTTTAGGGCCCGTTTCTGTCTGAGTTAACTCCATGTGAACGTAGTCGTTCGCATGGGCAACCGACACCCGGTCCCCCTGTGGTTGTATGTTTGCGCAGGAGAAATGTTTTGTAACCAAGTCTAATGTAATAATATACATAAGACTAACCAGCCCTCTCCTGTCTAGTGATGAGGCTGGTGGTTATAGAATTTCTCCCTCGCATTCTTTTTCCGACCAACATGTCTGTGATGTGTCTGAGGTGTGATGGTTTGGTGCGAGTGCTATTCTTTTTTGCTTTTCATTCTTGGTTGTAGAATTTTGGTGTCTGTGGTATATAGGGGGTCTGTGAGATTTATTTTCCTGAGTTGTCAGTATTCTTTGAGGAGTGTTTGTTGTGTCTTTTATTGCTATTTGGTATAATTATGTTTCAGTTTCTGTGTGAGTTTCTCGGGTTCCTTTTCAGAACAATCTGAGTTGTTTCGTGTGTTAAGAAGTGGAAAGTCTTTTCCCAGTACTTTCAGTTGGTTGCGGGTTGGAGTTTTGTTTGAGAGATTGCGTATTAATTATTCTTTTCATTTTTTTGTGTTTGTTTTCTGGTTCTGCATGCTTTTCCTTTCTCTTATTTTTCTTTTTTTCTTTTTCGTCGTTTTTTTCGTTAGGTTTGTTGGTGGTGGTTTTTCAGTATTGCTTGGGTAGGGTACGTAAAATTTTAACTCTGTTTCGAAGTTTTGGTGGTCCTGAGAGAGGCCCTTGTTCCTTTGGTGTTAGCTTTTTTGTTTTAGTTTTGGGAAGGTCTTCTATCGATTCCCTTCTAGGTTTTCTTTGTGGCTGTTTTTGTTTCCGTTTTTCTGTGGTTTGGTTCTTCTCGGTTTTGGTTCGTTCTTGTTGTTGTTGTGGTTGGAATATTTCCTTTGGGGAGTCCAGAGCTACTTGTTTCTCTCTGGACTGCCTCTTTTTGTATCATGTGGGCTAAAGCGAGGCTTGTGCTTCTTTAGGGCAAGTTCCCGCCTTTTTTCTTTTAAGTGTTGGTTCTAGTTGTATGTGGTGTTCAATGACTCGTCTGTTTATTTCAATTTCAGTTTTTTTAAAAATATATTTTGTTTGTTTGGTTTGGAAATTGGTTGGTACTTTTGCGTGTTCAACCAAGTTCATATCTGATTTTTGAAGCCGTATTCGGGGTTTTCCAAGTTGGACCCCCTCTTTTATTGTTTGGCTTCGTAGTGTTGCGCACGCCGTCGTAGTAGACTAGCTTGCGTAGTGTTTTTAAAAATTATCTTTCCTTTCCCCGCTCAGCCTTTAGTTGGGCCAAGGGGTTCCGGGTTGTTTGCTGGTTTGGAGTATTGCTTCTTTACTCTTCTCTTCTTCTCTTCTTTTGTACTGAAAAGTACAGTTTTTGAGTTTTAATTTCTGGTCTTGATGACTGCTTGGTGTGCGTTGCCCCAGGATAGTAGGGCTCCAACTATTTCGACAACTCGTCTCGTCAGCCGGGGCTTCTTGCGTGGTTTCCTCGTTGCAGTCTGCTTCCAAAGTGGCAGGTTGCAGTCTTTCCCTCTGTTTCTGTGGCTGTGGCCTGGCTGGCTGGTCTCTCTCAGGACCAACAAACCTTCAAAACAGAGTTAAAATTTTACATACCCTACCCAAGCAATACTGAAAAACCACCACCAACAAACCCAACAAAACAACGACGAAAAGAAAAAAGAAAAAGAAGAGAAGGAAAAGCAAGTAGAACCAGAAAACCAACAAAAAATGAAAAGAATCATTAATATGCAATCTCTCAAACAAAACTACAACCCACAACCAACTGAAAGTACTGGGAAAAGACTTTCCACTTCTTAACACACGAAACAATTCAGATTGCTCTGAAAAGGAACCCGAGAAACACACACAGAAATTAAAACCTTATTCTACCAAATAGCAATAAAAGACGCTACAAACACCTCTCAAAGAATACTGACAGCTGAAAAAAATCTCACAGACCTCCTATATACCATATACACCAACATTTTACAACCAAGCATGAAAAGGAAAAAAGAATAGTACTCGCACCAAACCATCACACCTCGAGGAATGCTGAGCAAAAGAAGAATGCGAGGGAGAAATTCTGTAACCACCAGACTCATCACTAGATAGGAGAGGGCTGGATAGTCTTATGTATATTATTACATTAGACTTGGTGACAAAACATTTCTTCTGCGCAAACACACAACCACAGGGGGACCAGTTGTCGGTTGCCCATGCGAACGACTACGTTCACATGGAGTTAACTCAGACAGAAGCGGGCCCTAAGAAACCTTTATACGAAAACAGAACTGAAACCCATCGTGAAAATAATCCTAGGCACAAAACAAAAACTTGAAACAGAAAAACCTGCCAAAAATCATAGGTGTGTTGGGACTCACCATGCAAACAAACCAAACCCGATCAAACTACCGGGATGTAGCAAGATAAAAGACAATGCTGTCTTTTAGACACAAAAAATACACCACATGCCCACAAACAAACGAGAAACTCTGAGAGAGGACGAAAAAAAAGGAAAAAGGAAAAAAGAAAAAAAGAAAAATAATAAAGAAAAGAAGGAAAACCAGGAGAAGTAAATATTAAAAAAAATAAAATAACGAAGAGTAAAACAGAAACCTATCCAACCAAGAAAACTGGAAACACAGAATGAATAAACAATTGAAGCTAGAACCCATGAGGAAAGAAAAAAACACAACCAAAACCGTCAAACATCCCAACCAGAAACCACAAATGAGAGATCGAAAACAAACCACACACACGCACAAAAAGGCTTTAATGCAGACCGAAAGATCGAACTAAAAGATCAAAAAAAAAAAAAAAAAAAAAAAAAAATTAAAAGCAACTGAAACAACAATTATAACATAAAAATACCGAGACACGGAAGACGAAACATAATAAAGAAAACAGAAAGAACAGCAAAAAAATAACGAAACAACAGAAACAATAACCATATTTATAGTGAAACAACCACACGTGTGGCCACATCGACATAAACCAAACTATTTAACGAATAATAATAATAATAATAGCAACAACAGTAATAATACCAATAATAACAAAAAAAGAGAAGGAAAAAGGGAAAGAAAAAAGGACGATATACAGGGGAAAACTAAAGCCCCCTCTGATTTTATATACATTACACACATATATATGTATATATAAATCTTTGCACACAAACGCTGGAATAAAGGAGAATCCAAGCTCTTTCGAAGCAAAGGAAAAGAACGCTGGGTGTAAATGGAGGAACCGGGCTCTATGTCCAACCTGCACACTTGATTATAAAGATTACGTGAAGTCGCCAAGCTAGGACGACTGGGGCATAGTTAGGTCTTTTCGATCCCCGCTCACCCTCTTGAACATCAAAGAACCACTACTTGTGGTATGAAGCACAGAATTTTCCTTTGAAACTTACTATATAAAAACCAAATCAAACCTCCGGAGAAAGGAGGAAGGGGATAACCCCAACAAATTTATTACAACAAATAAAAATGAAACCATAGCATATTCTTAAACAAAAAAAGGACATTCCAATCAGAAAGAACCCAGACTAAGGAGAAGGAGTAACAGAGAAAGAGAACTACGCGGGCACCGTAACAAAAGCACGCTCGCAAACACACAGGTATCACGTGATCAGCCAGCCAGGTCACACCCACAGAAACAGAGGGAAAGACTACAACCTGCCACTTTGGAAGCAGACTGCGACGAGAAAACCACGCAAGAAGCCCCGGCTGACGAGACGAGTTGTCGAAATAGTTGGAGCCCTACTATCCTGGGGCAACGCACACCAAGCAGTCATTAAGACCAGAAATTAAAAAATCGAAACTGTACTTGTCAGTACAAAAGCAAATCTAACAACGAAAACTCCTATACCTCGTAAAGACCTGTGTGAAAACGTACTTTTTAATACGAACCCTCCAAGACTGTGGAACTGCGGAAAACCCAAATCAAAGAATACCCTTTAACACAATGGAGAAGCCAAAGACCGGAAGAAGTGAACCAAGGCCAAACAAGAAAAGAAGAGAAGAGTAAAGGAGCAATACTCCAAAACCAGCAAACAATCCGGAACCCCTTGGCCCAACTAAAGGCTGAGCGGGGAAAGGAAAGAGAACCTTAAAAACACTACGCAAGCTAGTCTACTATGACGCCTTGCGCAACACTACGAAGCCAAACAAAAAAAGGGGCCCAACTTGGAAAACCCCGAATACGGCTTCAAAAATCAGATATGAACTTGGTTGAATACGCCAAAGCACCAACCAATTTCAAAACCAAACACAAAAAATATATTTTTTAATAAAACTCAAATTGAAATAAACAGAGAAGTCATTGAACACCACAGACAAGTAGAACCAACATTAAAAAAAGGGGGGAACTTGCCCTAGAGAAGCGCGAGTCTCCCTTTAGCCCACATGATACAAAAAGAGGCAATCCAGAGAAAAACAAGTAACTCTGGACTTCCCAAAAATAAATATTCCAACCACAACAACAAGAACGAACCACAACCGAAAAGAACCAAATCATAGAAAGACGAAAACAAAAACACCCCACAAAGAAAACCAAGAAGGGAATCGATAGAAGACCTTACGAGTTTCTGAACAACTTCCCAAAAATAAAACAGAAAAAGCTAACACCAAAGGAACAAGGGTCTCTCTCAGGACCAACAAACCTTCAAAACAGAGTTAAAATTTTACATACCCTACCCAAGCAATACTGAAAAACCACCACCAACAAACCCAACAAAACAACGACGAAAAGAAAAAAGAAAAAGAAGAGAAGGAAAAGCAAGTAGAACCAGAAAACCAACAAAAAATGAAAAGAATCATTAATATGCAATCTCTCAAACAAAACTACAACCCACAACCAACTGAAAGTACTGGGAAAAGACTTTCCACTTCTTAACACACGAAACAATTCAGATTGCTCTGAAAAGGAACCCGAGAAACACACACAGAAATTAAAACCTTATTCTACCAAATAGCAATAAAAGACGCTACAAACACCTCTCAAAGAATACTGACAGCTGAAAAAAATCTCACAGACCTCCTATATACCATATACACCAACATTTTACAACCAAGCATGAAAAGGAAAAAAGAATAGTACTCGCACCAAACCATCACACCTCGAGGAATGCTGAGCAAAAGAAGAATGCGAGGGAGAAATTCTGTAACCACCAGACTCATCACTAGATAGGAGAGGGCTGGATAGTCTTATGTATATTATTACATTAGACTTGGTGACAAAACATTTCTTCTGCGCAAACACACAACCACAGGGGGACCAGTTGTCGGTTGCCCATGCGAACGACTACGTTCACATGGAGTTAACTCAGACAGAAGCGGGCCCTAAGAAACCTTTATACGAAAACAGAACTGAAACCCATCGTGAAAATAATCCTAGGCACAAAACAAAAACTTGAAACAGAAAAACCTGCCAAAAATCATAGGTGTGTTGGGACTCACCATGCAAACAAAGCAAACCCGATCAAACTACCGGGATGTAGCAAGATAAAAGACAATGCTGTCTTTTAGACACAAAAAATACACCACATGCCCACAAACAAACGAGAAACTCTGAGAGAGGACGAAAAAAAGGAAAAAGGAAAAAAGAAAAAAAGAAAAATAATAAAGAAAAGAAGGAAAACCAGGAGAAGTAAATATTAAAAAAAATAAAATAACGAAGAGTAAAACAGAAACCTATCCAACCAAGAAAACTGGAAACACAGAATGAATAAACAATTGAAGCTAGAACCCATGAGGAAAGAAAAAAACACAACCAAAACCGTCAAACATCCCAACCAGAAACCACAAATGAGAGATCGAAAACAAACCACACACACGCACAAAAAGGCTTTAATGCAGACCGAAAGATCGAACTAAAAGATCAAAAAAAAAAAAAAAAAAAAATCAAGAATTAAAAGCAACTGAAACAACAATTATAACAGATAAAAATACCGAGACACGGAAGACGAAACATAATAAAGAAAACAGAAAGAACAGCAAAAAAATAACGAAACAACAGAAACAATAACCATATTTATAGTGAAACAACCACACGTGTGGCCACATCGACATAAACCAAACTATTTAACGAATAATAATAATAATAATAGCAACAACAGTAATAATACCAATAATAACAAAAAAAGAGAAGGAAAAAGGGAAAGAAAAAAGGACGATATACAGGGGAAAACTAAAGCCCCCTCTGATTTTATATACATTACACACATATATATATATATATAAATCTTTGCACACAAACGCTGGAATAAAGGAGAATCCAAGCTCTTTCGAAGCAAAGGAAAAGAACGCTGGGTGTAAATGGAGGAACCGGGCTCTATGTCCCACCTGCACACTTGATTATAAAGATTACGTGAAGTCGCCAAGCTAGGACGACTGGGGCATAGTTAGGTCTTTTCGATCCCCGCTCACCCTCTTGAACACCAAAGAACCACTACTTGTGGTATGAAGCACAGAATTTTCCTTTGAAACTTACTATATAAAAACCAAATCAAACCTCCGGAGAAAGGAGGAAGGGGATGACCCCAACAAATTTATTACAACAAATAAAAAATAAACCATAGCATATTCTTAAACAGAAAAAGGACATTCCAAACAAAAAAGACTAAGGAGAAGGAGTAACAGAGAAAGAGAACTACGCGGGCACCGTAACAAAAGCACGCTCGCAAACACACAGGTATCACGTGATCAGCCAGCCAGGTCACACCCACAGAAACAGAGGGAAAGACTACAACCTGCCACTTTGGAAGCAGACTGCGACGAGAAAACCACGCAAGAAGCCCCGGCTGACGAGACGAGTTGTCGAAATAGTTGGAGCCCTACTATCCTGGGGCAACGCACACCAAGCAGTCATTAAGACCAGAAATTAAAAAATCGAAACTGTACTTGTCAGTACAAAAGCAAATCTAACAACGAAAACTCCTATACCTCGTAAAGACCTGTGTGAAAACGTACTTTTTAATACGAACCCTCCAAGACTGTGGAACTGCGGAAAACCCAAATCAAAGAATACCCTTTAACACAATGGAGAAGCCAAAGACCGGAAGAAGTGAACCAAGGCCAAACAAGAAAAGAAGAGAAGAGTAAAGGAGCAATACTCCAAAACCAGCAAACAATCCGGAACCCCTTGGCCCAACTAAAGGCTGAGCGGGGAAAGGAAAGAGAACCTTAAAAACACTACGCAAGCTAGTCTACTATGACGCCTTGCGCAACACTACGAAGCCAAACAAAAAAAGGGGCCCAACTTGGAAAACCCCGAATACGGCTTCAAAAATCAGATATGAACTTGGTTGAATACGCCAAAGCACCAACCAATTTCAAAACCAAACACAAAAAAAAAAATATTTTTTAATAAAACTCAAATTGAAATAAACAGAGAAGTCATTGAACACCACAGACAAGTAGAACCAACATTAAAAAAAGGGGGGAACTTGCCCTAGAGAAGCGCGAGTCTCCCTTTAGCCCACATGATACAAAAAGAGGCAATCCAGAGAAAAACAAGTAACTCTGGACTTCCCAAAAATAAATATTCCAACCACAACAACAAGAACGAACCACAACCGGAAAGAACCAAATCATAGAAAGACGAAAACAAAAACACCCCACAAAGAAAACCAAGAAGGGAATCGATAGAAGACCTTACGAGTTTCTGAACAACTTCCCAAAAATAAAACAGAAAAAGCTAACACCAAAGGAACAAGGGTCTCTCTCAGGACCAACAAACCTTCAAAACAGAGTTAAAATTTTACATACCCTACCCAAGCAATACTGAAAAACCACCACCAACAAACCCAACAAAACAACGACGAAAAGAAAAAAGAAAAAGAAGAGAAGGAAAAGCAAGTAGAACCAGAAAACCAACAAAAAATGAAAAGAATCATTAATATGCAATCTCTCAAACAAAACTACAACCCACAACCAACTGAAAGTACTGGGAAAAGACTTTCCACTTCTTAACACACGAAACAATTCAGATTGCTCTGAAAAGGAACCCGAGAAACACACACAGAAATTAAAACCTTATTCTACCAAATAGCAATAAAAGACGCTACAAACACCTCTCAAAGAATACTGACAGCTGAAAAAAATCTCACAGACCTCCTATATACCATATACACCAACATTTTACAACCAAGCATGAAAAGGAAAAAAGAATAGCACTCGCACCAAACCATCACACCTCGAGGAATGCTGAGCAAAAGAAGAATGCGAGGGAGAAATTCTGTAACCACCAGACTCATCACTAGATAGGAGAGGGCTGGATAGTCTTATGTATATTATTACATTAGACTTGGTGACAAAACATTTCTTCTGCGCAAACACACAACCACAGAGGGACCAGTTGTCGGTTGCCCATGCGAACGACTACGTTCACATGGAGTTAACTCAGACAGAAGCGGGCCCTAAGAAACCTTTATACGAAAACAGAACTGAAACCCATCGTGAAAATAATCCTAGGCACAAAACAAAAACTTGAAACAGAAAAACCTGCCAAAAATCATAGGTGTGTTGGGACTCACCATGCAAACAAACCAAACCCGATCAAACTACCGGGATGTAGCAAGATAAAAGACAATGCTGTCTTTTAGACACAAAAAATACACCACATGCCCACAAACAAACGAGAAACTCTGAGAGAGGACGAAAAAAAGGAAAAAGGAAAAAAGAAAAAAAGAAAAATAATAAAGAAAAGAAGGAAAACCAGGAGAAGTAAATATTAAAAAAAATAAAATAACGAAGAGTAAAACAGAAACCTATGCAACCAAGAAAACTGGAAACACAGAATGAATAAACAATTGAAGCTAGAACCCATGAGGAAAGAAAAAAACACAACCAAAACCGTCAAACATCCCAACCAGAAACCACAAATGAGAGATCGAAAACAAACCACACACACGCACAAAAAGGCTTTAATGCAGACCGAAAGATCGAACTAAAAGATCAAAAAAAAAAAAAAAAAAAAAAACAAGAATTAAAAGCAACTGAAACAACAATTATAACAGATAAAAATACCGAGACACGGAAGACGAAACATAATAAAGAAAACAGAAAGAACAGCAAAACAATAACGAAACAACAGAAACAATAACCATATTTATAGTGAAACAACCACACGTGTGGCCACATCGACATAAACCAAACTATTTAACGAATAATAATAATAATAATAGCAACAACAGTAATAATACCAATAATAACAAAAAAAGAGAAGGAAAAAGGGAAAGAAAAAAGGACGATATACAGGGGAAAACTAAAGCCCCCTCTGATTTTATATACATTACACACATATATATGTATATATAAATCTTTGCACACAAACGCTGGAATAAAGGAGAATCCAAGCTCTTTCGAAGCAAAGGAAAAGAACGCTGGGTGTAAATGGAGGAACCGGGCTCTATGTCCCACCTGCACACTTGATTATAAAGATTACGTGAAGTCGCCAAGCTAGGACGACTGGGGCATAGTTAGGTCTTTTCGATCCCCGCTCACCCTCTTGAACATCAAAGAACCACTACTTGTGGTATGAAGCACAGAATTTTCCTTTGAAACTTACTATATAAAAACCAAATCAAACCTCCGGAGAAAGGAGGAAGGGGATGACCCCAACAAATTTATTACAACAAATAAAAATGAAACCATAGCATATTCTTAAACAAAAAAAGGACATTCCAATCAGAAAAAAGAACCCAGACTAAGGAGAAGGAGTAACAGAGAAAGAGAACTACGCGGGCACCGTAACATAAGCACGCTCGCAAACACACAGGTATCACGTGATCAGCCAGCCAGGTCACACCCACAGAAACAGAGGGAAAGACTACAACCTGCCACTTTGGAAGCAGACTGCGACGAGAAAACCACGCAAGAAGCCCCGGCTGACGAGACGAGTTGTCGAAATAGTTGGAGCCCTACTATCCTGGGGCAACGCACACCAAGCAGTCATTAAGACCAGAAATTAAAAAATCGAAACTGTACTTGTCAGTACAAAAGCAAATCTAACAACGAAAACTCCTATACCTCGTAAAGACCTGTGTGAAAACGTACTTTTTAATACGAACCCTCCAAGACTGTGGAACTGCGGAAAACCCAAATCAAAGAATACCCTTTAACACAATGGAGAAGCCAAAGACCGGAAGAAGTGAACCAAGGCCAAACAAGAAAAGAAGAGAAGAGTAAAGGAGCAATACTCCAAAACCAGCAAACAATCCGGAACCCCTTGGCCCAACTAAAGGCTGAGCGGGGAAAGGAAAGAGAACCTTAAAAACACTACGCAAGCTAGTCTACTATGACGCCTTGCGCAACACTACGAAGCCAAACAAAAAAAGGGGCCCAACTTGGAAAACCCCGAATACGGCTTCAAAAATCAGATATGAACTTGGTTGAATACGCCAAAGCACCAACCAATTTCAAAACCAAACACAAAAAATATATTTTTTAATAAAACTCAAATTGAAATAAACAGAGAAGTCATTGAACACCACAGACAAGTAGAACCAACATTAAAAAAAGGGGGGAACTTGCCCTAGAGAAGCGCGAGTCTCCCTTTAGCCCACATGATACAAAAAGAGGCAATCCAGAGAAAAACAAGTAACTCTGGACTTCCCAAAAATAAATATTCCAACCACAACAACAAGAACGAACCACAACCGAAAAGAACCAAATCATAGAAAGACGAAAACAAAAACACCCCACAAAGAAAACCAAGAAGGGAATCGATAGAAGACCTTACGAGTTTCTGAACAACTTCCCAAAAATAAAACAGAAAAAGCTAACACCAAAGGAACAAGGGTCTCTCTCAGGACCAACAAACCTTCAAAACAGAGTTAAAATTTTACATACCCTACCCAAGTAATACTGAAAAACCACCACCAAGAAACCCAACAAAACAACGACGAAAAGAAAAAAGAAAAAGAAGAGAAGGAAAAGCAAGTAGAACCAGAAAACCAACAAAAAATGAAAAGAATCATTAATATGCAATCTCTCAAACAAAACTACAACCCACAACCAACTGAAAGTACTGGGAAAAGACTTTCCACTTCTTAACACACGAAACAATTCAGATTGCTCTGAAAAGGAACCCGAGAAACACACACAGAAATTAAAACCTTATTCTACCAAATAGCAATAAAAGACGCTACAAACACCTCTCAAAGAATACTGACAGCTGAAAAAAATCTCACAGACCTCCTATATACCATATACACCAACATTTTACAACCAAGCATGAAAAGGAAAAAAGAATAGCACTCGCACCAAACCATCACACCTCGAGGAATGCTGAGCAAAAGAAGAATGCGAGGGAGAAATTCTGTAACCACCAGACTCATCACTAGATAGGAGAGGGCTGGATAGTCTTATGTATATTATTACATTAGACTTGGTGACAAAACATTTCTTCTGCGCAAACACACAACCACAGGGGTACCAGTTGTCGGTTGCCCATGCGAACGACTACGTTCACATGGAGTTAACTCAGACAGAAGCGGGCCCTAAGAAACCTTTATACGAAAACAGAACTGAAACCCATCGTGAAAATAATCCTAGGCACAAAACAAAAACTTGAAACAGAAAAACCTGCCAAAAATCATAGGTGTGTTGGGACTCACCATGCAAACAAACCAAACCCGATCAAACTACCGGGATGTAGCAAGATAAAAGACAATGCTGTCTTTTAGACACAAAAAATACACCACATGCCCACAAACAAACGAGAAACTCTGAGAGAGGACGAAAAAAAGGAAAAAGGAAAAAAGAAAAAAAGAAAAATAATAAAGAAAAGAAGGAAAACCAGGAGAAGTAAATATTAAAAAAAATAAAATAACGAAGAGTAAAACAGAAACCTATCCAACCAAGAAAACTGGAAACACAGAATGATGATGATTTGATGATTTTAGTTTAGCGTCCCTTTCAGCAGCGAGGCTATATGAGACGTGGACCTACTGATTAACGTGGAATCCGAACCACATGAGCTCCCACCGGGAATCGAACCCGGGTCTCCCGCACCAAAGGCGCGTACGCTAACCGCTTAGCCACGGAGGAGCTCTAAACACAGAATGAATAAACAATTGAAGCTAGAACCCATGAGGAAAGAAAAAAACACAACCAAAACCGTCAAACATCCCAACCAGAAACCACAAATGAGAGATCGAAAACAAACCACACACACGCACAAAAAGGCTTTAATGCAGACCGAAAGATCGAACTAAAAGATCAAAAAAAAAAAAAAAAAAAAAAAAAACAAGAATTAAAAGCAACTGAAACAACAATTATAACAGATAAAAATACCGAGACACGGAAGACGAAACATAATAAAGAAAACAGAAAGAACAGCAAAAAAATAACGAAACAACAGAAACAATAACCATATTTATAGTGAAACAACCACACGTGTGGCCACATCGACATAAACCAAACTATTTAACGAATAATAATAATAATAATAATAGCAACAACAGTAATAATACCAATAATAACAAAAAAAGAGAAGGAAAAAGGGAAAGAAAAAAGGACGATATACAGGGGAAAACTAAAGCCCCCTCTGATTTTATATACATTACACACATATATATGTATATATAAATCTTTGCACACAAACGCTGGAATAAAGGAGAATCCAAGCTCTTTCGAAGCAAAGGAAAAGAACGCTGGGTGTAAATGGAGGAACCGGGCTCTATGTCCCACCTGCACACTTGATTATAAAGATTACGTGAAGTCGCCAAGCTAGGACGACTGGGGCATAGTTAGGTCTTTTCGATCCCCGCTCACCCTCTTGAACATCAAAGAACCACTACTTGTGGTATGAAGCACAGAATTTTCCTTTGAAACTTACTATATAAAAACCAAATCAAACCTCCGGAGAAAGGAGGAAGGGGATGACCCCAACAAATTTATTACAACAAATAAAAATGAAACCATAGCATATTCTTAAACAAAAAAGGACATTCCAATCAGAAAGAACCCAGACTAAGGAGAAGGAGTAACAGAGAAAGAGAACTACGCGGGCACCGTAACAAAAGCACGCTCGCAAACACACAGGTATCACGTGATCAGCCAGCCAGGTCACACCCACAGAAACAGAGGGAAAGACTACAACCTGCCACTTTGGAAGCAGACTGCGACGAGAAAACCACGCAAGAAGCCCCGGCTGACGAGACGAGTTGTCGAAATAGTTGGAGCCCTACTATCCTGGGGCAACGCACACCAAGCAGTCATTAAGACCAGAAATTAAAAAATCGAAACTGTACTTGTCAGTACAAAAGCAAATCTAACAACGAAAACTCCTATACCTCGTAAAGACCTGTGTGAAAACGTACTTTTTAATACGAACCCTCCAAGACTGTGGAACTGCGGAAAACCCAAATCAAAGAATACCCTTTAACACAATGGAGAAGCCAAAGACCGGAAGAAGTGAACCAAGGCCAAACAAGAAAAGAAGAGAAGAGTAAAGGAGCAATACTCCAAAACCAGCAAACAATCCGGAACCCCTTGGCCCAACTAAAGGCTGAGCGGGGAAAGGAAAGAGAACCTTAAAAACACTACGCAAGCTAGTCTACTATGACGCCTTGCGCAACACTACGAAGCCAAACAAAAAAAGGGGCCCAACTTGGAAAACCCCGAATACGGCTTCAAAAATCAGATATGAACTTGGTTGAATACGCCAAAGCACCAACCAATTTCAAAACCAAACACAAAAAATATATTTTTTAATAAAACTCAAATTGAAATAAACAGAGAAGTCATTGAACACCACAGACAAGTAGAACCAACATTAAAAAAAGGGGGGAACTTGCCCTAGAGAAGCGCGAGTCTCCCTTTAGCCCACATGATACAAAAAGAGGCAATCCAGAGAAAAACAAGTAACTCTGGACTTCCCAAAAATAAATATTCCAACCACAACAACAAGAACGAACCACAACCGAAAAGAACCAAATCATAGAAAGACGAAAACAAAAACACCCCACAAAGAAAACCAAGAAGGGAATCGATAGAAGACCTTACGAGTTTCTGAACAACTTCCCAAAAATAAAACAGAAAAAGCTAACACCAAAGGAACAAGGGTCTCTCTCAGGACCAACAAACCTTCAAAACAGAGTTAAAATTTTACATACCCTACCCAAGCAATACTGAAAAACCACCACCAACAAACCCAACAAAACAACGACGAAAAGAAAAAAGAAAAAGAAGAGAAGGAAAAGCAAGTAGAACCAGAAAACCAACAAAAAATGAAAAGAATCATTAATATGCAATCTCTCAAACAAAACTACAACCCACAACCAACTGAAAGTACTGGGAAAAGACTTTCCACTTCTTAACACACGAAACAATTCAGATTGCTCTGAAAAGGAACCCGAGAAACACACACAGAAATTAAAACCTTATTCTACCAAATAGCAATAAAAGACGCTACAAACACCTCTCAAAGAATACTGACAGCTGAAAAAAATCTCACAGACCTCCTATATACCATATACACCAACATTTTACAACCAAGCATGAAAAGGAAAAAAGAATAGCACTCGCACCAAACCATCACACCTCGAGGAATGCTGAGCAAAAGAAGAATGCGAGGGAGAAATTCTGTAACCACCAGACTCATCACTAGATAGGAGAGGGCTGGATAGTCTTATGTATATTATTACATTAGACTTGGTGACAAAACATTTCTTCTGCGCAAACACACAACCACAGGGGGACCAGTTGTCGGTTGCCCATGCGAACGACTACGTTCACATGGAGTTAACTCAGACAGAAGCGGGCCCTAAGAAACCTTTATACGAAAACAGAACTGAAACCCATCGTGAAAATAATCCTAGGCACAAAACAAAAACTTGAAACAGAAAAACCTGCCAAAAATCATAGGTGTGTTGGGACTCACCATGCAAACAAACCAAACCCGATCAAACTACCGGGATGTAGCAAGATAAAAGACAATGCTGTCTTTTAGACACAAAAAATACACCACATGCCCACAAACAAACGAGAAACTCTGAGAGAGTACGAAAAAAAGGAAAAAGGAAAAAAGAAAAAAAGAAACATAATAAAGAAAAGAAGGAAAACCAGGAGAAGTAAATATTAAAAAAAATAAAATAACGAAGAGTAAAACAGAAACCTATCCAACCAAGAAAACTGGAAACACAGAATGAATAAACAATTGAAGCTAGAACCCATGAGGAAAGAAAAAAAACACAACCAAAACCGTCAAACATCCCAACCAGAAACCACAAATGAGAGATCGAAAACAAACCACACACACGCACAAAAAGGCTTTAATGCAGACCGAAAGATCGAACTAAAAGATCAAAAAAAAAAAAAAAAAAAACAAGAATTAAAAGCAACTGAAACAACAATTATAACAGATAAAAATACCGAGACACGGAAGACGAAACATAATAAAGAAAACAGAAAGAACAGCAAAACAATAACGAAACAACAGAAACAATAACCATATTTATAGTGAAACAACCACACGTGTGGCCACATCGACATAAACCAAACTATTTAACGAATAATAATAATAATAATAGCAACAACAGTAATAATACCAATAATAACAAAAAAAGAGAAGGAAAAAGGGAAAGAAAAAAGGACGATATACAGGGGAAAACTAAAGCCCCCTCTGATTTTATATACATTACACACATATATATGTATATATAAATCTTTGCACACAAACGCTGGAATAAAGGAGAATCCAAGCTCTTTCGAAGCAAAGGAAAAGAACGCTGGGTGTAAATGGAGGAACCGGGCTCTATGTCCCACCTGCACACTTGATTATAAAGATTACGTGAAGTCGCCAAGCTAGGACGACTGGGGCATAGTTAGGTCTTTTCGATCCCCGCTCACCCTCTTGAACACCAAAGAACCACTACTTGTGGTATGAAGCACAGAATTTTCCTTTGACACTTACTATATAAAAACCAAATCAAACCTCCGGAGAAAGGAGGAAGGGGATGACCCCAACAAATTTATTACAACAAATAAAAATGAAACCATAGCATATTCTTAAACAAAAAAAGGACATTCCAATCAGAAAGAACCCAGACTAAGGAGAAGGAGTAACAGAGAAAGAGAACTACGCGGGCACCGTAACAAAAGCACGCTCGCAAACACACAGGTATCACGTGATCAGCCAGCCAGGTCACACCCACAGAAACAGAGGGAAAGACTACAACCTGCCACTTTGGAAGCAGACTGCGACGAGAAAACCACGCAAGAAGCCCCGGCTGACGAGACGAGTTGTCGAAATAGTTGGAGCCCTACTATCCTGGGGCAACGCACACCAAGCAGTCATTAAGACCAGAAATTAAAAAATCGAAACTGTACTTGTCAGTACAAAAGCAAATCTAACAACGAAAACTCCTATACCTCGTAAAGACCTGTGTGAAAACGTACTTTTTAATACGAACCCTCCAAGACTGTGGAACTGCGGAAAACCCAAATCAAAGAATACCCTTTAACACAATGGAGAAGCCAAAGACCGGAAGAAGTGAACCAAGGCCAAACAAGAAAAGAAGAGAAGAGTAAAGGAGCAATACTCCAAAACCAGCAAACAATCCGGAACCCCTTGGCCCAACTAAAGGCTGAGCGGGGAAAGGAAAGAGAACCTTAAAAACACTACGCAAGCTAGTCTACTATGACGCCTTGCGCAACACTACGAAGCCAAACAAAAAAAGGGGCCCAACTTGGAAAACCCCGAATACGGCTTCAAAAATCAGATATGAACTTGGTTGAATACGCCAAAGCACCAACCAATTTCAAAACCAAACACAAAAAATATATTTTTTAATAAAACTCAAATTGAAATAAACAGAGAAGTCATTGAACACCACAGACAAGTAGAACCAACATTAAAAAAAGGGGGAACTTGCCCTAGAGAAGCGCGAGTCTCCCTTTAGCCCACATGATACAAAAAGAGGCAATCCAGAGAAAAACAAGTAACTCTGGACTTCCCAAAAATAAATATTCCAACCACAACAACAAGAACGAACCACAACCGAAAAGAACCAAATCATAGAAAGACGAAAACAAAAGCACCCCACAAAGAAAACCAAGAAGGGAATCGATAGAAGACCTTACGAGTTTCTGAACAACTTCCCAAAAATAAAACAGAAAAAGCTAACACCAAAGGAACAAGGGTCTCTCTCAGGACCAACAAACCTTCAAAACAGAGTTAAAATTTTACATACCCTACCCAAGCAATACTGAAAAACCACCACCAACAAACCCAACAAAACAACGACGAAAAGAAAAAAGAAAAAGAAGAGAAGGAAAAGCAAGTAGAACCAGAAAACCAACAAAAAATGAAAAGAATCATTAATATGCAATCTCTCAAACAAAACTACAACCCACAACCAACTGAAAGTACTGGGAAAAGACTTTCCACTTCTTAACACACGAAACAATTCAGATTGCTCTGAAAAGGAACCCGAGAAACACACACAGAAATTAAAACCTTATTCTACCAAATAGCAATAAAAGACGCTACAAACACCTCTCAAAGAATACTGACAGCTGAAAAAAATCTCACAGACCTCCTATATACCATATACACCAACATTTTACAACCAAGCATGAAAAGGAAAAAAGAATAGCACTCGCACCAAACCATCACACCTCGAGGAATGCTGAGCAAAAGAAGAATGCGAGGGAGAAATTCTGTAACCACCAGACTCATCACTAGATAGGAGAGGGCTGGATAGTCTTATGTATATTATTACATTAGACTTGGTGACAAAACATTTCTTCTGCGCAAACACACAACCACAGGGGGACAAGTTGTCGGTTGCCCATGCGAACGACTACGTTCACATGGAGTTAACTCAGACAGAAGCGGGCCCTAAGAAACCTTTATACGAAAACAGAACTGAAACCCATCGTGAAAATAATCCTAGGCACAAAACAAAAACTTGAAACAGAAAAACCTGCCAAAAATCATAGGTGTGTTGGGACTCACCATGCAAACAAACCAAACCCGATCAAACTACCGGGATGTAGCAAGATAAAAGACAATGCTGTCTTTTAGACACAAAAAATACACCACATGCCCACAAACAAACGAGAAACTCTGAGAGAGGACGAAAAAAAGGAAAAAGGAAAAAAGAAAAAAAGAAACATAATAAAGAAAAGAAGGAAAACCAGGAGAAGTAAATATTAAAAAAAATAAAATAACGAAGAGTAAAACAGAAACCTATCCAACCAAGAAAACTGGAAACACAGAATGAATAAACAATTGAAGCTAGAACCCATGAGGAAAGAAAAAAACACAACCAAAACCGTCAAACATCCCAACCAGAAACCACAAATGAGAGATCGAAAACAAACCACACACACGCACAAAAAGGCTTTAATGCAGACCGAAAGATCGAACTAAAAGATCAAAAAAAAAAAAAAAAACAAGAATTAAAAGCAACTGAAACAACAATTATAACAGATAAAAATACCGAGACACGGAAGACGAAACATAATAAAGAAAACAGAAAGAACAGCAAAAAAATAACGAAACAACAGAAACAATAACCATATTTATAGTGAAACAACCACACGTGTGGCCACATCGACATAAACCAAACTATTTAACGAATAATAATAATAATAATAGCAACAACAGTAATAATACCAATAATAACAAAAAAAGAGAAGGAAAAAGGGAAAGAAAAAAGGACGATATACAGGGGAAAACTAAAGCCCCCTCTGATTTTATATACATTACACACATATATATGTATATATAAATCTTTGCACACAAACGCTGGAATAAAGGAGAATCCAAGCTCTTTCGAAGCAAAGGAAAAGAACGCTGGGTGTAAATGGAGGAACCGGGCTCTATGTCCCACCTGCACACTTGATTATAAAGATTACGTGAAGTCGCCAAGCTAGGACGACTGGGGCATAGTTAGGTCTTTTCGATCCCCGCTCACCCTCTTGAACACCAAAGAACCACTACTTGTGGTATGAAGCACAGAATTTTCCTTTGACACTTACTATATAAAAACCAAATCAAACCTCCGGAGAAAGGAGGAAGGGGATGACCCCAACAAATTTATTACAACAAATAAAAATGAAACCATAGCATATTCTTAAACAAAAAAAGGACATTCCAATCAGAAAGAACCCAGACTAAGGAGAAGGAGTAACAGAGAAAGAGAACTACGCGGGCACCGTAACAAAAGCACGCTCGCAAACACACAGGTATCACGTGATCAGCCAGCCAGGTCACACCCACAGAAACAGAGGGAAAGACTACAACCTGCCACTTTGGAAGCAGACTGCGACGAGAAAACCACGCAAGAAGCCCCGGCTGACGAGACGAGTTGTCGAAATAGTTGGAGCCCTACTATCCTGGGGCAACGCACACCAAGCAGTCATTAAGACCAGAAATTAAAAAATCGAAACTGTACTTGTCAGTACAAAAGCAAATCTAACAACGAAAACTCCTATACCTCGTAAAGACCTGTGTGAAAACGTACTTTTTAATACGAACCCTCCAAGACTGTGGAACTGCGGAAAACCCAAATCAAAGAATACCCTTTAACACAATGGAGAAGCCAAAGACCGGAAGAAGTGAACCAAGGCCAAACAAGAAAAGAAGAGAAGAGTAAAGGAGCAATACTCCAAAACCAGCAAACAATCCGGAACCCCTTGGCCCAACTAAAGGCTGAGCGGGGAAAGGAAAGAGAACCTTAAAAACACTACGCAAGCTAGTCTACTATGACGCCTTGCGCAACACTACGAAGCCAAACAAAAAAAGGGGCCCAACTTGGAAAACCCCGAATACGGCTTCAAAAATCAGATATGAACTTGGTTGAATACGCCAAAGCACCAACCAATTTCAAAACCAAACACAAAAAATATATTTTTTAATAAAACTCAAATTGAAATAAACAGAGAAGTCATTGAACACCACAGACAAGTAGAACCAACATTAAAAAAAGGGGGGAACTTGCCCTAGAGAAGCGCGAGTCTCCCTTTAGCCCACATGATACAAAAAGAGGCAATCCAGAGAAAAACAAGTAACTCTGGACTTCCCAAAAATAAATATTCCAACCACAACAACAAGAACGAACCACAACCGAAAAGAACCAAATCATAGAAAGACGAAAACAAAAGCACCCCACAAAGAAAACCAAGAAGGGAATCGATAGAAGACCTTACGAGTTTCTGAACAACTTCCCAAAAATAAAACAGAAAAAGCTAACACCAAAGGAACAAGGGTCTCTCTCAGGACCAACAAACCTTCAAAACAGAGTTAAAATTTTACATACCCTACCCAAGCAATACTGAAAAACCACCACCAACAAACCCAACAAAACAACGACGAAAAGAAAAAAGAAAAAGAAGAGAAGGAAAAGCAAGTAGAACCAGAAAACCAACAAAAAATGAAAAGAATCATTAATATGCAATCTCTCAAACAAAACTACAACCCACAACCAACTGAAAGTACTGGGAAAAGACTTTCCACTTCTTAACACACGAAACAATTCAGATTGCTCTGAAAAGGAACCCGAGAAACACACACAGAAATTAAAACCTTATTCTACCAAATAGCAATAAAAGACGCTACAAACACCTCTCAAAGAATACTGACAGCTGAAAAAAATCTCACAGACCTCCTATATACCATATACACCAACATTTTACAACCAAGCATGAAAAGGAAAAAAGAATAGCACTCGCACCAAACCATCACACCTCGAGGAATGCTGAGCAAAAGAAGAATGCGAGGGAGAAATTCTGTAACCACCAGACTCATCACTAGATAGGAGAGGGCTGGATAGTCTTATGTATATTATTACATTAGACTTGGTGACAAAACATTTCTTCTGCGCAAACACACAACCACAGGGGGACCAGTTGTCGGTTGCCCATGCGAACGACTACGTTCACATGGAGTTAACTCAGACAGAAGCGGGCCCTAAGAAACCTTTATACGAAAACAGAACTGAAACCCATCGTGAAAATAATCCTAGGCACAAAACAAAAACTTGAAACAGAAAAACCTGCCAAAAATCATAGGTGTGTTGGGACTCACCATGCAAACAAACCAAACCCGATCAAACTACCGGGATGTAGCAAGATAAAAGACAATGCTGTCTTTTAGACACAAAAAATACACCACATGCCCACAAACAAACGAGAAACTCTGAGAGAGGACGAAAAAAAGGAAAAAGGAAAAAAGAAAAAAAGAAAAATAATAAAGAAAAGAAGGAAAACCAGGAGAAGTAAATATTAAAAAAAATAAAATAACGAAGAGTAAAACAGAAACCTATGCAACCAAGAAAACTGGAAACACAGAATGAATAAACAATTGAAGCTAGAACCCATGAGGAAAGAAAAAAACACAACCAAAACCGTCAAACATCCCAACCAGAAACCACAAATGAGAGATCGAAAACAAACCACACACACGCACAAAAAGGCTTTAATGCAGACCGAAAGATCGAACTAAAAGATCAAAAAAAAAAAAAAAAAAAAAAAAAAAACAAGAATTAAAAGCAACTGAAACAACAATTATAACAGATAAAAATACCGAGACACGGAAGACGAAACATAATAAAGAAAACAGAAAGAACAGCAAAAAAATAACGAAACAACAGAAACAATAACCATATTTATAGTGAAACAACCACACGTGTGGCCACATCGACATAAACCAAACTATTTAACGAATAATAATAATAATAATAGCAACAACAGTAATAATACCAATAATAACAAAAAAAGAGAAGGAAAAAGGGAAAGAAAAAAGGACGATATACAGGGGAAAACTAAAGCCCCCTCTGATTTTATATACATTACACACATATATATGTATATATAAATCTTTGCACACAAACGCTGGAATAAAGGAGAATCCAAGCTCTTTCGAAGCAAAGGAAAAGAACGCTGGGTGTAAATGGAGGAACCGGGCTCTATGTCCCACCTGCACACTTGATTATAAAGATTACGTGAAGTCGCCAAGCTAGGACGACTGGGGCATAGTTAGGTCTTTTCGATCCCCGCTCACCCTCTTGAACACCAAAGAACCACTACTTGTGGTATGAAGCACAGAATTTTCCTTTGAAACTTACTATATAAAAACCAAATCAAACCTCCGGAGAAAGGAGGAAGGGGATGACCCCAACAAATTTATTACAACAAATAAAAATGAAACCATAGCATATTCTTAAACAAAAAAAGGACATTCCAATCAGAAAAAAGAACCCAGACTAAGGAGAAGGAGTAACAGAGAAAGAGAACTACGCGGGCACCGTAACAAAAGCACGCTCGCAAACACACAGGTATCACGTGATCAGCAAGCCAGGTCACACCCACAGAAACAGAGGGAAAGACTACAACCTGCCACTTTGGAAGCAGACTGCGACGAGAAAACCACGCAAGAAGCCCCGGCTGACGAGACGAGTTGTCGAAATAGTTGGAGCCCTACTATCCTGGGGCAACGCACACCAAGCAGTCATTAAGACCAGAAATTAAAAAATCGAAACTGTACTTGTCAGTACAAAAGCAAATCTAACAACGAAAACTCCTATACCTCGTAAAGACCTGTGTGAAAACGTACTTTTTAATACGAACCCTCCAAGACTGTGGAACTGCGGAAAACCCAAATCAAAGAATACCCTTTAACACAATGGAGAAGCCAAAGACCGGAAGAAGTGAACCAAGGCCAAACAAGAAAAGAAGAGAAGAGTAAAGGAGCAATACTCCAAAACCAGCAAACAATCCGGAACCCCTTGGCCCAACTAAAGGCTGAGCGGGGAAAGGAAAGAGAACCTTAAAAACACTACGCAAGCTAGTCTACTATGACGCCTTGCGCAACACTACGAAGCCAAACAAAAAAAGGGGCCCAACTTGGAAAACCCCGAATACGGCTTCAAAAATCAGATATGAACTTGGTTGAATACGCCAAAGCACCAACCAATTTCAAAACCAAACACAAAAAATATATTTTTTAATAAAACTCAAATTGAAATAAACAGAGAAGTCATTGAACACCACAGACAAGTAGAACCAACATTAAAAAAAGGGGGGAACTTGCCCTAGAGAAGCGCGAGTCTCCCTTTAGCCCACATGATACAAAAAGAGGCAATCCAGAGAAAAACAAGTAACTCTGGACTTCCCAAAAATAAATATTCCAACCACAACAACAAGAACGAACCACAACCGAAAAGAACCAAATCATAGAAAGACGAAAACAAAAACACCCCACAAAGAAAACCAAGAAGGGAATCGATAGAAGACCTTACGAGTTTCTAAACAACTTCCCAAAAATAAAACAGAAAAAGCTAACACCAAAGGAACAAGGGTCTCTCTCAGGACCAACAAACCTTCAAAACAGAGTTAAAATTTTACATACCCTACCCAAGTAATACTGAAAAACCACCACCAACAAACCCAACAAAACAACGACGAAAAGAAAAAAGAAAAAGAAGAGAAGGAAAAGCAAGTAGAACCAGAAAACCAACAAAAAATGAAAAGAATCATTAATATGCAATCTCTCAAACAAAACTACAACCCACAACCAACTGAAAGTACTGGGAAAAGACTTTCCACTTCTTAACACACGAAACAATTCAGATTGCTCTGAAAAGGAACCCGAGAAACACACACAGAAATTAAAACCTTATTCTACCAAATAGATATAAAAGACGCTACAAACACCTCTCAAAGAATACTGACAGCTGAAAAAAATCTCACAGACCTCCTATATACCATATACACCAACATTTTACAACCAAGCATGAAAAGGAAAAAAGAATAGCACTCGCACCAAACCATCACACCTCGAGGAATGCTGAGCAAAAGAAGAATGCGAGGGAGAAATTCTGTAACCACCAGACTCATCACTAGATAGGAGAGGGCTGGATAGTCTTATGTATATTATTACATTAGACTTGGTGACAAAACATTTCTTCTGCGCAAACATACAACCACAGGGGGACCAGTTGTCGGTTGCCCATGCGAACGACTACGTTCACATGGAGTTAACTCAGACAGAAGCGGGCCCTAAGAAACCTTTATACGAAAACAGAACTGAAACCCATCGTGAAAATAATCCTAGGCACAAAACAAAAACTTGAAACAGAAAAACCTGCCAAAAATCATAGGTGTGTTGGGACTCACCATGCAAACAAACCAAACCCGATCAAACTACCGGGATGTAGCAAGATAAAAGACAATGCTGTCTTTTAGACACAAAAAATACACCACATGCCCACAAACAAACGAGAAACTCTGAGAGAGGACGAAAAAAAGGAAAAAGGAAAAAAGAAAAAAAGAAAAATAATAAAGAAAAGAAGGAAAACCAGGAGAAGTAAATATTAAAAAAAATAAAATAACGAAGAGTAAAACAGGAACCTATCCAACCAAGAAAACTGGAAACACAGAATGATGATGATTTGATGATTTTAGTTTAGCGTCCCTTTCAGCAGCGAGGCTATATGAGACGTGGACCTACTGATTAACGTGGAATCCGAACCACATGAGCTCCCACCGGGAATCGAACCCGGGTCTCCCGCGCCAAAGGCGCGTACGCTAACCGCTTAGCCACGGAGGAGCTCTAAACACAGAATGAATAAACAATTGAAGCTAGAACCCATGAGGAAAGAAAAAAACACAAGCAAAACCGTCAAACATCCCAACCAGAAACCACAAATGAGAGATCGAAAACAAACCACACACACGCACAAAAAGGCTTTAATGCAGACCGAAAGATCGAACTAAAAGATCAAAAAAAAAAAAAAAAAAAAAAACAAGAATTAAAAGCAACTGAAACAACAATTATAACAGATAAAAATACCGAGACACGGAAGACGAAACATAATAAAGAAAACAGAAAGAACAGCAAAAAAATAACGAAACAACAGAAACAATAACCATATTTATAGTGAAACAACCACACGTGTGGCCACATCGACATAAACCAAACTATTTAACGAATAATAATAATAATAATAATAGCAACAACAGTAATAATACCAATAATAACAAAAAAGAGAAGGAAAAAGGGAAAGAAAAAAGGACGATATACAGGGGAAAACTAAAGCCCCCTCTGATTTTATATACATTACACACATATATATGTATATATAAATCTTTGCACACAAACGCTGGAATAAAGGAGAATCCAAGCTCTTTCGAAGCAAAGGAAAAGAACGCTGGGTGTAAATGGAGGAACCGGGCTCTATGTCCCACCTGCACACTTGATTATAAAGATTACGTGAAGTCGCCAAGCTAGGACGACTGGGGCATAGTTAGGTCTTTTCGATCCCCGCTCACCCTCTTGAACATCAAAGAACCACTACTTGTGGTATGAAGCACAGAATTTTCCTTTGAAACTTACTATATAAAAACCAAATCAAACCTCCGGAGAAAGGAGGAAGGGGATGACCCCAACAAATTTATTACAACAAATAAAAATGAAACCATAGCATATTCTTAAACAAAAAAGGACATTCCAATCAGAAAGAACCCAGACTAAGGAGAAGGAGTAACAGAGAAAGAGAACTACGCGGGCACCGTAACAAAAGCACGCTCGCAAACACACAGGTATCACGTGATCAGCCAGCCAGGTCACACCCACAGAAACAGAGGGAAAGACTACAACCTGCCACTTTGGAAGCAGACTGCGACGAGAAAACCACGCAAGAAGCCCCGGCTGACGAGACGAGTTGTCGAAATAGTTGGAGCCCTACTATCCTGGGGCAACGCACACCAAGCAGTCATTAAGACCAGAAATTAAAAAATCGAAACTGTACTTGTCAGTACAAAAGCAAATCTAACAACGAAAACTCCTATACCTCGTAAAGACCTGTGTGAAAACGTACTTTTTAATACGAACCCTCCAAGACTGTGGAACTGCGGAAAACCCAAATCAAAGAATACCCTTTAACACAATGGAGAAGCCAAAGACCGGAAGAAGTGAACCAAGGCCAAACAAGAAAAGAAGAGAAGAGTAAAGGAGCAATACTCCAAAACCAGCAAACTTTCCGGAACCCCTTGGCCCAACTAAAGGCTGAGCGGGGAAAGGAAAGAGAACCTTAAAAACACTACGCAAGCTAGTCTACTATGACGCCTTGCGCAACACTACGAAGCCAAACAAAAAAAGGGGCCCAACTTGGAAAACCCCGAATACGGCTTCAAAAATCAGATATGAATTTGGTTGAATACGCCAAAGCACCAACCAATTTCAAAACCAAACACAAAAAAAATATATTTTTTAATAAAACTCAAATTGAAATAAACAGAGAAGTCATTGAACACCACAGACAAGTAGAACCAACATTAAAAAAAGGGGGGAACTTGCCCTAGAGAAGCGCGAGTCTCCCTTTAGCCCACATGATACAAAAAGAGGCAATCCAGAGAAAAACAAGTAACTCTGGACTTCCCAAAAATAAATATTCCAACCACAACAACAAGAACGAACCACAACCGAAAAGAACCAAATCATAGAAAGACGAAAACAAAAACACCCCACAAAGAAAACCAAGAAGGGAATCGATAGAAGACCTTACGAGTTTCTGAACAACTTCCCAAAAATAAAACAGAAAAAGCTAACACCAAAGGAACAAGGGTCTCTCTCAGGACCAACAAACCTTCAAAACAGAGTTAAAATTTTACATACCCTACCCAAGCAATACTGAAAAACCACCACCAACAAACCCAACAAAACAACGACGAAAAGAAAAAAGAAAAAGAAGAGAAGGAAAAGCAAGTAGAACCAGAAAACCAACAAAAAATGAAAAGAATCATTAATATGCAATCTCTCAAACAAAACTACAACCCACAACCAACTGAAAGTACTGGGAAAAGACTTTCCACTTCTTAACACACGAAACAATTCAGATTGCTCTGAAAAGGAACCCGAGAAACACACACAGAAATTAAAACCTTATTCTACCAAATAGCAATAAAAGACGCTACAAACACCTCTCAAAGAATACTGACAGCTGAAAAAAATCTCACAGACCTCCTATATACCATATACACCAACATTTTACAACCAAGCATGAAAAGGAAAAAAGAATAGCACTCGCACCAAACCATCACACCTCGAGGAATGCTGAGCAAAAGAAGAATGCGAGGGAGAAATTCTGTAACCACCAGACTCATCACTAGATAGGAGAGGGCTGGATAGTCTTATGTATATTATTACATTAGACTTGGTGACAAAACATTTCTTCTGCGCAAACACACAACCACAGGGGGACCAGTTGTCGGTTGCCCATGCGAACGACTACGTTCACATGGAGTTAACTCAGACAGAAGCGGGCCCTAAGAAACCTTTATACGAAAACAGAACTGAAACCCATCGTGAAAATAATCCTAGGCACAAAACAAAAACTTGAAACAGAAAAACCTGCCAAAAATCATAGGTGTGTTGGGACTCACTATGCAAACAAACCAAACCCGATCAAACTACCGGGATGTAGCAAGATAAAAGACAATGCTGTCTTTTAGACACAAAAAATACACCACATGCCCACAAACAAACGAGAATCTCTGAGAGAGGACGAAAAAAAGGAAAAAGGAAAAAAGAAAAAAAGAAAAATAATAAAGAAAAGAAGGAAAACCAGGAGAAGTAAATATTAAAAAAAATAAAATAACGAAGAGTAAAACAGAAACCTATCCAACCAAGAAAACTGGAAACACAGAATGAATAAACAATTGAAGCTAGAACCCATGAGGAAAGAAAAAAACACAACCAAAACCGTCAAACATCCCAACCAGAAACCACAAATGAGAGATCGAAAACAAACCACACACACGCACAAAAAGGCTTTAATGCAGACCGAAAGATCGAACTAAAAGATCAAAAAAAAAAAAAAAAAAAAAACAAGAATTAAAAGCAACTGAAACAACAATTATAACAGATAAAAATACCGAGACACGGAAGACGAAACATAATAAAGAAAACAGAAAGAACAGCAAAAAAATAACGAAACAACAGAAACAATAACCATATTTATAGTGAAACAACCACACGTGTGGCCACATCGACATAAACCAAACTATTTAACGAATAATAATAATAATAATAGCAACAACAGTAATAATACCAATAATAACAAAAAAAGAGAAGGAAAAAGGGAAAGAAAAAAGGACGATATACAGGGGAAAACTAAAGCCCCCTCTGATTTTATATACATTACACACATATATATGTATATATAAATCTTTGCACACAAACGCTGGAATAAAGGAGAATCCAAGCTCTTTCGAAGCAAAGGAAAAGAACGCTGGGTGTAAATGGAGGAACCGGGCTCTATGTCCCACCTGCACACTTGATTATAAAGATTACGTGAAGTCGCCAAGCTAGGACGACTGGGGCATAGTTAGGTCTTTTCGATCCCCGCTCACCCTCTTGAACACCAAAGAACCACTACTTGTGGTATGAAGCACAGAATTTTCCTTTGAAACTTACTATATAAAAACCAAATCAAACCTCCGGAGAAAGGAGGAAGGGGATGACCCCAAAAAATTTATTACAACAAATAAAAATGAAACCATAGCATATTCTTAAACAAAAAAAGGACATTCCAATCAGAAAGAACCCAGACTAAGGAGAAGGAGTAACAGAGAAAGAGAACTACGCGGGCACCGTAACAAAAGCACGCTCGCAAACACACAGGTATCACGTGATCAGCCAGCCAGGTCACACCCACAGAAACAGAGGGAAAGACTACAACCTGCCACTTTGTAAGCAGACTGCGACGAGAAAACCACGCAAGAAGCCCCGGCTGACGAGACGAGTTGTCGAAATAGTTGGAGCCCTACTATCCTGGGGCAACGCACACCAAGCAGTCATTAAGACCAGAAATTAAAAAATCGAAACTGTACTTGTCAGTACAAAAGCAAATCTAACAACGAAAACTCCTATACCTCGTAAAGACCTGTGTGAAAACGTACTTTTTAATACGAACCCTCCAAGACTGTGGAACTGCGGAAAACCCAAATCAAAGAATACCCTTTAACACAATGGAGAAGCCAAAGACCGGAAGAAGTGAACCAAGGCCAAACAAGAAAAGAAGAGAAGAGTAAAGGAGCAATACTCCAAAACCAGCAAACAATCCGGAACCCCTTGGCCCAACTAAAGGCTGTGCGGGGAAAGGAAAGAGAACCTTAAAAACACTACGCAAGCTAGTCTACTATGACGCCTTGCGCAACACTACGAAGCCAAACAAAAAAAGGAGCCCAACTTGGAAAACCCCGAATACGGCTTCAAAAATCAGATATGAACTTGGTTGAATACGCCAAAGCACCAACCAATTTCAAAACCAAACACAAAAAATATATTTTTTAATAAAACTCAAATTGAAATAAACAGAGAAGTCATTGAACACCACAGACAAGTAGAACCAACATTAAAAAAAGGGGGGAACTTGCCCTAGAGAAGCGCGAGTCTCCCTTTAGCCCACATGATACAAAAAGAGGCAATCCAGAGAAAAACAAGTAACTCTGGACTTCCCAAAAATAAATATTCCAACCACAACAACAAGAACGAACCACAACCGAAAAGAACCAAATCATAGAAAGACGAAAACAAAAGCACCCCACAAAGAAAACCATGAAGGGAATCGATAGAAGAACTTACGAGTTTCTGAACAACTTCCCAAAAATAAAACAGAAAAAGCTAACACCAAAGGAACAAGGGTCTCTCTCAGGACCAACAAACCTTCAAAACAGAGTTAAAATTTTACATACCCTACCCAAGCAATACTGAAAAACCACCACCAACAAACCCAACAAAACAACGACGAAAAGAAAAAAGAAAAAGAAGAGAAGGAAAAGCAAGTAGAACCAGAAAACCAACAAAAAATGAAAAGAATCATTAATATGCAATCTCTCAAACAAAACTACAACCCACAACCAACTGAAAGTACTGGGAAAAGACTTTCCACTTCTTAACACACGAAACAATTCAGATTGCTCTGAAAAGGAACCCGAGAAACACACACAGAAATTAAAACCTTATTCTACCAAATAGCAATAAAAGACGCTACAAACACCTCTCAAAGAATACTCACAGCTGAAAAAAATCTCACAGACCTCCTATATACCATATACACCAACATTTTACAACCAAGCATGAAAAGGAAAAAAGAATAGCACTCGCACCAAACCATCACACCTCGAGGAATGCTGAGCAAAAGAAGAATGCGAGGGAGAAATTCTGTAACCACCAGACTCATCACTAGATAGGAGAGGGCTGGATAGTCTTATGTATATTATTACATTAGACTTGGTGACAAAAAATTTCTTCTGCGCAAACACACAACCACAGGGGGACCAGTTGTCGGTTGCCCATGCGAACGACTACGTTCACATGGAGTTAACTCAGACAGAAGCGGGCCCTAAGAAACCTTTATACGAAAACAGAACTGAAACCCATCGTGAAAATAATCCTAGGCACAAAAAAAAACTTGAAACAGAAAAACCTGCCAAAAATCATAGGTGTGTTGGGACTCACCATGCAAACAAACCAAACCCGATCAAACTACCGGGATGTAGCAAGATAAAAGACAATGCTGTCTTTTAGACACAAAAAATACACCACATGCCCACAAACAAACGAGAAACTCTGAGAGAGGACGAAAAAAAGGAAAAAGGAAAAAAGAAAAAAAGAAAAATAATAAAGAAAAGAAGGAAAACCAGGAGAAGTAAATATTAAAAAAATAAAATAACGAAGAGTAAAACAGAAACCTATCCAACCAAGAAAACTGGAAACACAGAATGAATAAACAATTGAAGCTAGAACCCATGAGGAAAGAAAAAAACACAACCAAAACCGTCAAACATCCCAACCAGAAACCACAAATGAGAGATCGAAAACAAACCACACACACGCACAAAAAGGCTTTAATGCAGACCGAAAGATCGAACTAAAAGATCAAAAAAAAAAAAACAAGAATTAAAAGCAACTGAAACAACAATTATAACAGATAAAAATACCGAGACACGGAAGACGAAACATAATAAAGAAAACAGAAAGAACAGCAAAAAAATAACGAAACAACAGAAACAATAACCATATTTATAGTGAAACAACCACACGTGTGGACACATCGACATAAACCAAACTATTTAACGAATAATAATAATAATAATAGCAACAACAGTAATAATACCAATAATAACAAAAAAAGAGAAGGAAAAAGGGAAAGAAAAAAGGACGATATACAGGGGAAAACTAAAGCCCCCTCTGATTTTATATACATTACACACATATATATATGTATATATAAATCTTTGCACACAAACGCTGGAATAAAGGAGAATCCAAGCTCTTTCGAAGCAAAGGAAAAGAACGCTGGGTGTAAATGGAGGAACCGGGCTCTATGTCCCACCTGCACACTTGATTATAAAGATTACGTGAAGTCGCCAAGCTAGGACGACTGGGGCATAGTTAGGTCTTTTCGATCCCCGCTCACCCTCTTGAACACCAAAGAACCACTACTTGTGGTATGAAGCACAGAATTTTCCTTTGAAACTTACTATATAAAAACCAAATCAAACCTCCGGAGAAAGGAGGAAGGGGATGACCCCAACAAATTTATTACAACAAATAAAAATGAAACCATAGCATATTCTTAAACAAAAAAAGGACATTCCAATCAGAAAGAACCCAGACTAAGGAGAAGGAGTAACAGAGAAAGAGAACTACGCGGGCACCGTAACAAAAGCACGCTCGCAAACACACAGGTATCACGTGATCAGCCAGCCAGGTCACACCCACAGAAACAGAGGGAAAGACTACAACCTGCCACTTTGGAAGCAGACTGCGACGAGAAAACCACGCAAGAAGCCCCGGCTGACGAGACGAGTTGTCGAAATAGTTGGAGCCCTACTATCCTGGGGCAACGCACACCAAGCAGTCATTAAGACCAGAAATTAAAAAATCGAAACTGTACTTGTCAGTACAAAAGCAAATCTAACAACGAAAACTCCTATACCTCGTAAAGACCTGTGTGAAAACGTACTTTTTAATACGAACCCTCCAAGACTGTGGAACTGCGGAAAACCCAAATCAAAGAATACCCTTTAACACAATGGAGAAGCCAAAGACCGGAAGAAGTGAACCAAGGCCAAACAAGAAAAGAAGAGAAGAGTAAAGGAGCAATACTCCAAAACCAGCAAACAATCCGGAACCCCTTGGCCCAACTAAAGGCTGAGCGGGGAAAGGAAAGAGAACCTTAAAAACACTACGCAAGCTAGTCTACTATGACGCCTTGCGCAACACTACGAAGCCAAACAAAAAAAGGGGCCCAACTTGGAAAACCCCGAATACGGCTTCAAAAATCAGATATGAACTTGGTTGAATACGCCAAAGCACCAACCAATTTCAAAACCAAACACAAAAAATATATTTTTTAATAAAACTCAAATTGAAATAAACAGAGAAGCCATTGAACACCACAGACAAGTAGAACCAACATTAAAAAAAGGGGGGAACTTGCCCTAGAGAAGCGCGAGTCTCCCTTTAGCCCACATGATACAAAAAGAGGCAATCCAGAGAAAAACAAGTAACTCTGGACTTCCCAAAAATAAATATTCCAACCACAACAACAAGAACGAACCACAACCGAAAAGAACCAAATCATAGAAAGACGAAAACAAAAACACCCCACAAAGAAAACCAAGAAGGGAATCGATAGAAGACCTTACGAGTTTCTGAACAACTTCCCAAAAATAAAACAGAAAAAGCTAACACCAAAGGAACAAGGGTCTCTCTCAGGACCAACAAACCTTCAAAACAGAGTTAAAATTTTACATACCCTACCCAAGCAATACTGAAAAACCACCACCAACAAACCCCACAAAACAACGACGAAAAGAAAAAAGAAAAAGAAGAGAAGGAAAAGCAAGTAGAACCAGAAAACCAACAAAAAATGAAAAGAATCATTAATATGCAATCTCTCAAACAAAACTACAACCCACAACCAACTGAAAGTACTGGGAAAAGACTTTCCACTTCTTAACACACGAAACAATTCAGATTGCTCTGAAAAGGAACCCGAGAAACACACACAGAAATTAAAACCTTATTCTACCAAATAGCAATAAAAGACGCTACAAACACCTCTCAAAGAATACTGACAGCTGAAAAAAATCTCACAGACCTCCTATATACCATATACACCAACATTTTACAACCAAGCATGAAAAGGAAAAAAGAATAGCACTCGCACCAAACCATCACACCTCGAGGAATGCTGAGCAAAAGAAGAATGCGAGGGAGAAATTCTGTAACCACCAGACTCATCACTAGATAGGAGAGGGCTGGATAGTCTTATGTATATTATTACATTAGACTTGGTGACAAAACATTTCTTCTGCGCAAACACACAACCACAGGGGGACCAGTTGTCGGTTGCCCATGCGAACGACTACGTTCACATGGAGTTAACTCAGACAGAAGCGGGCCCTAAGAAACCATTATACGAAAACAGAACTGAAACCCATCGTGAAAATAATCCTAGGCACAAAACAAAAACTTGAAACAGAAAAACCTGCCAAAAATCATAGGTGTGTTGGGACTCACCATGCAAACAAACCAAACCCGATCAAACTACCGGGATGTAGCAAGATAAAAGACAATGCTGTCTTTTAGACACAAAAAATACACCACATGCCCACAAACAAACGAGAAACTCTGAGAGAGGTCGAAAAAAAGGAAAAAGGAAAAAAGAAAAAAAGAAAAATAATAAAGAAAAGAAGGAAAACCAGGAGAAGTAAATATTAAAAAAAAATAAAATAACGAAGAGTAAAACAGAAACCTATCCAACCAAGAAAACTGGAAACACAGAATGAATAAACAATTGAAGCTAGAACCCATGAGGAAAGAAAAAAACACAACCAAAACCGTCAAACATCCCAACCAGAAACCACAAATGAGAGATCGAAAACAAACCACACACACGCACAAAAAGGCTTTAATGCAGACCGAAAGATCGAACTAAAAGATCAAAAAAAAAAAAAAAAAAAAAAACAAGAATTAAAAGCAACTGAAACAACAATTATAACAGATAAAAATACCGAGACACGGAAGACGAAACATAATAAAGAAAACAGAAAGAACAGCAAAAAAATAACGAAACAACAGAAACAATAACCATATTTATAGTGAAACAACCACACGTGTGGCCACATCGACATAAACCAAACTATTTAACGAATAATAATAATAATAATAGCAACAACAGTAATAATACCAATAATAACAAAAAAAGAGAAGGAAAAAGGGAAAGAAAAAAGGACGATATACAGGGGAAAACTAAAGCCCCCTCTGATTTTATATACATTACACACATATATATATGTATATATAAATCTTTGCACACAAACGCTGGAATAAAGGAGAATCCAAGCTCTTTCGAAGCAAAGGAAAAGAACGCTGGGTGTAAATGGAGGAACCGGGCTCTATGTCCCACCTGCACACTTGATTATAAAGATTACGTGAAGTCGCCAAGCTAGGACGACTGGGGCATAGTTAGGTCTTTTCGATCCCCGCTC
This sequence comes from Thermobia domestica, assembly GCF_964235325.1. NCBI lineage: Eukaryota > Metazoa > Arthropoda > Insecta > Zygentoma > Lepismatidae > Thermobia > Thermobia domestica. The sequence continues at coordinate 147,889,197 of NC_137469.1, forward strand.
ACCCTCTTGAACACCAAAGAACCACTACTTGTGGTATGAAGCACAGAATTTTCCTTTGAAACTTACTATATAAAAACCAAATCAAACCTCCGGAGAAAGGAGGAAGGGGATGACCCCAACAAATTTATTACAACAAATAAAAATGAAACCATAGCATATTCTTAAACAAAAAAAGGACATTCCAATCAGAAAGAACCCAGACTAAGGAGAAGGAGTAACAGAGAAAGGGAACTACGCGGGCACCGTAACAAAAGCACGCTCGCAAACACACAGGTATCACGTGATCAGCCAGCCAGGTCACACCCACAGAAACAGAGGGAAAGACTACAACCTGCCACTTTGGAAGCAGACTGCGACGAGAAAACCACGCAAGAAGCCCCGGCTGACGAGACGAGTTGTCGAAATAGTTGGAGCCCTACTATCCTGGGGCAACGCACACCAAGCAGTCATTAAGACCAGAAATTAAAAAATCGAAACTGTACTTGTCAGTACAAAAGCAAATCTAACAACGAAAACTCCTATACCTCGTAAAGACCTGTGTGAAAACGTACTTTTTAATACGAACCCTCCAAGACTGTGGAACTGCGGAAAACCCAAATCAAAGAATACCCTTTAACACAATGGAGAAGCCAAAGACCGGAAGAAGTGAACCAAGGCCAAACAAGAAAAGAAGAGAAGAGTAAAGGAGCAATACTCCAAAACCAGCAAACAATCCGGAACCCCTTGGCCCAACTAAAGGCTGAGCGGGGAAAGGAAAGAGAACCTTAAAAACACTACGCAAGCTAGTCTACTATGACGCCTTGCGCAACACTACGAAGCCAAACAAAAAAAGGGGCCCAACTTGGAAAACCCCGAATACGGCTTCAAAAATCAGATATGAACTTGGTTGAATACGCCAAAGCACCAACCAATTTCAAAACCAAACACAAAAAATATATTTTTTAATAAAACTCAAATTGAAATAAACAGAGAAGTCATTGAACACCACAGACAAGTAGAACCAACATTAAAAAAAGGGGGGAACTTGCCCTAGAGAAGCGCGAGTCTCCCTTTAGCCCACATGATACAAAAAGAGGCAATCCAGAGAAAAACAAGTAACTCTGGACTTCCCAAAAATAAATATTCCAACCACAACAACAAGAACGAACCACAACCGAAAAGAACCAAATCATAGAAAGACGAAAACAAAAACACCCCACAAAGAAAACCAAGAAGGGAATCGATAGAAGACCTTACGAGTTTCTGAACAACTTCCCAAAAATAAAACAGAAAAAGCTAACACCAAAGGAACAAGGGTCTCTCTCAGGACCAACAAACCTTCAAAACAGAGTTAAAATTTTACATACCCTACCCAAGCAATACTGAAAAACCACCACCAACAAACCCAACAAAACAACGACGAAAAGAAAAAAGAAAAAGAAGAGAAGGAAAAGCAAGTAGAACCAGAAAACCAACAAAAAATGAAAAGAATCATTAATATGCAATCTCTCAAACAAAACTACAACCCACAACCAACTGAAAGTACTGGGAAAAGACTTTCCACTTCTTAACACACGAAACAATTCAGATTGCTCTGAAAAGGAACCCGAGAAACACACACAGAAATTAAAACCTTATTCTACCAAATAGCAATAAAAGACGCTACAAACACCTCTCAAAGAATACTCACAGCTGAAAAAAATCTCACAGACCTCCTATATACCATATACACCAACATTTTACAACCAAGCATGAAAAGGAAAAAAGAATAGCACTCGCACCAAACCATCACACCTCGAGGAATGCTGAGCAAAAGAAGAATGCGAGGGAGAAATTCTGTAACCACCAGACTCATCACTAGATAGGAGAGGGCTGGATAGTCTTATGTATATTATTACATTAGACTTGGTGACAAAACATTTCTTCTGCGCAAACACACAACCACAGGGGGACCAGTTGTCGGTTGCCCATGCGAACGACTACGTTCACATGGAGTTAACTCAGACAGAAGCGGGCCCTAAGAAACCTTTATACGAAAACAGAACTGAAACCCATCGTGAAAATAATCCTAGGCACAAAACAAAAACTTGAAACAGAAAAACCTGCCAAAAATCATAGGTGTGTTGGGACTCACCATGCAAACAAACCAAACCCGATCAAACTACCGGGATGTAGCAAGATAAAAGACAATGCTGTCTTTTAGACACAAAAAATACACCACATGCCCACAAACAAACGAGAAACTCTGAGAGAGGACGAAAAAAAGGAAAAAGGAAAAAAAAAAAGAAAAATAATAAAGAAAAGAAGGAAAACCAGGAGAAGTAAATATTAAAAAAAAATATAATAACGAAGAGTAAAACAGAAACCTATCCAACCAAGAAAACTGGAAACACAGAATGAATAAACAATTGAAGCTAGAACCCATGAGGAAAGAAAAAAACACAACCAAAACCGTCAAACATCCCAACCAGAAACCACAAATGAGAGATCGAAAACAAACCACACACACGCACAAAAAGGCTTTAATGCAGACCGAAAGATCGAACTAAAAGATCAAAAAAAAAAAAAAAAAAAGAATTAAAAGCAACTGAAACAACAATTATAACAGATAAAAATACCGAGACACGGAAGACGAAACATAATAAAGAAAACAGAAAGAACAGCAAAAAAATAACGAAACAACAGAAACAATAACCATATTTATAGTGAAACAACCACACGTGTGGCCACATCGACATAAACCAAACTATTTAACGAATAATAATAATAATAATAATAGCAACAACAGTAATAATACCAATAATAACAAAAAAAGAGAAGGAAAAAGGGAAAGAAAAAAGGACGATATACAGGGGAAAACTAAAGCCCCCTCTGATTTTATATACATTACACACATATATATATGTATATATAAATCTTTGCACACAAACGCTGGAATAAAGGAGAATCCAAGCTCTTTCGAAGCAAAGGAAAAGAACGCTGGGTGTAAATGGAGGAACCGGGCTCTATGTCCCACCTGCACACTTGATTATAAAGATTACGTGAAGTCGCCAAGCTAGGACGACTGGGGCATAGTTAGGTCTTTTCGATCCCCGCTCACCCTCTTGAACACCAAAGAACCGCTACTTGTGGTATGAAGCACAGAATTTTCCTTTGAAACTTACTATATAAAAACCAAATCAAACCTCCGGAGAAAGGAGGAAGGGGATGACCCCAACAAATTTATTACAACAAATAAAAATGAAACCATAGCATATTCTTAAACAAAAAAAGGACATTCCAATCAGAAAGAACCCAGACTAAGGAGAAGGAGTAACAGAGAAAGGGAACTACGCGGGCACCGTAACAAAAGCACGCTCGCAAACACACAGGTATCACGTGATCAGCCAGCCAGGTCACACCCACAGAAACAGAGGGAAAGACTACAACCTGCCACTTTGGAAGCAGACTGCGACGAGAAAACCACGCAAGAAGCCCCGGCTGACGAGACGAGTTGTCGAAATAGTTGGAGCCCTACTATCCTGGGGCAACGCACACCAAGCAGTCATTAAGACCAGAAATTAAAAAATCGAAACTGTACTTGTCAGTACAAAAGCAAATCTAACAACGAAAACTCCTATACCTCGTAAAGACCTGTGTGAAAACGTACTTTTTAATACGAACCCTCCAAGACTGTGGAACTGCGGAAAACCCAAATCAAAGAATACCCTTTAACACAATGGAGAAGCCAAAGACCGGAAGAAGTGAACCAAGGCCAAACAAGAAAAGAAGAGAAGAGTAAAGGAGCAATACTCCAAAACCAGCAAACAATCCGGAACCCCTTGGCCCAACTAAAGGCTGAGCGGGGAAAGGAAAGAGAACCTTAAAAACACTACGCAAGCTAGTCTACTATGACGCCTTGCGCAACACTACGAAGCCAAACAAAAAAAGGGGCCCAACTTGGAAAACCCCGAATACGGCTTCAAAAATCAGATATGAACTTGGTTGAATACGCCAAAGCACCAATCAATTTCAAAACCAAACACAAAAAATATATTTTTTAATAAAACTCAAATTGAAATAAACAGAGAAGTCATTGAACACCACAGACAAGTAGAACCAACATTAAAAAAAGGGGGGAACTTGCCCTAGAGAAGCGCGAGTCTCCCTTTAGCCCACATGATACAAAAAGAGGCAATCCAGAGAAAAACAAGTAACTCTGGACTTCCCAAAAATAAATATTCCAACCACAACAACAAGAACGAACCACAACCGAAAAGAACCAAATCATAGAAAGACGAAAACAAAAACACCCCACAAAGAAAACCAAGAAGGGAATCGATAGATGACCTTACGAGTTTCTGAACAACTTCCCAAAAATAAAACAGAAAAAGCTAACACCAAAGGAACAAGGGTCTCTCTCAGGACCAACAAACCTTCAAAACAGAGTTAAAATTTTACATACCCTACCCAAGTAATACTGAAAAACCACCACCAACAAACCCAACAAAACAACGACGAAAAGAAAAAAGAAAAAGAAGAGAAGGAAAAGCAAGTAGAACCAGAAAACCAACAAAAAATGAAAAGAATCATTAATATGCAATCTCTCAAACAAAACTACAACCCACAACCAACTGAAAGTACTGGGAAAAGACTTTCCACTTTTTAACACACGAAACAATTCAGATTGCTCTGAAAAGGAACCCGAGAAACACACACAGAAATTAAAACCTTATTCTACCAAATAGCAATAAAAGACGCTACAAACACCTCTCAAAGAATACTGACAGCTGAAAAAAATCTCACAGACCTCCTATATACCATATACACCAACATTTTACAACCAAGCATGAAAAGGAAAAAAGAATAGCACTCGCACCAAACCATCACACCTCGAGGAATGCTGAGCAAAAGAAGAATGCGAGGGAGAAATTCTGTAACCACCAGACTCATCACTAGATAGGAGAGGGCTGGATAGTCTTATGTATATTATTACATTAGACTTGGTGACAAAACATTTCTTCTGCGCAAACACACAACCACAGGGGGACCAGTTGTCGGTTGCCCATGCGAACGACTACGTTCACATGGAGTTAACTCAGACAGAAGCGGGCCCTAAGAAACCTTTATACGAAAACAGAACTGAAACCCATCGTGAAAATAATCCTAGGCACAAAACAAAAACTTGAAACAGAAAAACCTGCCAAAAATCATAGGTGTGTTGGGACTCACCATGCAAACAAACCAAACCCGATCAAACTACCGGGATGTAGCAAGATAAAAGACAATGCTGTCTTTTAGACACAAAAAATACACCACATGCCCACAAACAAACGAGAAACTCTGAGAGAGGACGAAAAAAAGGAAAAAGGAAAAAAGAAAATAAGAAAAATAATAAAGAAAAGAAGGAAAACCAGGAGAAGTAAATATTAAAAAAAATAAAATAACGAAGAGTAAAACAGAAACCTATCCAACCAAGAAAACTGGAAACACAGAATGGATAAACAATTGAAGCTAGAACCCATGAGGAAAGAAAAAAACACAACCAAAACCGTCAAACATCCCAACCAGAAACCACAAATGAGAGATCGAAAACAAACCACACACACGCACAAAAAGGCTTTAATGCAGACCGAAAGATCGAACTAAAAGATCAAAAAAAAAAAAAAAGAATTAAAAGCAACTGAAACAACAATTATAACAGATAAAAATACCGAGACACGGAAGACGAAACATAATAAAGAAAACAGAAAGAACAGCAAAAAAATAACGAAACAACAGAAACAATAACCATATTTATAGTGAAACAACCACACGTGTGGCCACATCGACATAAACCAAACTATTTAACGAATAATAATAATAATAATAGCAACAACAGTAATAATACCAATAATAACAAAAAAAGAGAAGGAAAAAGGGAAAGAAAAAAGGACGATATACAGGGGAAAACTAAAGCCCCCTCTGATTTTATATACATTACACACATATATATGTATATATAAATCTTTGCACACAAACGCTGGAATAAAGGAGAATCCAAGCTCTTTCGAAGCAAAGGAAAAGAACGCTGGGTGTAAATGGAGGAACCGGGCTCTATGTCCCACCTGCACACTTGATTATAAAGATTACGTGAAGTCGCCAAGCTAGGACGACTGGGGCATAGTTAGGTCTTTTCGATCCCCGCTCACCCTCTTGAACACCAAAGAACCACTGCTTGTGGTATGAAGCACAGAATTTTCCTTTGAAACTTACTATATAAAAACCAAATCAAACCTCCGGAGAAAGGAGGAAGGGGATGACCCCAACAAATTTATTACAACAAATAAAAATGAAACCATAGCATATTCTTAAACAAAAAAAAGGACATTCCAATCAGAAAGAACCCAGACTAAGGAGAAGGAGTAACAGAGAAAGAGAACTACGCGGGCACCGTAACAAAAGCACGCTCGCAAACACACAGGTATCACGTGATCAGCCAGCCAGGTCACACCCACAGAAACAGAGGGAAAGACTACAACCTGCCACTTTGGAAGCAGACTGCGACGAGAAAACCACGCAAGAAGCCCCGGCTGACGAGACGAGTTGTCGAAATAGTTGGAGCCCTACTATCCTGGGGCAACGCACACCAAGCAGTCATTAAGACCAGAAATTAAAAAATCGAAACTGTACTTGTCAGTACAAAAGCAAATCTAACAACGAAAACTCCTATACCTCGTAAAGACCTGTGTGAAAACGTACTTTTTAATACGAACCCTCCAAGACTGTGGAACTGCGGAAAACCCAAATCAAAGAATACCCTTTAACACAATGGAGAAGCCAAAGACCGGAAGAAGTGAACCAAGGCCAAACAAGAAAAGAAGAGAAGAGTAAAGGAGCAATACTCCAAAACCAGCAAACAATCCGGAACCCCTTGGCCCAACTAAAGGCTGAGCGGGGAAAGGAAAGAGAACCTTAAAAACACTACGCAAGCTAGTCTACTATGACGCCTTGCGCAACACTACGAAGCCAAACAAAAAAAGGGGCCCAACTTGGAAAACCCCGAATACGGCTTCAAAAATCAGATATGAACTTGGTTGAATACGCCAAAGCACCAACCAATTTCAAAACCAAACACAAAAAATATATTTTTTAATAAAACTCAAATTGAAATAAACAGAGAAGTCATTGAACACCACAGACAAGTAGAACCAACATTAAAAAAAGGGGGGAACTTGCCCTAGAGAAGCGCGAGTCTCCCTTTAGCCCACATGATACAAAAAGAGGCAATCCAGAGAAAAACAAGTAACTCTGGACTTCCCAAAAATAAATATTCCAACCACAACAACAAGAACGAACCACAACCGAAAAGAACCAAATCATAGAAAGACGAAAACAAAAACACCCCACAAAGAAAACCAAGAAGGGAATCGATAGAAGACCTTACGAGTTTCTGAACAACTTCCCAAAAATAAAACAGAAAAAGCTAACACCAAAGGAACAAGGGTCTCTCTCAGGACCAACAAACCTTCAAAACAGAGTTAAAATTTTACATACCCTACCCAAGTAATACTGAAAAACCACCACCAACAAACCCAACAAAACAACGACGAAAAGAAAAAAGAAAAAGAAGAGAAGGAAAAGCAAGTAGAACCAGAAAACCAACAAAAAATGAAAAGAATCATTAATATGCAATCTCTCAAACAAAACTACAACCCACAACCAACTGAAAGTACTGGGAAAAGACTTTCCACTTCTTAACACACGAAACAATTCAGATTGCTCTGAAAAGGAACCCGAGAAACACACACAGAAATTAAAACCTTATTCTACCAAATAGCAATAAAAGACGCTACAAACACCTCTCAAAGAATACTGACAGCTGAAAAAAATCTCACAGACCTCCTATATACCATATACACCAACATTTTACAACCAAGCATGAAAAGGAAAAAAGAATAGCACTCGCACCAAACCATCACACCTCGAGGAATGCTGAGCAAAAGAAGAATGCGAGGGAGAAATTCTGTAACCACCAGACTCATCACTAGATAGGAGAGGGCTGGATAGTCTTATGTATATTATTACATTAGACTTGGTGACAAAACATTTCTTCTGCGCAAACATACAACCACAGGGGGACCAGTTGTCGGTTGCCCATGCGAACGACTACGTTCACATGGAGTTAACTCAGACAGAAGCGGGCCCTAAGAAACCTTTATACGAAAACAGAACTGAAACCCATCGTGAAAATAATCCTAGGCACAAAACAAAAACTTGAAACAGAAAAACCTGCCAAAAATCATAGGTGTGTTGGGACTCACCATGCAAACAAACCAAACCCGATCAAACTACCGGGATGTAGCAAGATAAAAGACAATGCTGTCGTTTAGACACAAAAAATACACCACATGCCCACAAACAAACGAGAAACTCTGAGAGAGGACGAAAAAAAGGAAAAAGGAAAAAAGAAAAAAAGAAAAATAATAAAGAAAAGAAGGAAAACCAGGAGAAGTAAATATTAAAAAAAATAAAATAACGAAGAGTAAAACAGAAACCTATCCAACCAAGAAAACTGGAAACACAGAATGAATAAACAATTGAAGCTAGAACCCATGAGGAAAGAAAAAAACACAACCAAAACCGTCAAACATCCCAACCAGAAACCACAAATGAGAGATCGAAAACAAACCACACACACGCACAAAAAGGCTTTAATGCAGACCGAAAGATCGAACTAAAAGATCAAAAAAAAAAAAAAAAAAAAAAAAACAAGAATTAAAAGCAACTGAAACAACAATTATAACAGATAAAAATACCGAGACACGGAAGACGAAACATAATAAAGAAAACAGAAAGAACAGCAAAAAAATAACGAAACAACAGAAACAATAACCATATTTATAGTGAAACAACCACACGTGTGGCCTCATCGACATAAACCAAACTATTTAACGAATAATAATAATAATAATAGCAACAACAGTAATAATACCAATAATAACAAAAAAAGAGAAGGAAAAAGGGAAAGAAAAAAGGACGATATACAGGGGAAAACTAAAGCCCCCTCTGATTTTATATACATTACACACATATATATGTATATATAAATCTTTGCACACAAACGCTGGAATAAAGGAGAATCCAAGCTCTTTCGAAGCAAAGGAAAAGAACTAACTAACTAACTAACTAACTAACTCTATGGCCTATGGAACCCGGAGGTTCAGTGCCGCGTTCACAAAAGCTCTCCACTGACTTCTATCCTTAGCTAATTGCATCCAGTTTCTACTTTGTATTCCTATCTCTGCGAGATCCCTCTTAATATTGTCCTCCCATCTGCGCCTAGGTCTTCCTAATGGTCGTTTTCCTATGGGTCTACCAGTCAAGACTTTGAAAGCGTTTCTACTTTCTTCCATTCTAGCTACATGACCTGCCCACCTAAGCCTCCTAGACTTGACGACCCTAACAATGTTGGGTAAACCGTATAAACTATGTAGTTCCTCGTTATGAAGCTTCCGCCATTCCCCATTCTCGTTCCTCTTGGGTCCGAATATTCTTCTCAGGATCCTGTTCTCAAATACTTTCAGTCTATGTTCTTCCCTCAGAGTAAGCGACCATGTTTCACAACCATACAGAACAACAGGCATGATTATCGTTTTATATATTTTAAGCTTCAAATTCCTCGACAGAATTCGCGACGACAAGAGATTTTGAACCGAATAGTAACACGAATTCCCTGCTTTTAGTCGACATTTAATTTCTTCATGAATATGATTTTCGTCTGTTAATATTGATCCTAAATATTTGAAAGTATCCACTTTATCAAAAGCATTATTTAATATTTTAACGCCTCCACAATTTGCCGTATTACGGTCCCGACGCACTTCCATGTATTTAGTTTTCTCTGCATTTACTTCTAAACCCATGTCCCTGCAAGCGTTTAATAAGATCTCTGCATTTATTTCTACTGTTCTCCTATCATCCCCTATTAAATTTACATCATCAGCATATGCCATAACCTGGTGAATGCCGTTCAACTCTAGGCCCTGGTTGCTATCTTTGATTTTCCTTATGGCGTATTCCAGCACAAAGTTAAATAATAATGGCGACAACGCATCTCCTTGTTTCAGGCCATTTTCGACGTGGAAGCTCGTGGACAAAAATTTTCCTACCCGGACTTTACTTTGGGATTCACTTAAACATATCTTAATTAATCTAATTAGCTTTCTCGGTATTCCAAGTTCTGTAAGAACGTTGTATAATGTTTCTCTCCTAACCGAGTCGTAAGCGTTTCTAAAATCAATAAATAGTTGATGTACCGGGGTATTGTATTCCCACTTCTTTTCGAGTATTTGGCGAATGGTAAATATTTGGTCGATAGTTGATCGATTTCGTCTAAATCCGCACTGATAATCTCCAATAATTTCATCTGCGTATGGGGTCAATCTTGCTAACAGAATATTTGAAAGGATTTTATAGGATGTTGACAGAAGAGAAATGCCTCGATAATTATTACAGTCAGTTTTGTCGCCTTTCTTGTGAATTGGAACAATGATTGATTCTTTCCACTCTTGTGGCAATTCTTCCTTGTTCCAGATAAGGAGAATGAGTTTGTGTATCTTGTTCCACAATTTTTCGCCTCCAGCTAAAATTAACTCAGCCGGAATTTCATCTACACCCGGAGATTTGTGTTTCTTCAATTTCTTTATAGCGGCTTCCACTTCTATTCGATTGGGTTCTGGAATATACGGTTCTGCGGTGTGTATCTCCTTTTCTCCACGCACATTAGTTTTTGGTTGCGTGTTAAGCAAATCGTCAAAGAAATCCTTCCATCTATTTAAGAGGCTATCCGTATCGGTGAGAACTGTTCCGTCAGATTTCTTTAATATATAAGCACGAGGTTGATAGCCTTTCTTAAATTCGCTGATCCCCTTATACATGTCCCGAATATTTTTATTTTTACTATTATCTTCAAGTTCCTTAATTTTAGCTTTCAAAAAATCCCGTTTCTTTGTTCTAAAAGTTTTGGAAGTTTCCCGCCTGATATCTGCGAAATTTTGTGTAGTTGTTTCATTCGGATTTTGTAGCCACCGTAATTTTGCCTGTTTTCTCTTCTCTGCTAGTTTAATGCATTCTTGGTCGAACCATGGTTTGTTCCTACGTATTTCCGCGTGTCCGGCGAAAGGAAAAGAACGCTGGGTGTAAATGGAGGAACCGGGCTCTATGTCCCACCTGCACACTTGATTATAAAGATTACGTGAAGTCGCCAAGCTAGGACGACTGGGGCATAGTTAGGTCTTTTCGATCCCCGCTCACCCTCTTGAACACCAAAGAACCACTACTTGTGGTATGAAGCACAGAATTTTCCTTTGAAACTTACTATATAAAAACCAAATCAAACCTCCGGAGAAAGGAGGAAGGGGATGACCCCAACAAATTTATTACAACAAATAAAAATGAAACCATAGCATATTCTTAAACAAAAAAAGGACATTCCAATCAGAAAGAACCCAGACTAAGGAGAAGGAGTAACAGAGAAAGGGAACTACGCGGGCACCGTAACAAAAGCACGCTCGCAAACACACAGGTATCACGTGATCAGCCAGCCAGGTCACACCCACAGAAACAGAGGGAAAGACTACAACCTGCCACTTTGGAAGCAGACTGCGACGAGAAAACCACGCAAGAAGCCCCGGCTGACGAGACGAGTTGTCGAAATAGTTGGAGCCCTACTATCCTGGGGCAACGCACACCAAGCAGTCATTAAGACCAGAAATTAAAAAATCGAAACTGTACTTGTCAGTACAAAAGCAAATCTAACAACGAAAACTCCTATACCTCGTAAAGACCTGTGTGAAAACGTACTTTTTAATACGAACCCTCCAAGACTGTGGAACTGCGGAAAACCCAAATCAAAGAATACCCTTTAACACAATGGAGAAGCCAAAGACCGGAAGAAGTGAACCAAGGCCAAACAAGAAAAGAAGAGAAGAGTAAAGGAGCAATACTCCAAAACCAGCAAACAATCCGGAACCCCTTGGCCCAACTAAAGGCTGAGCGGGGAAAGGAAAGAGAACCTTAAAAACACTACGCAAGCTAGTCTACTATGACGCCTTGCGCAACACTACGAAGCCAAACAAAAAAAGGGGCCCAACTTGGAAAACCCCGAATACGGCTTCAAAAATCAGATATGAACTTGGTTGAATACGCCAAAGCACCAATCAATTTCAAAACCAAACACAAAAAATATATTTTTTAATAAAACTCAAATTGAAATAAACAGAGAAGTCATTGAACACCACAGACAAGTAGAACCAACATTAAAAAAAGGGGGGAACTTGCCCTAGAGAAGCGCGAGTCTCCCTTTAGCCCACATGATACAAAAAGAGGCAATCCAGAGAAAAACAAGTAACTCTGGACTTCCCAAAAATAAATATTCCAACCACAACAACAAGAACGAACCACAACCGAAAAGAACCAAATCATAGAAAGACGAAAACAAAAACACCCCACAAAGAAAACCAAGAAGGGAATCGATAGATGACCTTACGAGTTTCTGAACAACTTCCCAAAAATAAAACAGAAAAAGCTAACACCAAAGGAACAAGGGTCTCTCTCAGGACCAACAAACCTTCAAAACAGAGTTAAAATTTTACATACCCTACCCAAGTAATACTGAAAAACCACCACCAACAAACCCAACAAAACAACGACGAAAAGAAAAAAGAAAAAGAAGAGAAGGAAAAGCAAGTAGAACCAGAAAACCAACAAAAAATGAAAAGAATCATTAATATGCAATCTCTCAAACAAAACTACAACCCACAACCAACTGAAAGTACTGGGAAAAGACTTTCCACTTTTTAACACACGAAACAATTCAGATTGCTCTGAAAAGGAACCCGAGAAACACACACAGAAATTAAAACCTTATTCTACCAAATAGCAATAAAAGACGCTACAAACACCTCTCAAAGAATACTGACAGCTGAAAAAAATCTCACAGACCTCCTATATACCATATACACCAACATTTTACAACCAAGCATGAAAAGGAAAAAAGAATAGCACTCGCACCAAACCATCACACCTCGAGGAATGCTGAGCAAAAGAAGAATGCGAGGGAGAAATTCTGTAACCACCAGACTCATCACTAGATAGGAGAGGGCTGGATAGTCTTATGTATATTATTACATTAGACTTGGTGACAAAACATTTCTTCTGCGCAAACACACAACCACAGGGGGACCAGTTGTCGGTTGCCCATGCGAACGACTACGTTCACATGGAGTTAACTCAGACAGAAGCGGGCCCTAAGAAACCTTTATACGAAAACAGAACTGAAACCCATCGTGAAAATAATCCTAGGCACAAAACAAAAACTTGAAACAGAAAAACCTGCCAAAAATCATAGGTGTGTTGGGACTCACCATGCAAACAAACCAAACCCGATCAAACTACCGGGATGTAGCAAGATAAAAGACAATGCTGTCTTTTAGACACAAAAAATACACCACATGCCCACAAACAAACGAGAAACTCTGAGAGAGGACGAAAAAAAGGAAAAAGGAAAAAAGAAAAAAAGAAAAATAATAAAGAAAAGAAGGAAAACCAGGAGAAGTAAATATTAAAAAAAATAAAATAACGAAGAGTAAAACAGAAACCTATCCAACCAAGAAAACTGGAAACACAGAATGAATAAACAATTGAAGCTAGAACCCATGAGGAAAGAAAAAAACACAACCAAAACCGTCAAACATCCCAACCAGAAACCACAAATGAGAGATCGAAAACAAACCACACACACGCACAAAAAGGCTTTAATGCAGACCGAAAGATCGAACTAAAAGATCAAAAAAAAAAAAAAAAAAAAGAATTAAAAGCAACTGAAACAACAATTATAACAGATAAAAATACCGAGACACGGAAGAGGAAACATAATAAAGAAAACAGAAAGAACAGCAAAAAAATAACGAAACAACAGAAACAATAACCATATTTATAGTGAAACAACCACACGTGTGGCCACATCGACATAAACCAAACTATTTAACGAATAATAATAATAATAATAGCAACAACAGTAATAATACCAATAATAACAAAAAAAGAGAAGGAAAAAGGGAAAGAAAAAAGGACGATATACAGGGGAAAACTAAAGCCCCCTCTGATTTTATATACATTACACACATATATATGTATATATAAATCTTTGCACACAAACGCTGGAATAAAGGAGAATCCAAGCTCTTTCGAAGCAAAGGAAAAGAACGCTGGGTGTAAATGGAGGAACCGGGCTCTATGTCCCACCTGCACACTTGATTATAAAGATTACGTGAAGTCGCCAAGCTAGGACGACTGGGGCATAGTTAGGTCTTTTCGATCCCCGCTCACCCTCTTGAACACCAAAGAACCACTGCTTGTGGTATGAAGCACAGAATTTTCCTTTGAAACTTACTATATAAAAACCAAATCAAACCTCCGGAGAAAGGAGGAAGGGGATGACCCCAACAAATTTATTACAACAAATAAAAATGAAACCATAGCATATTCTTAAACAAAAAAAAGGACATTCCAATCAGAAAGAACCCAGACTAAGGAGAAGGAGTAACAGAGAAAGAGAACTACGCGGGCACCGTAACAAAAGCACGCTCGCAAACACACAGGTATCACGTGATCAGCCAGCCAGGTCACACCCACAGAAACAGAGGGAAAGACTACAACCTGCCACTTTGGAAGCAGACTGCGACGAGAAAACCACGCAAGAAGCCCCGGCTGACGAGACGAGTTGTCGAAATAGTTGGAGCCCTACTATCCTGGGGCAACGCACACCAAGCAGTCATTAAGACCAGAAATTAAAAAATCGAAACTGTACTTGTCAGTACAAAAGCAAATCTAACAACGAAAACTCCTATACCTCGTAAAGACCTGTGTGAAAACGTACTTTTTAATACGAACCCTCCAAGACTGTGGAACTGCGGAAAACCCAAATCAAAGAATACCCTTTAACACAATGGAGAAGCCAAAGACCGGAAGAAGTGAACCAAGGCCAAACAAGAAAAGAAGAGAAGAGTAAAGGAGCAATACTCCAAAACCAGCAAACAATCCGGAACCCCTTGGCCCAACTAAAGGCTGAGCGGGGAAAGGAAAGAGAACCTTAAAAACACTACGCAAGCTAGTCTACTATGACGCCTTGCGCAACACTACGAAGCCAAACAAAAAAAGGGGCCCAACTTGGAAAACCCCGAATACGGCTTCAAAAATCAGATATGAACTTGGTTGAATACGCCAAAGCACCAACCAATTTCAAAACCAAACACAAAAAATATATTTTTTAATAAAACTCAAATTGAAATAAACAGAGAAGTCATTGAACACCACAGACAAGTAGAACCAACATTAAAAAAAGGGGGGAACTTGCCCTAGAGAAGCGCGAGTCTCCCTTTAGCCCACATGATACAAAAAGAGGCAATCCAGAGAAAAACAAGTAACTCTGGACTTCCCAAAAATAAATATTCCAACCACAACAACAAGAACGAACCACAACCGAAAAGAACCAAATCATAGAAAGACGAAAACAAAAACACCCCACAAAGAAAACCAAGAAGGGAATCGATAGAAGACCTTACGAGTTTCTGAACAACTTCCCAAAAATAAAACAGAAAAAGCTAACACCAAAGGAACAAGGGTCTCTCTCAGGACCAACAAACCTTCAAAACAGAGTTAAAATTTTACATACCCTACCCAAGTAATACTGAAAAACCACCACCAACAAACCCAACAAAACAACGACGAAAAGAAAAAAGAAAAAGAAGAGAAGGAAAAGCAAGTAGAACCAGAAAACCAACAAAAAATGAAAAGAATCATTAATATGCAATCTCTCAAACAAAACTACAACCCACAACCAACTGAAAGTACTGGGAAAAGACTTTCCACTTCTTAACACACGAAACAATTCAGATTGCTCTGAAAAGGAACCCGAGAAACACACACAGAAATTAAAACCTTATTCTACCAAATAGCAATAAAAGACGCTACAAACACCTCTCAAAGAATACTGACAGCTGAAAAAAATCTCACAGACCTCCTATATACCATATACACCAACATTTTACAACCAAGCATGAAAAGGAAAAAAGAATAGCACTCGCACCAAACCATCACACCTCGAGGAATGCTGAGCAAAAGAAGAATGCGAGGGAGAAATTCTGTAACCACCAGACTCATCACTAGATAGGAGAGGGCTGGATAGTCTTATGTATATTATTACATTAGACTTGGTGACAAAACATTTCTTCTGCGCAAACATACAACCACAGGGGGACCAGTTGTCGGTTGCCCATGCGAACGACTACGTTCACATGGAGTTAACTCAGACAGAAGCGGGCCCTAAGAAACCTTTATACGAAAACAGAACTGAAACCCATCGTGAAAATAATCCTAGGCACAAAACAAAAACTTGAAACAGAAAAACCTGCCAAAAATCATAGGTGTGTTGGGACTCACCATGCAAACAAACCAAACCCGATCAAACTACCGGGATGTAGCAAGATAAAAGACAATGCTGTCTTTTAGACACAAAAAATACACCACATGCCCACAAACAAACGAGAAACTCTGAGAGAGGACGAAAAAAAGGAAAAAGGAAAAAAGAAAAAAAGAAAAATAATAAAGAAAAGAAGGAAAACCAGGAGAAGTAAATATTAAAAAAAATAAAATAACGAAGAGTAAAACAGAAACCTATCCAACCAAGAAAACTGGAAACACAGAATGAATAAACAATTGAAGCTAGAACCCATGAGGAAAGAAAAAAACACAACCAAAACCGTCAAACATCCCAACCAGAAACCACAAATGAGAGATCGAAAACAAACCACACACACGCACAAAAAGGCTTTAATGCAGACCGAAAGATCGAACTAAAAGATCAAAAAAAAAAAAAAAAAAAAAACAAGAATTAAAAGCAACTGAAACAACAATTATAACAGATAAAAATACCGAGACACGGAAGACGAAACATAATAAAGAAAACAGAAAGAACAGCAAAAAAATAACGAAACAACAGAAACAATAACCATATTTATAGTGAAACAACCACACGTGTGGCCTCATCGACATAAACCAAACTATTTAACGAATAATAATAATAATAATAGCAACAACAGTAATAATACCAATAATAACAAAAAAAGAGAAGGAAAAAGGGAAAGAAAAAAGGACGATATACAGGGGAAAACTAAAGCCCCCTCTGATTTTATATACATTACACACATATATATGTATATATAAATCTTTGCACACAAACGCTGGAATAAAGGAGAATCCAAGCTCTTTCGAAGCAAAGGAAAAGAACGCTGGGTGTAAATGGAGGAACCGGGCTCTATGTCCCACCTGCACACTTGATTATAAAGATTACGTGAAGTCGCCAAGCTAGGACGACTGGGGCATAGTTAGGTCTTTTC
Source organism: Thermobia domestica (assembly GCF_964235325.1). Taxonomy (NCBI): domain Eukaryota; kingdom Metazoa; phylum Arthropoda; class Insecta; order Zygentoma; family Lepismatidae; genus Thermobia; species Thermobia domestica. Next base: position 147,906,593 of record NC_137469.1, read on the forward strand.
GATCCCCGCTCACCCTCTTGAACACCAAAGAACCACTACTTGTGGTATGAAGCACAGAATTTTCCTTTGAAACTTACTATATAAAAACCAAATCAAACCTCCGGAGAAAGGAGGAAGGGGATGACCCCAACAAATTTATTACAACAAATAAAAATGAAACCATAGCATATTCTTAAACAAAAAATGGACATTCCAATCAGAAAGAACCCAGACTAAGGAGAAGGAGTAACAGAGAAAGGGAACTACGCGGGCACCGTAACAAAAGCACGCTCGCAAACACACAGGTATCACGTGATCAGCCAGCCAGGTCACACCCACAGAAACAGAGGGAAAGACTACAACCTGCCACTTTGGAAGCAGACTGCGACGAGAAAACCACGCAAGAAGCCCCGGCTGACGAGACGAGTTGTCGAAATAGTTGGAGCCCTACTATCCTGGGGCAACGCACACCAAGCAGTCATTAAGACCAGAAATTAAAAAATCGAAACTGTACTTGTCAGTACAAAAGCAAATCTAACAACGAAAACTCCTATACCTCGTAAAGACCTGTGTGAAAACGTACTTTTTAATACGAACCCTCCAAGACTGTGGAACTGCGGAAAACCCAAATCAAAGAATACCCTTTAACACAATGGAGAAGCCAAAGACCGGAAGAAGTGAACCAAGGCCAAACAAGAAAAGAAGAGAAGAGTAAAGGAGCAATACTCCAAAACCAGCAAACAATCCGGAACCCCTTGGCCCAACTAAAGGCTGAGCGGGGAAAGGAAAGAGAACCTTAAAAACACTACGCAAGCTAGTCTACTATGACGCCTTGCGCAACACTACGAAGCCAAACAAAAAAAGGGGCCCAACTTGGAAAACCCCGAATACGGCTTCAAAAATCAGATATGAACTTGGTTGAATACGCCAAAGCACCAACCAATTTCAAAACCAAACACAAAAAATATATTTTTTAATAAAACTCAAATTGAAATAAACAGAGAAGTCATTGAACACCACAGACAAGTAGAACCAACATTAAAAAAAGGGGGGAACTTGCCCTAGAGAAGCGCGAGTCTCCCTTTAGCCCACATGATACAAAAAGAGGCAATCCAGAGAAAAACAAGTAACTCTGGACTTCCCAAAAATAAATATTCCAACCACAACAACAAGAACGAACCACAACCGAAAAGAACCAAATCATAGAAAGACGAAAACAAAAACACCCCACAAAGAAAACCAAGAAGGGAATCGATAGAAGACCTTACGAGTTTCTGAACAACTTCCCAAAAATAAAACAGAAAAAGCTAACACCAAAGGAACAAGGGTCTCTCTCAGGACCAACAAACCTTCAAAACAGAGTTAAAATTTTACATACCCTACCCAAGTAATACTGAAAAACCACCACCAACAAACCCAACAAAACAACGACGAAAAGAAAAAAGAAAAAGAAGAGAAGGAAAAGCAAGTAGAACCAGAAAACCAACAAAAAATGAAAAGAATCATTAATATGCAATCTCTCAAACAAAACTACAACCCACAACCAACTGAAAGTACTGGGAAAAGACTTTCCACTTCTTAACACACGAAACAATTCAGATTGCTCTGAAAAGGAACCCGAGAAACACACACAGAAATTAAAACCTTATTCTACCAAATAGCAATAAAAGACGCTACAAACACCTCTCAAAGAATACTGACAGCTGAAAAAAATCTCACAGACCTCCTATATACCATATACACCAACATTTTACAACCAAGCATGAAAAGGAAAAAAGAATAGCACTCGCACCAAACCATCACACCTCGAGGAATGCTGAGCAAAAGAAGAATGCGAGGGAGAAATTCTGTAACCACCAGACTCATCACTAGATAGGAGAGGGCTGGATAGTCTTATGTATATTATTACATTAGACTTGGTGACAAAACATTTCTTCTGCGCAAACATACAACCACAGGGGGACCAGTTGTCGGTTGCCCATGCGAACGACTACGTTCACATGGAGTTAACTCAGACAGAAGCGGGCCCTAAGAAACCTTTATACGAAAACAGAACTGAAACCCATCGTGAAAATAATCCTAGGCACAAAACAAAAACTTGAAACAGAAAAACCTGCCAAAAATCATAGGTGTGTTGGGACTCACCATGCAAACAAACCAAACCCGATCAAACTACCGGGATGTAGCAAGATAAAAGACAATGCTGTCTTTTAGACACAAAAAATACACCACATGCCCACAAACAAACGAGAAACTCTGAGAGAGGACGAAAAAAAGGAAAAAGGAAAAAAGAAAAAAAGAAAAATAATAAAGAAAAGAAGGAAAACCAGGAGAAGTAAATATTAAAAAAAATAAAATAACGAAGAGTAAAACAGAAACCTATCCAACCAAGAAAACTGGAAACACAGAATGAATAAACAATTGAAGCTAGAACCCATGAGGAAAGAAAAAAACACAACCAAAACCGTCAAACATCCCAACCAGAAACCACAAATGAGAGATCGAAAACAAACCACACACACGCACAAAAAGGCTTTAATGCAGACCGAAAGATCGAACTAAAAGATCAAAAAAAAAAAAAAAAAAAAAAAAAAAAAACAAGAATTAAAAGCAACTGAAACAACAATTATAACAGATAAAAATACCGAGACACGGAAGACGAAACATAATAAAGAAAACAGAAAGAACAGCAAAAAAATAACGAAACAACAGAAACAATAACCATATTTATAGTGAAACAACCACACGTGTGGCCTCATCGACATAAACCAAACTATTTAACGAATAATAATAATAATAATAGCAACAACAGTAATAATACCAATAATAACAAAAAAAGAGAAGGAAAAAGGGAAAGAAAAAAGGACGATATACAGGGGAAAACTAAAGCCCCCTCTGATTTTATATACATTACACACATATATATGTATATATAAATCTTTGCACACAAACGCTGGAATAAAGGAGAATCCAAGCTCTTTCGAAGCAAAGGAAAAGAACGCTGGGTGTAAATGGAGGAACCGGGCTCTATGTCCCACCTGCACACTTGATTATAAAGATTACGTGAAGTCGCCAAGCTAGGACGACTGGGGCATAGTTAGGTCTTTTCGATCCCCGCTCACCCTCTTGAACACCAAAGAACCACTACTTGTGGTATGAAGCACAGAATTTTCCTTTGAAACTTACTATATAAAAACCAAATCAAACCTCCGGAGAAAGGAGGAAGGGGATGACCCCAACAAATTTATTACAACAAATAAAAATGAAACCATAGCATATTCTTAAACAAAAAATGGACATTCCAATCAGAAAGAACCCAGACTAAGGAGAAGGAGTAACAGAGAAAGGGAACTACGCGGGCACCGTAACAAAAGCACGCTCGCAAACACACAGGTATCACGTGATCAGCCAGCCAGGTCACACCCACAGAAACAGAGGGAAAGACTACAACCTGCCACTTTGGAAGCAGACTGCGACGAGAAAACCACGCAAGAAGCCCCGGCTGACGAGACGAGTTGTCGAAATAGTTGGAGCCCTACTATCCTGGGGCAACGCACACCAAGCAGTCATTAAGACCAGAAATTAAAAAATCGAAACTGTACTTGTCAGTACAAAAGCAAATCTAACAACGAAAACTCCTATACCTCGTAAAGACCTGTGTGAAAACGTACTTTTTAATACGAACCCTCCAAGACTGTGGAACTGCGGAAAACCCAAATCAAAGAATACCCTTTAACACAATGGAGAAGCCAAAGACCGGAAGAAGTGAACCAAGGCCAAACAAGAAAAGAAGAGAAGAGTAAAGGAGCAATACTCCAAAACCAGCAAACAATCCGGAACCCCTTGGCCCAACTAAAGGCTGAGCGGGGAAAGGAAAGAGAACCTTAAAAACACTACGCAAGCTAGTCTACTATGACGCCTTGCGCAACACTACGAAGCCAAACAAAAAAAGGGGCCCAACTTGGAAAACCCCGAATACGGCTTCAAAAATCAGATATGAACTTGGTTGAATACGCCAAAGCACCAACCAATTTCAAAACCAAACACAAAAAATATATTTTTTAATAAAACTCAAATTGAAATAAACAGAGAAGTCATTGAACACCACAGACAAGTAGAACCAACATTAAAAAAAGGGGGGAACTTGCCCTAGAGAAGCGCGAGTCTCCCTTTAGCCCACATGATACAAAAAGAGGCAATCCAGAGAAAAACAAGTAACTCTGGACTTCCCAAAAATAAATATTCCAACCACAACAACAAGAACGAACCACAACCGAAAAGAACCAAATCATAGAAAGACGAAAACAAAAACACCCCACAAAGAAAACCAAGAAGGGAATCGATAGAAGACCTTACGAGTTTCTGAACAACTTCCCAAAAATAAAACAGAAAAAGCTAACACCAAAGGAACAAGGGTCTCTCTCAGGACCAACAAACCTTCAAAACAGAGTTAAAATTTTACATACACTACGCAAGCAATACTGAAAAACCACCACCAGCAAACCCAACAAAACAACGACGAAAAGAAAAAAGAAAAAGAAGAGAAGGAAAAGCAAGTAGAACCCAACAAAAAATGAAAAGAATCATTAATATGCAATCTCTCAAACAAAACTACAACCCACAACCAACTGAAAGTACTGGGAAAAGACTTTCCACTTCTTAACACACGAAACAATTCAGATTGCTCTGAAAAGGAACCCGAGAAACACACACAGAAATTAAAACCTTATTCTACCAAATAGCAATAAAAGACGCTACAAACACCTCTCAAAGAATACTGACAGCTGAAAAAAATCCCACAGACCTCCTATATACCATATACACCAACATTTTACAACCAAGCATGAAAAGGAAAAAAGAATAGCACTCGCACCAAACCATCACACCTCGAGGAATGCTGAGCAAAAGAAGAATGCGAGGGAGAAATTCTGTAACCACCAGACTCATCACTAGATAGGAGACGGCTGGATAGTCTTATGTATATTATTACATTAGACTTGGTGACAAAACATTTCTTCTGCGCAAACACACAACCACAGGGGGACCAGTTGTCGGTTGCCCATGCGAACGACTACGTTCACATGGAGTTAACTCAGACAGAAGCGGGCCCTAAGAAACCTTTATACGAAAACAGAACTGAAACCCATCGTCAAAATAATCCTAGGCACAAAACAAAAACTTGAAACAGAAAAACCTGCCAAAAATCATAGGTGTGTTGGGACTCACCATGCAAACAAACCAAACCCGATCAAACTACCGGGATGTAGCAAGATAAAAGACAATGCTGTCTTTTCGACACAAAAAATACACCACATGCCCACAAACAAACGAGAAACTCTGAGAGAGGACGAAAAAAAGGAAAAAGGAAAAAAGAAAAAAAGAAAAATAATAAAGAAAAGAAGGAAAACCAGGAGAAGTAAATATTAAAAAAAAATAAAATAACGAAGAGTAAAACAGAAACCTATCCAACCAAGAAAACTGGAAACACAGAATGAATAAACAATTGAAGCTAGAACCCATGAGGAAAGAAAAAAACACAACCAAAACCGTCAAACATCCCAACCAGAAACCACAAATGAGAGATCGAAAACAAACCACACACACGCACAAAAAGGCTTTAATGCAGACCGAAAGATCGAACTAAAAGATCAAAAAAAAAAAAAAAAAAACAAGAATTAAAAGCAACTGAAACAACAATTATAACAGATAAAAATACCGAGACACGGAAGACGAAACATAATAAAGAAAACAGAAAGAACAGCAAAAAAATAACGAAACAACAGAAACAATAACCATATTTATAGTGAAACAACCACACGTGTGGCCACATCGACATAAACCAAACTATTTAACGAATAATAATAATAATAATAGCAACAACAGTAATAATACCAATAATAACAAAAAAAGAGAAGGAAAAAGGGAAAGAAAAAAGGACGATATACAGGGGAAAACTAAAGCCCCCTCTGATTTTATATACATTACACACATATATATATGTATATATAAATCTTTGCACACAAACGCTGGAATAAAGGAGAATCCAAGCTCTTTCGAAGCAAAGGAAAAGAACGCTGGGTGTAAATGGAGGAACCGGGCTCTATGTCCCACCTGCACACTTGATTATAAAGATTACGTGAAGTCGCCAAGCTAGGACGACTGGGGCATAGTTAGGTCTTTTCGATCCCCGCTCACCCTCTTGAACACCAAAGAACCACTACTTGTGGTATGAAGCACAGAATTTTCCTTTGAAACTTACTATATAAAAACCAAATCAAACCTCCGGAGAAAGGAGGAAGGGGATGACCCCAACAAATTTATTACAACAAATAAAAATGAAACCATAGCATATTCTTAAACAAAAAATGGACATTCCAATCAGAAAGAACCCAGACTAAGGAGAAGGAGTAACAGAGAAAGGGAACTACGCGGGCACCGTAACAAAAGCACGCTCGCAAACACACAGGTATCACGTGATCAGCCAGCCAGGTCACACCCACAGAAACAGAGGGAAAGACTACAACCTGCCACTTTGGAAGCAGACTGCGACGAGAAAACCACGCAAGAAGCCCCGGCTGACGAGACGAGTTGTCGAAATAGTTGGAGCCCTACTATCCTGGGGCAACGCACACCAAGCAGTCATTAAGACCAGAAATTAAAAAATCGAAACTGTACTTGTCAGTACAAAAGCAAATCTAACAACGAAAACTCCTATACCTCGTAAAGACCTGTGTGAAAACGTACTTTTTAATACGAACCCTCCAAGACTGTGGAACTGCGGAAAACCCAAATCAAAGAATACCCTTTAACACAATGGAGAAGCCAAAGACCGGAAGAAGTGAACCAAGGCCAAACAAGAAAAGAAGAGAAGAGTAAAGGAGCAATACTCCAAAACCAGCAAACAATCCGGAACCCCTTGGCCCAACTAAAGGCTGAGCGGGGAAAGGAAAGAGAACCTTAAAAACACTACGCAAGCTAGTCTACTATGACGCCTTGCGCAACACTACGAAGCCAAACAAAAAAAGGGGCCCAACTTGGAAAACCCCGAATACGGCTTCAAAAATCAGATATGAACTTGGTTGAATACGCCAAAGCACCAACCAATTTCAAAACCAAACACAAAAAATATATTTTTTAATAAAACTCAAATTGAAATAAACAGAGAAGTCATTGAACACCACAGACAAGTAGAACCAACATTAAAAAAAGGGGGGAACTTGCCCTAGAGAAGCGCGAGTCTCCCTTTAGCCCACATGATACAAAAAGAGGCAATCCAGAGAAAAACAAGTAACTCTGGACTTCCCAAAAATAAATATTCCAACCACAACAACAAGAACGAACCACAACCGAAAAGAACCAAATCATAGAAAGACGAAAACAAAAACACCCCACAAAGAAAACCAAGAAGGGAATCGATAGAAGACCTTACGAGTTTCTGAACAACTTCCCAAAAATAAAACAGAAAAAGCTAACACCAAAGGAACAAGGGTCTCTCTCAGGACCAACAAACCTTCAAAACAGAGTTAAAATTTTACATACCCTACCCAAGCAATACTGAAAAACCACCACCAACAAACCCAACAAAACAACGACGAAAAGAAAAAAGAAAAAGAAGAGAAGGAAAAGCAAGTAGAACCAGAAAACCAACAAAAAATGAAAAGAATCATTAATATGCAATCTCTCAAACAAAACTACAACCCACAACCAACTGAAAGTACTGGGAAAAGACTTTCCACTTCTTAACACACGAAACAATTCAGATTGCTCTGAAAAGGAACCCGAGAAACACACACAGAAATTAAAACCTTATTCTACCAAATAGCAATAAAAGACGCTACAAACACCTCTCAAAGAATACTGACAGCTGAAAAAAATCTCACAGACCTCCTATATACCATATACACCAACATTTTACAACCAAGCATGAAAAGGAAAAAAGAATAGCACTCGCACCAAACCATCACACCTCGAGGAATGCTGAGCAAAAGAAGAATGCGAGGGAGAAATTCTGTAACCACCAGACTCATCACTAGATAGGAGAGGGCTGGATAGTCTTATGTATATTATTACATTAGACTTGGTGACAAAACATTTCTTCTGCGCAAACACACAACCACAGGGGGACCAGTTGTCGGTTGCCCATGCGAACGACTACGTTCACATGGAGTTAACTCAGACAGAAGCGGGCCCTAAGAAACCTTTATACGAAAACAGAACTGAAACCCATCGTGAAAATAATCCTAGGCACAAAACAAAAACTTGAAACAGAAAAACCTGCCAAAAATCATAGGTGTGTTGGGACTCACCATGCAAACAAACCAAACCCGATCAAACTACCGGGATGTAGCAAGATAAAAGACAATGCTGTCTTTTCGACACAAAAAATACACCACATGCCCACAAACAAACGAGAAACTCTGAGAGAGGACGAAAAAAAGGAAAAAGGAAAAAAGAAAAAAAGAAAAATAATAAAGAAAAGAAGGAAAACCAGGAGAAGTAAATATTAAAAAAAATAAAATAACGAAGAGTAAAACAGAAACCTATCCAACCAAGAAAACTGGAAACACAGAATGAATAAACAATTGAAGCTAGAACCCATGAGGAAAGAAAAAAACACAACCAAAACCGTCAAACATCCCAACCAGAAACCACAAATGAGAGATCGAAAACAAACCACACACACGCACAAAAAGGCTTTAATGCAGACCGAAAGATCGAACTAAAAGATCAAAAAAAAAAAAAAAAAAACAAGAATTAAAAGCAACTGAAACAACAATTATAACAGATAAAAATACCGAGACACGGAAGACGAAACATAATAAAGAAAACAGAAAGAACAGCAAAAAAATAACGAAACAACAGAAACAATAACCATATTTATAGTGAAACAACCACACGTGTGGCCACATCGACATAAACCAAACTATTTAACGAATAATAATAATAATAATAGCAACAACAGTAATAATACCAATAATAACAAAAAAAGAGAAGGAAAAAGGGAAAGAAAAAAGGACGATATACAGGGGAAAACTAAAGCCCCCTCTGATTTTATATACATTACACACATATATATATGTATATATAAATCTTTGCACACAAACGCTGGAATAAAGGAGAATCCAAGCTCTTTCGAAGCAAAGGAAAAGAACGCTGGGTGTAAATGGAGGAACCGGGCTCTATGTCCCACCTGCACACTTGATTATAAAGATTACGTGAAGTCGCCAAGCTAGGACGACTGGGGCATAGTTAGGTCTTTTCGATCCCCGCTCACCCTCTTGAACACCAAAGAACCACTACTTGTGGTATGAAGCACAGAATTTTCCTTTGAAACTTACTATATAAAAACCAAATCAAACCTCCGGAGAAAGGAGGAAGGGGATGACCCCAACAAATTTATTACAACAAATAAAAATGAAACCATAGCATATTCTTAAACAAAAAAAGGACATTCCAATCAGAAAGAACCCAGACTAAGGAGAAGGAGTAACAGAGAAAGGGAACTACGCGGGCACCGTAACAAAAGCACGCTCGCAAACACACAGGTATCACGTGATCAGCCAGCCAGGTCACACCCACAGAAACAGAGGGAAAGACTACAACCTGCCACTTTGGAAGCAGACTGCGACGAGAAAACCACGCAAGAAGCCCCGGCTGACGAGACGAGTTGTCGAAATAGTTGGAGCCCTACTATCCTGGGGCAACGCACACCAAGCAGTCATTAAGACCAGAAATTAAAAAATCGAAACTGTACTTGTCAGTACAAAAGCAAATCTAACAACGAAAACTCCTATACCTCGTAAAGACCTGTGTGAAAACGTACTTTTTAATACGAACCCTCCAAGACTGTGGAACTGCGGAAAACCCAAATCAAAGAATACCCTTTAACACAATGGAGAAGCCAAAGACCGGAAGAAGTGAACCAAGGCCAAACAAGAAAAGAAGAGAAGAGTAAAGGAGCAATACTCCAAAACCAGCAAACAATCCGGAACCCCTTGGCCCAACTAAAGGCTGAGCGGGGAAAGGAAAGAGAACCTTAAAAACACTACGCAAGCTAGTCTACTATGACGCCTTGCGCAACACTACGAAGCCAAACAAAAAAAGGGGCCCAACTTGGAAAACCCCGAATACGGCTTCAAAAATCAGATATGAACTTGGTTGAATACGCCAAAGCACCAACCAATTTCAAAACCAAACACAAAAAATATATTTTTTAATAAAACTCAAATTGAAATAAACAGAGAAGTCATTGAACACCACAGACAAGTAGAACCAACATTAAAAAAAGGGGGGAACTTGCCCTAGAGAAGCGCGAGTCTCCCTTTAGCCCACATGATACAAAAAGAGGCAATCCAGAGAAAAACAAGTAACTCTGGACTTCCCAAAAATAAATATTCCAACCACAACAACAAGAACGAACCACAACCGAAAAGAACCAAATCATAGAAAGACGAAAACAAAAACACCCCACAAAGAAAACCAAGAAGGGAATCGATAGAAGACCTTACGAGTTTCTGAACAACTTCCCAAAAATAAAACAGAAAAAAGCTAACACCAAAGGAACAAGGGTCTCTCTCAGGACCAACAAACCTTCAAAACAGAGTTAAAATTTTACATACCCTACCCAAGCAATACTGAAAAACCACCACCAACAAACCCAACAAAACAACGACGAAAAGAAAAAAGAAAAAGAAGAGAAGGAAAAGCAAGTAGAACCAGAAAACCAACAAAAAATGAAAAGAATCATTAATATGCAATCTCTCAAACAAAACTACAACCCACAACCAACTGAAAGTACTGGGAAAAGACTTTCCACTTTTTAACACACGAAACAATTCAGATTGCTCTGAAAAGGAACCCGAGAAACACACACAGAAATTAAAACCTTATTCTACCAAATAGCAATAAAAGACGCTACAAACACCTCTCAAAGAATACTGACAGCTGAAAAAAATCTCACAGACCTCCTATATACCATATACACCAACATTTTACAACCAAGCATGAAAAGGAAAAAAGAATAGCACTCGCACCAAACCATCACACCTCGAGGAATGCTGAGCAAAAGAAGAATGCGAGGGAGAAATTCTGTAACCACCAGACTCATCACCAGATAGGAGACGGCTGGATAGTCTTATGTATATTATTACATTAGACTTGGTGACAAAACATTTCTTCTGCGCAAACACACAACCACAGGGGGACCAGTTGTCGGTTGCCCATGCGAACGACTACGTTCACATGGAGTTAACTCAGACAGAAGCGGGCCCTAAGAAACCTTTATACGAAAACAGAACTGAAACCCATCGTGAAAATAATCCTAGGCACAAAACAAAAACTTGAAACAGAAAAACCTGCCAAAAATCATAGGTGTGTTGGGACTCACCATGCAAACAAACCAAACCCGATCAAACTACCGGGATGTAGCAAGATAAAAGACAATGCTGTCTTTTAGACACAAAAAATACACCACATGCCCACAAACAAACGAGAAACTCTGAGAGAGGACGAAAAAAAGGAAAAAGGAAAAAAGAAAAAAAGAAAAATAATAAAGAAAAGAAGGAAAACCAGGAGAAGTAAATATTAAAAAAAATAAAATAACGAAGAGTAAAACAGAAACCTATGCAACCAAGAAAACTGGAAACACAGAATGAATAAACAATTGAAGCTAGAACCCATGAGGAAAGAAAAAAACACAACCAAAACCGTCAAACATCCCAACCAGAAACCACAAATGAGAGATCGAAAACAAACCACACACACGCACAAGAAGGCTTTAATGCAGACCGAAAGATCGAACTAAAAGATCAAAAAAAAAAAAAAAAAAAAAAAAGAATTAAAAGCAACTGAAACAACAATTATAACAGATAAAAATACCGAGACACGGAAGACGAAACATAATAAAGAAAACAGAAAGAACAGCAAAAAAATAACGAAACAACAGAAACAATAACCATATTTATAGTGAAACAACCACGAATTTAGGACAGAATGGCAGGAGGACAAAATGGCAGGGGGACATAATGGCAGGAAATAAAGGCAGGAGGACAAAATGGCAGCGGACGAAATGGCAGGAGGACGAAATGGCAGCGGACAAAATGGCAGGAGGACGAAATGGCAGCGGACGAAATGGCAGAAGGACAGAATGGCAGGAAGTTAATTTGTGAAAAATTATAGCTCCTAGGGCTCGTATTTTTTGATTTTACCTATTGTGTTTGTTAGTAGGTAACGGTTCTCGATTTATTCATTTCTACCTCAAATGTCCAAAGCATATAAATACAGCTAAATTGAACCAAGAGCGTAAAAGAGGGTAAATATCAGTTATCCATGTCTTTTAACTTTTTTCTTAAATGTATTTCTTTTTAACCATCTTCCAATTGATATCTTGGTTTTATAATAATTCTAAGTAGTACAACTTTATTTATGACGAAAGAATTTTCCCGTGGACTCCCTCTGAATTTCTCTCAGGGTCTAGCTACCATGTGACAAAGAATTAAATCTACTAACTGCTTTCACACACAATATAATTTTGAAACTTGGGAGCCTAGTGGTATCTTTGTGTCTGTAGTATGTAATAATGCTGATACGTTATTCTCTTGAACATCTTAATGGTATTTGTCGTTTGACTTCAGAAGTCTGAGTAGCCTGCAAGTACAAGTTGCCTATAGTTAAAACATATCAGATGTACGATCTTGTTTAATAAAACCTGCCCCTCCCCCTCCTCTATCTAAAAAGCCCTATATTGTTATTCACATATGAAATTCAAAGACAAAGGCAATCGTCTTTATCCAGTGATATTTTTATTTCAAGTGTAAGTATTAAAATGTGCTACGCATGGTTGCAAGAGACTTTTTTTTCTTTGTTAATACTGAACTTAGGTACCTAATATTGGATTTTCTTCATGAATTGATGTAAGAAGCGGCCGCGTGATTTTCGACCAATTATTTCATCACTGGTATCTATGAGCAACGAGATAACAACAGTGGAAGACAAACTTCGTTCTTCTCAAACTTGATACTTTGAAAAACTTATGAAAGTAGTTTCGTTATCCAAATACATATTCAATCAAATCAGTTTCAAAAGTAGCATTAATCTTATAATAACGTAATGGCTGTAAGAGTTACCTGTTTTTCTTTTTTTCGTAATTCAGAGATTTTTTCCTGAATTTCACTGGAGTTATGAGGAACCTTAAATTATCATGCATTGCACTTTAATCGCTCCCCTTTCATCCCCAATGCGATATTGTGTATATTTACAGCTTAGTGCAGCTTAAAGGAACCATGATCGTGCATATTTAATTTCTAACTTGCTTGCTCATAGCGTTGCCCTCGAGACGAGATGAGAATTCAGGTTTTGTCGTCTCGTGTCGTAAATGTTTGTAAAAGTCTCGTCTCTTTTTGTAAATTTATGTACAAAATATGTCCTGATTTCCGACTTAGTTTCATGTAGAATTTATCAGAATTCTTCCAGGTTACGAAGAGTTCAAGAAAGATTGATATAACGACACTTAAATCATATTTATTAACTAGGAATGCAATGGATGTACCCGATTGCAATGAAATGAGCTGAGCGAGCTTAAACTACGTAATCATTCCTGGCCATTATGCAATAATAAATGTCATTTTTAATTGTTGACAAAAAAATCGCGTGAAAACTTTTTCCCCATGTTAAGTCTATACAAGCGTTTTTCGGTCATTATTCCTCGATGGTGCATCGGATTTTTGATTTCGACCTATGTTCTCACTCAGCACGACATACTCTATCAGCGTGCTAAGTTTGGTTGAGATCGGCCAAACGGTCTAGGAGGAGTTCGCGGACAACCAAACGGCTAACCCGAGTATAAGAGCTTCGCTTCGCTCAGCTCAATGAAGTAAATTGAGTAATGACTTGCGTATCTTTAAACGTTGATACTATTACCTTATCAAATTGCATATGACATATATACAATTAATCGGTTCAAGGAAAATTCGGTGTACAGAAAATACGGTGTACGGAAAACTCGGTGTGGGGAAATTCAGGTGTAAGGTAGATTCGGTGTAATACATATTGAATATTACCACTTACGATAATTTACGACACTTCATATTGTGAAAACGAAAACCATAAAATGTAACGAATAAAATGTTATTACCTATTTCAAGAAAAGCAAATTATTATTATTATTATTATTATTATTATTATTATTATTATTATTATTATTATTATTATTATTATTATTATTAATATTATTATTATTATTATTTTTGCCTTGAGTCCAATATCTGTTTCATGTCTTTTGCGGGGTATTACTATGAACTACTTTTCATCACACAATGAATCTGACACTTTTTGTCAGAAATAAAACAATTACAACTATAAGTTCAGAGAATAGTTATAGGAACAACTAATAGCACCACTTTACCTCACGTTCTGCCCCAGACAGAAACATAATATAGTTGTTAGTGAATAAATTGCAGGAAACAGGATCGCTTCTGAGGAAGACAGGGAAGGATCGGACCTGGCTGGCGGATGTTGTGGAAGATGTCAGTTACCGACTCTAAGTCACCCAAGAAATCTCTATTCAACATGTGGTTTATGTGTGTTACCACTAACACTTAATTTGTATTCTTCAATTTCGCTTCAAATATCCAATATCTCATTCGAACTGTAACGTACAATGGCGAATATTTGCTGTTTTTCTTGCGGCCTGCTCTATATTACGCGAGATGAATTTAAACCAGTAAACACAGTCCCATAAATCTCCCGTCCTTCCTTGATGATTTGCAGTAAACCGCATGAAAATCGGACTTCAGTTAGAAATTCTAGAGCCAAATGGAATCCGTGACTTCTCCTCCAATCAGTCGTAGATACTTAAGTTGAGGCATTTCTTTTTACACCTTTGAGTAACATAAACAAACAATGTCATTTTTGGAGAATTTATATTTAAATATTTATTTATAAAATACATAAAATCGTCAGAATATTTTTGAAAAATCTACAATTTTCAACTTTACCCATCCAGTAACCTACATTTTTTTGGAAGTAGAAAATTCTAGGAGGCATCCTCCAAAACAGCATAAGAACTTAAGTTTTAAATTAAATGTCGATTGGTAGCGATGGTCGCTTCGCTAAATCACACGAACGGACTTCGAAAAACAAATTTTTCGTCATGTAAGGGCCATAAAATGTTAAAATCCGTCGAAATCTAGAATTCAAATAATTTCAGGAACACAATTCAATATAAAGCAATATAAAGTAGACAGTAAACAGTAAAAATGATAGTAGACAGTAAAAGTACTTCTACACAAAATTTGAACTTCAAACAAATACGCTCATTTATTCTCAAAGTTGAGTTTTTAATAAATCCTACGGTCTACTACAGTTTGAACTTAAAACTAATACGCTCATTTATCCTCAAAGTTGAGTTTTTAATAAATCCTACGGCCTACTACAACGAATCTTTCTTTACACCTAACATTTCCCACACTGAGTTTTCCGTACACCGAATTTTCCTACACCGAATTTTCCTGCTCCCCAATTAATCATATCCTATATTTTGAAAACGGGAGATCCTATGTCTACCGAAAGTTCTAGTGTTTCTTGTGAGTACTCTACAATTTGTTTCCTCCGATGATTTTTGCCCCGAGCTTCCCTTGAATTTGCTCCTATGCATATTTTATAGACTTAAAAATACAAGAGACAGTCATCAGAAAATAATGAGTACACATCCTACATATCCTCTCGTCAAAAACTTCGGAATGAGTCGAATCGATCAATTTTAATTCGCTTTCTTTGCCACAGAAACTATCTGATCCTTTGTACAATACCGAGGTTAGTTTATTCGCAAGTTAATATGGAGGATTATGCATTTTCTTTCTTTTTTTTTTTTGCTTGTTACTTAATTTTTTTTTTTTTTTTTTTTTTTTTGCACATAACTTCAATAACTTTTGAAACTGTTTGTCTTCACTTGAGCATATACAGATCACAGTGAGAAATAAAGGTAAAAGCTGCTTTCTTCTAGTAATACCCGAAAAGATCTTAAATAATATATATAAAAAAGAAAACGACTAAAACTATTTTCTTTCATTAAGACACTGCTGGTATGAATAGTAAGCTTGCAATATTAAGGTGTTTGTAGATGACTGTCAATTAGAATTGAAATATTATTAGCAGTTCGAATTTTGGAGCATAATGAATAAATCGAAAAGTTATGTTGAAATCTTCATTTATCAAGTAAGAAACAAAATAGTTTAAAACCCGACAATTCAAATTAACTTCCTGCCATTCTGTCCTCCTGCCATTTCGTCCTCTGCCATTTCGTCCGCCTGCCATTTTGTCCCCTGCCATTTCGTCCGCCTGCCATTTCGTCCTCTGCCATTTTGTCCTCCTGCCATTATTTCCTGCCATTATGTCCCCTGCCATTTTGTCCTCCTGCCATTCTGTCCGTTCCCCACAACCACACGTGTGGCCACATCGACATAAACCAAACTATTTAACGAATAATAATAATAATAATAGCAACAACAGTAATAATACCAATAATAACAAAAAAAGAGAAGGAAAAAGGGAAAGAAAAAAGGAAGATATACAGGGGAAAACTAAAGCCCCCTCTGATTTTATATACATTACACACATATATATGTATATATAAATCTTTGCACACAAACGCTGGAATAAAGGAGAATCCAAGCTCTTTCGAAGCAAAGGAAAAGAACGCTGGGTGTAAATGGAGGAACCGGGCTCTATGTCCCACCTGCACACTTGATTATAAAGATTACGTGAAGTCGCCAAGCTAGGACGACTGGGGCATAGTTAGGTCTTTTCGATCCCCGCTCACCCTCTTGAACACCAAAGAACCACTGCTTGTGGTATGAAGCACAGAATTTTCCTTTGAAACTTACTATATAAAAACCAAATCAAACCTCCGGAGAAAGGAGGAAGGGGATGACCCCAACAAATTTATTACAACAAATAAAAATGAAACCATAGCATATTCTTAAACAAAAAAAAGGACATTCCAATCAGAAAGAACCCAGACTAAGGAGAAGGAGTAACAGAGAAAGAGAACTACGCGGGCACCGTAACAAAAGCACGCTCGCAAACACACAGGTATCACGTGATCAGCCAGCCAGGTCACACCCACAGAAACAGAGGGAAAGACTACAACCTGCCACTTTGGAAGCAGACTGCGACGAGAAAACCACGCAAGAAGCCCCGGCTGACGAGACGAGTTGTCGAAATAGTTGGAGCCCTACTATCCTGGGGCAACGCACACCAAGCAGTCATTAAGACCAGAAATTAAAAAATCGAAACTGTACTTGTCAGTACAAAAGCAAATCTAACAACGAAAACTCCTATACCTCGTAAAGACCTGTGTGAAAACGTACTTTTTAATACGAACCCTCCAAGACTGTGGAACTGCGGAAAACCCAAATCAAAGAATACCCTTTAACACAATGGAGAAGCCAAAGACCGGAAGAAGTGAACCAAGGCCAAACAAGAAAAGAAGAGAAGAGTAAAGGAGCAATACTCCAAAACCAGCAAACAATCCGGAACCCCTTGGCCCAACTAAAGGCTGAGCGGGGAAAGGAAAGAGAACCTTAAAAACACTACGCAAGCTAGTCTACTATGACGCCTTGCGCAACACTACGAAGCCAAACAAAAAAAGGGGCCCAACTTGGAAAACCCCGAATACGGCTTCAAAAATCAGATATGAACTTGGTTGAATACGCCAAAGCACCAACCAATTTCAAAACCAAACACAAAAAAAAAATATTTTTTAATAAAACTCAAATTGAAATAAACAGAGAAGTCATTGAACACCACAGACAAGTAGAACCAACATTAAAAAAAGGGGGGAACTTGCCCTAGAGAAGCGCGAGTCTCCCTTTAGCCCACATGATACAAAAAGAGGCAATCCAGAGAAAAACAAGTAACTCTGGACTTCCCAAAAATAAATATTCCAACCACAACAACAAGAACGAACCACAACCGAAAAGAACCAAATCATAGAAAGACGAAAACAAAAACACCCCACAAAGAAAACCAAGAAGGGAATCGATAGAAGACCTTACGAGTTTCTGAACAACTTCCCAAAAATAAAACAGAAAAAGCTAACACCAAAGGAACAAGGGTCTCTCTCAGGACCAACAAACCTTCAAAACAGAGTTAAAATTTTACATACCCTACCCACGTAATACTGAAAACCACCACCAACAAACCCAACAAAACAACGACGAAAAGAAAAAAGAAAAAGAAGAGAAGGAAAAGCAAGTAGAACCAGAAAACCAACAAAAAATGAAAAGAATCATTAATATGCAATCTCTCAAACAAAACTACAACCCACAACCAACTGAAAGTACTGGGAAAAGACTTTCCACTTCTTAACACACGAAACAATTCAGATTGCTCTGAAAAGGAACCCGAGAAACACACACAGAAATTAAAACCTTATTCTACCAAATAGCAATAAAAGACGCTACAAACACCTCTCAAAGAATACTGACAGCTGAAAAAAATCTCACAGACCTCCTATATACCATATACACCAACATTTTACAACCAAGCATGAAAAGGAAAAAAGAATAGCACTCGCACCAAACCATCACACCTCGAGGAATGCTGAGCAAAAGAAGAATGCGAGGGAGAAATTCTGTAACCACCAGACTCATCACTAGATAGGAGAGGGCTGGATAGTCTTATGTATATTATTACATTAGACTTGGTGACAAAACATTTCTTCTGCGCAAACATACAACCACAGGGGGACCAGTTGTCGGTTGCCCATGCGAACGACTACGTTCACATGGAGTTAACTCAGACAGAAGCGGGCCCTAAGAAACCTTTATACGAAAACAGAACTGAAACCCATCGTGAAAATAATCCTAGGCACAAAACAAAAACTTGAAACAGAAAAACCTGCCAAAAATCATAGGTGTGTTGGGACTCACCATGCAAACAAACCAAACCCGATCAAACTACCGGGATGTAGCAAGATAAAAGACAATGCTGTCTTTTAGACACAAAAAATACACCACATGCCCACAAACAAAGGAGAAACTCTGAGAGAGGACGAAAAAAAGGAAAAAGGAAAAAAGAAAAAAAGAAAAATAATAAAGAAAAGAAGGAAAACCAGGAGAAGTAAATATTAAAAAAAATAAAATAACGAAGAGTAAAACAGAAACCTATCCAACCAAGAAAACTGGAAACACAGAATGAATAAACAATTGAAGCTAGAACCCATGAGGAAAGAAAAAAACACAACCAAAACCGTCAAACATCCCAACCAGAAACCACAAATGAGAGATCGAAAACAAACCACACACACGCACAAAAAGGCTTTAATGCAGACCGAAAGATCGAACTAAAAGATAAAAAAAAAAAAAAAACAAGAATTAAAAGCAACTGAAACAACAATTATAACAGATAAAAATACCGAGACACGGAAGACGAAACATAATAAAGAAAACAGAAAGAACAGCAAAAAAATAACGAAACAACAGAAACAATAACCATATTTATAGTGAAACAACCACACGTGTGGCCACATCGACATAAACCAAACTATTTAACGAATAATAATAATAATAATAGCAACAACAGTAATAATACCAATAATAACAAAAAAAGAGAAGGAAAAAGGGAAAGAAAAAAGGACGATATACAGGGGAAAACTAAAGCCCCCTCTGATTTTATATACATTACACACATATATATGTATATATAAATCTTTGCACACAAACGCTGGAATAAAGGAGAATCCAAGCTCTTTCGAAGCAAAGGAAAAGAACGCTGGGTGTAAATGGAGGAACCGGGCTCTATGTCCCACCTGCACACTTGATTATAAAGATTACGTGAAGTCGCCAAGCTAGGACGACTGGGGCATAGTTAGGTCTTTTCGATCCCCGCTCACCCTCTTGAACACCAAAGAACCACTACTTGTGGTATGAAGCACAGAATTTTCCTTTGAAACTTACTATATAAAAACCAAATCAAACCTCCGGAGAAAGGAGGAAGGGGATGACCCCAACAAATTTATTACAACAAATAAAAATGAAACCATAGCATATTCTTAAACAAAAAATGGACATTCCAATCAGAAAGAACCCAGACTAAGGAGAAGGAGTAACAGAGAAAGGGAACTACGCGGGCACCGTAACAAAAGCACGCTCGCAAACACACAGGTATCACGTGATCAGCCAGCCAGGTCACACCCACAGAAACAGAGGGAAAGACTACAACCTGCCACTTTGGAAGCAGACTGCGACGAGAAAACCACGCAAGAAGCCCCGGCTGACGAGACGAGTTGTCGAAATAGTTGGAGCCCTACTATCCTGGGGCAACGCACACCAAGCAGTCATTAAGACCAGAAATTAAAAAATCGAAACTGTACTTGTCAGTACAAAAGCAAATCTAACAACGAAAACTCCTATACCTCGTAAAGACCTGTGTGAAAACGTACTTTTTAATACGAACCCTCCAAGACTGTGGAACTGCGGAAAACCCAAATCAAAGAATACCCTTTAACACAATGGAGAAGCCAAAGACCGGAAGAAGTGAACCAAGGCCAAACAAGAAAAGAAGAGAAGAGTAAAGGAGCAATACTCCAAAACCAGCAAACAATCCGGAACCCCTTGGCCCAACTAAAGGCTGAGCGGGGAAAGGAAAGAGAACCTTAAAAACACTACGCAAGCTAGTCTACTATGACGCCTTGCGCAACACTACGAAGCCAAACAAAAAAAGGGGCCCAACTTGGAAAACCCCGAATACGGCTTCAAAAATCAGATATGAACTTGGTTGAATACGCCAAAGCACCAACCAATTTCAAAACCAAACACAAAAAAAAATATTTTTTAATAAAACTCAAATTGAAATAAACAGAGAAGTCATTGAACACCACAGACAAGTAGAACCAACATTAAAAAAAGGGGGGAACTTGCCCTAGAGAAGCGCGAGTCTCCCTTTAGCCCACATGATACAAAAAGAGGCAATCCAGAGAAAAACAAGTAACTCTGGACTTCCCAAAAATAAATATTCCAACCACAACAACAAGAACGAACCACAACCGAAAAGAACCAAATCATAGAAAGACGAAAACAAAAACACCCCACAAAGAAAACCAAGAAGGGAATCGATAGAAGACCTTACGAGTTTCTGAACAACTTCCCAAAAATAAAACAGAAAAAGCTAACACCAAAGGAACAAGGGTCTCTCTCAGGACCAACAAACCTTCAAAACAGAGTTAAAATTTTACATACCCTACCCAAGTAATACTGAAAAACCACCACCAACAAACCCAACAAAACAACGACGAAAAGAAAAAAGAAAAAGAAGAGAAGGAAAAGCAAGTAGAACCAGAAAACCAACAAAAAATGAAAAGAATCATTAATATGCAATCTCTCAAACAAAACTACAACCCACAACCAACTGAAAGTACTGGGAAAAGACTTTCCACTTCTTAACACACGAAACAATTCAGATTGCTCTGAAAAGGAACCCGAGAAACACACACAGAAATTAAAACCTTATTCTACCAAATAGCAATAAAAGACGCTACAAACACCTCTCAAAGAATACTGACAGCTGAAAAAAATCTCACAGACCTCCTATATACCATATACACCAACATTTTACAACCAAGCATGAAAAGGAAAAAAGAATAGCACTCGCACCAAACCATCACACCTCGAGGAATGCTGAGCAAAAGAAGAATGCGAGGGAGAAATTCTGTAACCACCAGACTCATCACTAGATAGGAGAGGGCTGGATAGTCTTATGTATATTATTACATTAGACTTGGTGACAAAACATTTCTTCTGCGCAAACATACAACCACAGGGGGACCAGTTGTCGGTTGCCCATGCGAACGACTACGTTCACATGGAGTTAACTCAGACAGAAGCGGGCCCTAAGAAACCTTTATACGAAAACAGAACTGAAACCCATCGTGAAAATAATCCTAGGCACAAAACAAAAACTTGAAACAGAAAAACCTGCCAAAAATCATAGGTGTGTTGGGACTCACCATGCAAACAAACCAAACCCGATCAAACTACCGGGATGTAGCAAGATAAAAGACAATGCTGTCTTTTAGACACAAAAAATACACCACATGCCCACAAACAAAGGAGAAACTCTGAGAGAGGACGAAAAAAAGGAAAAAGGAAAAAAGAAAAAAAGAAAAATAATAAAGAAAAGAAGGAAAACCAGGAGAAGTAAATATTAAAAAAAATAAAATAACGAAGAGTAAAACAGAAACCTATCCAACCAAGAAAACTGGAAACACAGAATGAATAAACAATTGAAGCTAGAACCCATGAGGAAAGAAAAAAACACAACCAAAACCGTCAAACATCCCAACCAGAAACCACAAATGAGAGATCGAAAACAAACCACACACACGCACAAAAAGGCTTTAATGCAGACCGAAAGATCGAACTAAAAGATAAAAAAAAAAAGAAGAATTAAAAGCAACTGAAACAACAATTATAACAGATAAAAATACCGAGACACGGAAGACGAAACATAATAAAGAAAACAGAAAGAACAGCAAAAAAATAACGAAACAACAGAAACAATAACCATATTTATAGTGAAACAACCACACGTGTGGCCACATCGACATAAACCAAACTATTTAACGAATAATAATAATAATAATAGCAACAACAGTAATAATACCAATAATAACAAAAAAAGAGAAGGAAAAAGGGAAAGAAAAAAGGACGATATACAGGGGAAAACTAAAGCCCCCTCTGATTTTATATACATTACACACATATATATGTATATATAAATCTTTGCACACAAACGCTGGAATAAAGGAGAATCCAAGCTCTTTCGAAGCAAAGGAAAAGAACGCTGGGTGTAAATGGAGGAACCGGGCTCTATGTCCCACCTGCACACTTGATTATAAAGATTACGTGAAGTCGCCAAGCTAGGACGACTGGGGCATAGTTAGGTCTTTTCGATCCCCGCTCACCCTCTTGAACACCAAAGAACCACTACTTGTGGTATGAAGCACAGAATTTTCCTTTGAAACTTACTATATAAAAACCAAATCAAACCTCCGGAGAAAGGAGGAAGGGGATGACCCCAACAAATTTATTACAACAAATAAAAATGAAACCATAGCATATTCTTAAACAAAAAATGGACATTCCAATCAGAAAGAACCCAGACTAAGGAGAAGGAGTAACAGAGAAAGGGAACTACGCGGGCACCGTAACAAAAGCACGCTCGCAAACACACAGGTATCACGTGATCAGCCAGCCAGGTCACACCCACAGAAACAGAGGGAAAGACTACAACCTGCCACTTTGGAAGCAGACTGCGACGAGAAAACCACGCAAGAAGCCCCGGCTGACGAGACGAGTTGTCGAAATAGTTGGAGCCCTACTATCCTGGGGCAACGCACACCAAGCAGTCATTAAGACCAGAAATTAAAAAATCGAAACTGTACTTGTCAGTACAAAAGCAAATCTAACAACGAAAACTCCTATACCTCGTAAAGACCTGTGTGAAAACGTACTTTTTAATACGAACCCTCCAAGACTGTGGAACTGCGGAAAACCCAAATCAAAGAATACCCTTTAACACAATGGAGAAGCCAAAGACCGGAAGAAGTGAACCAAGGCCAAACAAGAAAAGAAGAGAAGAGTAAAGGAGCAATACTCCAAAACCAGCAAACAATCCGGAACCCCTTGGCCCAACTAAAGGCTGAGCGGGGAAAGGAAAGAGAACCTTAAAAACACTACGCAAGCTAGTCTACTATGACGCCTTGCGCAACACTACGAAGCCAAACAAAAAAAGGGGCCCAACTTGGAAAACTCCGAATACGGCTTCAAAAATCAGATATGAACTTGGTTGAATACGCCAAAGCACCAACCAATTTCAAAACCAAACACAAAAAATATATTTTTTAATAAAACTCAAATTGAAATAAACAGAGAAGTCATTGAACACCACAGACAAGTAGAACCAACATTAAAAAAAGGGGGGAACTTGCCCTAGAGAAGCGCGAGTCTCCCTTTAGCCCACATGATACAAAAAGAGGCAATCCAGAGAAAAACAAGTAACTCTGGACTTCCCAAAAATAAATATTCCAACCACAACAACAAGAACGAACCACAACCGAAAAGAACCAAATCATAGAAAGACGAAAACAAAAACACCCCACAAAGAAAACCAAGAAGGGAATCGATAGAAGACCTTACGAGTTTCTGAACAACTTCCCAAAAATAAAACAGAAAAAGCTAACACCAAAGGAACAAGGGTCTCTCTCAGGACCAACAAACCTTCAAAACAGAGTTAAAATTTTACATACCCTACGCAAGCAATACTGAAAAACCACCACCAGCAAACCCAACAAAACAACGACGAAAAGAAAAAAGAAAAAGAAGAGAAGGAAAAGCAAGTAGAACCAGAAAACCAACAAAAAATGAAAAGAATCATTAATATGCAATCTCTCAAACAAAACTACAACCCACAACCAACTGAAAGTACTGGGAAAAGACTTTCCACTTCTTAACACACGAAACAATTCAGATTGCTCTGAAAAGGAACCCGAGAAACACACACAGAAATTAAAACCTTATTCTACCAAATAGCAATAAAAGACGCTACAAACACCTCTCAAAGAATACTGACAGCTGAAAAAAATCCCACAGACCTCCTATATACCATATACACCAACATTTTACAACCAAGCATGAAAAGGAAAAAAGAATAGCACTCGCACCAAACCATCACACCTCGAGGAATGCTGAGCAAAAGAAGAATGCGAGGGAGAAATTCTGTAACCACCAGACTCATCACTAGATAGGAGACGGCTGGATAGTCTTATGTATATTATTACATTAGACTTGGTGACAAAACATTTCTTCTGCGCAAACACACAACCACAGGGGGACCAGTTGTCGGTTGCCCATGCGAACGACTACGTTCACATGGAGTTAACTCAGACAGAAGCGGGCCCTAAGAAACCTTTATACGAAAACAGAACTGAAACCTATCGTCAAAATAATCCTAGGCACAAAACAAAAACTTGAAACAGAAAAACCTGCCAAAAATCATAGGTGTGTTGGGACTCACCATGCAAACAAACCAAACCCGATCAAACTACCGGGATGTAGCAAGATAAAAGACAATGCTGTCTTTTCGACACAAAAAATACACCACATGCCCACAAACAAACGAGAAACTCTGAGAGAGGACGAAAAAAAGGAAAAAGGAAAAAAGAAAAAAAGAAAAATAATAAAGAAAAGAAGGAAAACCAGGAGAAGTAAATATTAAAAAAAATAAAATAACGAAGAGTAAAACAGAAACCTATCCAACCAAGAAAACTGGAAACACAGAATGAATAAACAATTGAAGCTAGAACCCATGAGGAAAGAAAAAAACACAACCAAAACCGTCAAACATCCCAACCAGAAACCACAAATGAGAGATCGAAAACAAACCACACACACGCACAAAAAGGCTTTAATGCAGACCGAAAGATCGAACTAAAAGATCAAAAAAAAAAAAAAAAAAAAAACAAGAATTAAAAGCAACTGAAACAACAATTATAACAGATAAAAATACCGAGACACGGAAGACGAAACATAATAAAGAAAACAGAAAGAACAGCAAAAAAATAACGAAACAACAGAAACAATAACCATATTTATAGTGAAACAACCACACGTGTGGCCACATCGACATAAACCAAACTATTTAACGAATAATAATAATAATAATAGCAACAACAGTAATAATACCAATAATAACAAAAAAAGAGAAGGAAAAAGGGAAAGAAAAAAGGAAGATATACAGGGGAAAACTAAAGCCCCCTCTGATTTTATATACATTACACACATATATATGTATATATAAATCTTTGCACACAAACGCTGGAATAAAGGAGAATCCAAGCTCTTTCGAAGCAAAGGAAAAGAACGCTGGGTGTAAATGGAGGAACCGGGCTCTATGTCCCACCTGCACACTTGATTATAAAGATTACGTGAAGTCGCCAAGCTAGGACGACTGGGGCATAGTTAGGTCTTTTCGATCCCCGCTCACCCTCTTGAACACCAAAGAACCACTGCTTGTGGTATGAAGCACAGAATTTTCCTTTGAAACTTACTATATAAAAACCAAATCAAACCTCCGGAGAAAGGAGGAAGGGGATGACCCCAACAAATTTATTACAACAAATAAAAATGAAACCATAGCATATTCTTAAACAAAAAAAAGGACATTCCTATCAGAAAGAACCCAGACTAAGGAGAAGGAGTAACAGAGAAAGAGAACTACGCGGGCACCGTAACAAAAGCACGCTCGCAAACACACAGGTATCACGTGATCAGCCAGCCAGGTCACACCCACAGAAACAGAGGGAAAGACTACAACCTGCCACTTTGGAAGCAGACTGCGACGAGAAAACCACGCAAGAAGCCCCGGCTGACGAGACGAGTTGTCGAAATAGTTGGAGCCCTACTATCCTGGGGCAACGCACACCAAGCAGTCATTAAGACCAGAAATTAAAAAATCGAAACTGTACTTGTCAGTACAAAAGCAAATCTAACAACGAAAACTCCTATACCTCGTAAAGACCTGTGTGAAAACGTACTTTTTAATACGAACCCTCCAAGACTGTGGAACTGCGGAAAACCCAAATCAAAGAATACCCTTTAACACAATGGAGAAGCCAAAGACCGGAAGAAGTGAACCAAGGCCAAACAAGAAAAGAAGAGAAGAGTAAAGGAGCAATACTCCAAAACCAGCAAACAATCCGGAACCCCTTGGCCCAACTAAAGGCTGAGCGGGGAAAGGAAAGAGAACCTTAAAAACACTACGCAAGCTAGTCTACTATGACGCCTTGCGCAACACTACGAAGCCAAACAAAAAAAGGGGCCCAACTTGGAAAACCCCGAATACGGCTTCAAAAATCAGATATGAACTTGGTTGAATACGCCAAAGCACCAACCAATTTCAAAACCAAACACAAAAAATATATTTTTTAATAAAACTCAAATTGAAATAAACAGAGAAGTCATTGAACACCACAGACAAGTAGAACCAACATTAAAAAAAGGGGGGAACTTGCCCTAGAGAAGCGCGAGTCTCCCTTTAGCCCACATGATACAAAAAGAGGCAATCCAGAGAAAAACAAGTAACTCTGGACTTCCCAAAAATAAATATTCCAACCACAACAACAAGAACGAACCACAACCGAAAAGAACCAAATCATAGAAAGACGAAAACAAAAACACCCCACAAAGAAAACCAAGAAGGGAATCGATAGAAGACCTTACGAGTTTCTGAACAACTTCCCAAAAATAAAACAGAAAAAGCTAACACCAAAGGAACAAGGGTCTCTCTCAGGACCAACAAACCTTCAAAACAGAGTTAAAATTTTACATACCCTACCCAAGTAATACTGAAAAACCACCACCAACAAACCCAACAAAACAACGACGAAAAGAAAAAAGAAAAAGAAGAGAAGGAAAAGCAAGTAGAACCAGAAAACCAACAAAAAATGAAAAGAATCATTAATATGCAATCTCTCAAACAAAACTACAACCCACAACCAACTGAAAGTACTGGGAAAAGACTTTCCACTTCTTAACACACGAAACAATTCAGATTGCTCTGAAAAGGAACCCGAGAAACACACACAGAAATTAAAACCTTATTCTACCAAATAGCAATAAAAGACGCTACAAACACCTCTCAAAGAATACTGACAGCTGAAAAAAATCTCACAGACCTCCTATATACCATATACACCAACATTTTACAACCAAGCATGAAAAGGAAAAAAGAATAGCACTCGCACCAAACCATCACACCTCGAGGAATGCTGAGCAAAAGAAGAATGCGAGGGAGAAATTCTGTAACCACCAGACTCATCACTAGATAGGAGAGGGCTGGATAGTCTTATGTATATTATTACATTAGACTTGGTGACAAAACATTTCTTCTGCGCAAACATACAACCACAGGGGGACCAGTTGTCGGTTGCCCATGCGAACGACTACGTTCACATGGAGTTAACTCAGACAGAAGCGGGCCCTAAGAAACCTTTATACGAAAACAGAACTGAAACCCATCGTGAAAATAATCCTAGGCACAAAACAAAAACTTGAAACAGAAAAACCTGCCAAAAATCATAGGTGTGTTGGGACTCACTATGCAAACAAACCAAACCCGATCAAACTACCGGGATGTAGCAAGATAAAAGACAATGCTGTCTTTTAGACACAAAAAATACACCACATGCCCACAAACAAACGAGAATCTCTGAGAGAGGACGAAAAAAAGGAAAAAGGAAAAAAGAAAAAAAGAAAAATAATAAAGAAAAGAAGGAAAACCAGGAGAAGTAAATATTAAAAAAAATAAAATAACGAAGAGTAAAACAGAAACCTATCCAACCAAGAAAACTGGAAACACAGAATGAATAAACAATTGAAGCTAGAACCCATGAGGAAAGAAAAAAACACAACCAAAACCGTCAAACATCCCAACCAGAAACCACAAATGAGAGATCGAAAACAAACCACACACACGCACAAAAAGGCTTTAATGCAGACCGAAAGATCGAACTAAAAGATAAAAAAAAAAAAACAAGAATTAAAAGCAACTGAAACAACAATTATAACAGATAAAAATACCGAGACACGGAAGACGAAACATAATAAAGAAAACAGAAAGAACAGCAAAAAAATAACGAAACAACAGAAACAATAACCATATTTATAGTGAAACAACCACACGTGTGGCCACATCGACATAAACCAAACTATTTAACGAATAATAATAATAATAATAGCAACAACAGTAATAATACCAATAATAACAAAAAAAGAGAAGGAAAAAGGGAAAGAAAAAAGGACGATATACAGGGGAAAACTAAAGCCCCCTCTGATTTTATATACATTACACACATATATATGTATATATAAATCTTTGCACACAAACGCTGGAATAAAGGAGAATCCAAGCTCTTTCGAAGCAAAGGAAAAGAACGCTGGGTGTAAATGGAGGAACCGGGCTCTATGTCCCACCTGCACACTTGATTATAAAGATTACGTGAAGTCGCCAAGCTAGGACGACTGGGGCATAGTTAGGTCTTTTCGATCCCCGCTCACCCTCTTGAACACCAAAGAACCACTACTTGTGGTATGAAGCACAGAATTTTCCTTTGAAACTTACTATATAAAAACCAAATCAAACCTCCGGAGAAAGGAGGAAGGGGATGACCCCAACAAATTTATTACAACAAATAAAAATGAAACCATAGCATATTCTTAAACAAAAAATGGACATTCCAATCAGAAAGAACCCAGACTAAGGAGAAGGAGTAACAGAGAAAGGGAACTACGCGGGCACCGTAACAAAAGCACGCTCGCAAACACACAGGTATCACGTGATCAGCCAGCCAGGTCACACCCACAGAAACAGAGGGAAAGACTACAACCTGCCACTTTGGA
Organism: Thermobia domestica; assembly: GCF_964235325.1. Classification (NCBI taxonomy): domain Eukaryota; kingdom Metazoa; phylum Arthropoda; class Insecta; order Zygentoma; family Lepismatidae; genus Thermobia; species Thermobia domestica. The sequence continues at coordinate 147,936,025 of NC_137469.1, forward strand.
AGCAGACTGCGACGAGAAAACCACGCAAGAAGCCCCGGCTGACGAGACGAGTTGTCGAAATAGTTGGAGCCCTACTATCCTGGGGCAACGCACACCAAGCAGTCATTAAGACCAGAAATTAAAAAATCGAAACTGTACTTGTCAGTACAAAAGCAAATCTAACAACGAAAACTCCTATACCTCGTAAAGACCTGTGTGAAAACGTACTTTTTAATACGAACCCTCCAAGACTGTGGAACTGCGGAAAACCCAAATCAAAGAATACCCTTTAACACAATGGAGAAGCCAAAGACCGGAAGAAGTGAACCAAGGCCAAACAAGAAAAGAAGAGAAGAGTAAAGGAGCAATACTCCAAAACCAGCAAACAATCCGGAACCCCATGGCCCAACTAAAGGCTGAGCGGGGAAAGGAAAGAGAACCTTAAAAACACTACGCAAGCTAGTCTACTATGACGCCTTGCGCAACACTACGAAGCCAAACAAAAAAAGGGGCCCAACTTGGAAAACTCCGAATACGGCTTCAAAAATCAGATATGAACTTGGTTGAATACGCCAAAGCACCAACCAATTTCAAAACCAAACACAAAAAATATATTTTTTAATAAAACTCAAATTGAAATAAACAGAGAAGTCATTGAACACCACAGACAAGTAGAACCAACATTAAAAAAAGGGGGGAACTTGCCCTAGAGAAGCGCGAGTCTCCCTTTAGCCCACATGATACAAAAAGAGGCAATCCAGAGAAAAACAAGTAACTCTGGACTTCCCAAAAATAAATATTCCAACCACAACAACAAGAACGAACCACAACCGAAAAGAACCAAATCATAGAAAGACGAAAACAAAAACACCCCACAAAGAAAACCAAGAAGGGAATCGATAGAAGACCTTACGAGTTTCTGAACAACTTCCCAAAAATAAAACAGAAAAAGCTAACACCAAAGGAACAAGGGTCTCTCTCAGGACCAACAAACCTTCAAAACAGAGTTAAAATTTTACATACCCTACGCAAGCAATACTGAAAAACCACCACCAGCAAACCCAACAAAACAACGACGAAAAGAAAAAAGAAAAAGAAGAGAAGGAAAAGCAAGTAGAACCAGAAAACCAACAAAAAATGAAAAGAATCATTAATATGCAATCTCTCAAACAAAACTACAACCCACAACCAACTGAAAGTACTGGGAAAAGACTTTCCACTTCTTAACACACGAAACAATTCAGATTGCTCTGAAAAGGAACCCGAGAAACACACACAGAAATTAAAACCTTATTCTACCAAATAGCAATAAAAGACGCTACAAACACCTCTCAAAGAATACTGACAGCTGAAAAAAATCCCACAGACCTCCTATATACCATATACACCAACATTTTACAACCAAGCATGAAAAGGAAAAAAGAATAGCACTCGCACCAAACCATCACACCTCGAGGAATGCTGAGCAAAAGAAGAATGCGAGGGAGAAATTCTGTAACCACCAGACTCATCACTAGATAGGAGACGGCTGGATAGTCTTATGTATATTATTACATTAGACTTGGTGACAAAACATTTCTTCTGCGCAAACACACAACCACAGGGGGACCAGTTGTCGGTTGCCCATGCGAACGACTACGTTCACATGGAGTTAACTCAGACAGAAGCGGGCCCTAAGAAACCTTTATACGAAAACAGAACTGAAACCTATCGTCAAAATAATCCTAGGCACAAAACAAAAACTTGAAACAGAAAAACCTGCCAAAAATCATAGGTGTGTTGGGACTCACCATGCAAACAAACCAAACCCGATCAAACTACCGGGATGTAGCAAGATAAAAGACAATGCTGTCTTTTCGACACAAAAAATACACCACATGCCCACAAACAAACGAGAAACTCTGAGAGAGGACGAAAAAAAGGAAAAAGGAAAAAAGAAAAAAAGAAAAATAATAAAGAAAAGAAGGAAAACCAGGAGAAGTAAATATTAAAAAAAATAAAATAACGAAGAGTAAAACAGAAACCTATCCAACCAAGAAAACTGGAAACACAGAATGAATAAACAATTGAAGCTAGAACCCATGAGGAAAGAAAAAAACACAACCAAAACCGTCAAACATCCCAACCAGAAACCACAAATGAGAGATCGAAAACAAACCACACACACGCACAAAAAGGCTTTAATGCAGACCGAAAGATCGAACTAAAAGATCAAAAAAAAAAAAAAAAAAACAAGAATTAAAAGCAACTGAAACAACAATTATAACAGATAAAAATACCGAGACACGGAAGACGAAACATAATAAAGAAAACAGAAAGAACAGCAAAAAAATAACGAAACAACAGAAACAATAACCATATTTATAGTGAAACAACCACACGTGTGGCCACATCGACATAAACCAAACTATTTAACGAATAATAATAATAATAATAGCAACAACAGTAATAATACCAATAATAACAAAAAAAGAGAAGGAAAAAGGGAAAGAAAAAAGGACGATATACAGGGGAAAACTAAAGCCCCCTCTGATTTTATATACATTACACACATATATATATGTATATATAAATCTTTGCACACAAACGCTGGAATAAAGGAG